>NC_135088.1:3188333-3507500 GCF_051107435.1 Chaetodon auriga
AACAGCGCCTGAGTCATCTTTTTAGGGAGCCATGGGTCTCTAAAAACTCTGAAGGCCAGAAAAAAAATTACATTTTTCCATGAAAGTCCACTTTTATCAATAAATGCAGGGGCGGTCTTGATGGTGTTACTTTACAGCCTCCAAACCTCCACTTTGGGTGAGGAGGGAAATGAAGAGGAGTTGTAACTGTACCTCACATCACCGGAAAAAGGTTGGTGGACCAAAAGCGCCTTTTTTTAAGGAGCTTTCATGAAATCTAGTTTCTCGTTTGAGTGACTTATTTTTTTGTTGTTCCACCAAAGGAAGTTGTGTAATTGTTCAGTTATAAAAAAACATGTTCTTTAGCATTTACAGCAGCTTTTACTCATCATTTGTCCGCCCGTGCAGTCAAAAAGGAGCGTAAAAGTTAGACTTGAAGGCCCTTGCAAACGTTGACTTCATTGCTTTTGCATCTTCATGAATGAAGGGAAATCTTTGAGACAAGTTTCGGTCTTCAGTGATAAACTCTCACAGTGACAGCTGCTCAAAACAAAGCTCTATTATCTACTCTTTCTTGTAAAATTCCATTCAAATCTGATGAAGCTGATTCTTCTCAGTTTGCTGACATTAAATATTTGACTATGGGACTCTATTAGTTCCAGTTATTCTCTCCGCTGCTTCTTATTCTCGCAGTCACTCATCTTGATTTATATTCTGTCTTGACCTGATTCATGTGAGGATGGATAGAAGTCCATGACGAGCGGCTCTGTGCCGCCACTTACGTTCCCTTTGATTCTCATAGATACTTGAGGTGCCTTCCTTTATGCACCCTGAGGTTTAGTGAGATAACAACTGTAAGCCAGTGCATTAACAGGAACAGTCAACTTGAGTGTACATCATAAAAAAAACTCATAAATAATCCTTTATAATGTAAATCACCAGCCTTGACTGTAAACACGGGCTTTGTAGAAGATGTGCTGTGACGCTGTGGGAACGTTTCGTGGAGCGTAATGTTTGTTGGGAGTAGCTCCATGAAAACATCACACTGCACATTAATGTCGATCTGCCAGTTAAAGCTGCGACTATTTCTGACAGCAACAACCTGATGAAAGCCCACGCTCATACTATCATGTTATGAAAGTCACCATTCATCCCTGTATCTGACCACAATGCACTACATTAGCCGTCTGCAGAACACCGTTTCTGATCGCTTTTCAAGCTACCTCAAGGCATTTTACTGTGAAAGGTCACCGCGGGGCCTCCCTTCCTCTGACAAGCCAGGTGTTTTTTTCTCTGTCTGTGCTGAGAACCACTATGGATGGTTCAATGTGACTATTGTTCTCCCGCCAAGTGAGTTGGTAATTCCAAGCACCGTCAATACAGGATGGGCCATGTTTTAACAGGAATTCAGCGAGAGAACAAAGTGGGTTACATCAGACAGTCGAGCTCCTCAGAGGACCATCCGCCCTGACCTCCACCGTCTGTGCAGGCCAGCGTCTCACTCCCACGACTGGAAGACATGTTGCCAGTGAGTGTAATCCAGGCAGAAACTGGGTTTCCTCCAAAATGCACCTGGCAAAGCAAATTAGTGGATAACAACCACAGTTTATAGCAGACAGCGTCTCCCTGTTGTGTCTTTTATGCTCTTTTGTCCATATGTTGTCCTTAAAAGCTGGAAGAAGTACTTAAAGCTGCGATAACTGTTTTAACCAAGAAGTGGAAACAAGCCGTGATGATCAACTGGCAAACAGTTGTTAATTTAAACATCCAGACACAACATTATCATCCCTTTGGAGTCGTGTTTTTGGCAATTTGGTGAATCTAAGTTCAATTTTAACTCTCCGTAGGTCTGTTAATATCTGGCTTTTTAGCTGCTAAATGATCCACATTGTTCACTAGCTTGTTGCTAACTGTGTGTCTGTCTGAGCAGGTAGTGTGTGTGTGTGTGTGTGTGGGGGGGGGTTAGAGCTCTTTCACTATCATGGAGGTGAGAGTGAACCACTGTAAAGCTGTGAACCGCACAGCTAAACAATGAGTGAATAACTATAAAGCTATATAGCTATAAAGCTCTGTAAAGTCGAGTGGAGCCGCAGATTCAGCTGATAATTCTCTGTAGGTTAATCACTGCGAGTGACCCCTTTAGCAAAATTGCATTGTTTTCATATTCTCCTTTGATTCATTGTTATTATGAAATACTGATTATATCCACTTCAAGTAAAAGTAACAATACATGAATGCAGAAATACTCCATTGTAAGTAAAAGTCTTGCATTTGAAATCCTACTATATAGAAGTATTATCTGCAAAATGTGCTTAAAACAAAGGTAAAATACTCATGCATCAGTGTGTAGGTCGTACAGGAGTTCAGTCCAGTGGCTCCCAACATACCAGTCGGGCCCCCTCTAAAGGGTCAAGCTGTGCTTCACGAATTTATATTAATGTGTTGAACTTGTCTCTAATCTTCCGTTTTTTGTGAAATGTTGGATAACTTCATCTCTTTGGGCCTCAAACAGTCATTTAAATGAAACCATGTGACAAGTTTGGAGGGATAATGTCTCTTTGGTGGAGCTGCTAACAACACAGAGACGTAGATGTGATCCCAACCAGACGCTGTTTCTCTGTAAGTGATCACCAGTCAAACAGACTGGGAGCCAGTGGGTTCATCTGACACAGTGTGTTGTATTTTATAAGCTCATTTATGCAAGAATTTTAATAAGATAAGATAAGATAAGACTTCATTAATACCCCGCAGGGGAAATTAGGCTGTTACAGGCAGCAGCAATAGTATCAGGAATTTTAAAAAGGCATCAAAGGGAATAAAATAGAAAATACCAAAAATCAAATTTTAAAATCAATATTTTCCTTGGAAATGTAGTAGAGCAGAAGTATAAGATGTCATAACATGGTAATCCTCAAGTACAAGTATCTTAAAATTGTGCAGCACTTGAGTAAACATACTTTCTCAGCCTGCAGCTCTTCGCTCTTCTTCACTCGATTAGCATTTGTTCTCATCCCACCAGGTAGAAATCTATCTTAGTGAGGAGAGCAGCGGAACAAAAATCCCACACAGTGCTCCAAACAATAATTCAGAAGGCAACATTTCCAAGAACTGATGCTGTGAGTTTCAAAGGTTTGACTCCCTGCAGCTTCTTAGCTTTCTGTGTGTGTTCTGACTCACGATGTCTCTGCGAGTCTCTTACTTTCTTTTGCATTATGGTAGTTTTAAACCTACAGTGTGCTCATGCACAAACAACCCTAAGTAAGCACAAATTATTTACCTCGTAGCAATTATTGATCGCCAGCGCTTAGAAAACCCTCAGTGCTACTTTTTTCCAGGGAGAGTGGGCAGACCGCTCTCGGACGTCTGCGTGGCTAAATGTGAACTACCTTTCAGCCAAAGATATATCACTTTTCATGGCAGTTTTTAAATATCAGAGTCCTGGTCGCCTACCAGGGGAGCATTTAGAGAAAATAGAGCCAAAGTGGAAATGGGAATGCTGCCTCACATTCTGTAGGCGGGGGAAACTGACACAAAGATAAAAATACATGCAGGATATGAACACAAAATGTGTCAAACAGGATGGAAAACACTTCATATTCTATTCGGTGAATCTGGAGTTGCACCAGCTCCCATTTCCTCTTATGTAAACCTCTTCATTCATCAAAGTAGGATTAGAGAATTGTGTAATACGTGGTGTGTTTAAAACTGAATCAGGCTCCTCTGTGGAGTCCGGCTCTTTAAAGCTCGACCATTAGTGAATGAAATCTGCACATATAGAACAAGACAAGTTACTGCAAAACAGCCTCCTCAGCAGAAATCTGATTTGTGTCAAGCACAAAGCCCAACCGGGGTATTGTCCATCTCCTGAGATGACATTAAAATGAACTAAATCTGATACAGACCCCCAAGCTTTCAGCAGACATTTAATTGTATAATTGAGTAGAGAAATGAAGCTCTTTCATCTCCTAATGTACCCATCCGACTCTCTCAAAGTCAGACCTCATCACAGTGAGGTTCAGCTCCTCCTTTAAGTGTGGGGAAGATGAAGACCACTTTGTTCCAGCAGCGATAACATGCAGTGGACTCCACAACTGAGAATCAACGCATAACTTGTGCATTCAGCCCGAACCAAGCAGCTGATTTAGCCTTCAGAGCGAATCAGACTTCGGCCGGATCCCACGTGCTCTGCAGTCGATGTCAAGAACATGAAGTGTGATAAAATAAGAGTGTTGCTTGAATCATCCATGAGTTCTCACTCAGGGTAAAGAACGCTGCTGATTCAATGCTGCACTGACCAAAGACGTCTTCATTTCCTAACAGATAAATAACCGTCAGCAGGTGGTGTTTGTCTGTAATGCTGCTGTGGTTTTTTCCTTTGTTGGCCTGAAACAAGCTGACCTGAAAGAACGAGCAGCAGACGGCCAACTGACAGCCAACATGCACAAGTGTTCTGCATGCGAGGAAATAATTGCCCATAGCAGCGGGTGGCAGTGGTCTGTATAACAATGGAAATATGTCCTTGTTTCCATTTAACTGTCAAAAGAACTTGAGTCAAAAAAAGAAAAAATAAGAAAATGCAACTGGTTTGTAGTGAATATAACTCGGCCATGCAAAGCGTAGTTTCATCAGAAGTTGATAGTGGTAGAAAATTAGACACAAAACCACTTCAAAGACCTATAACTATGGGAGAAAAATGGAAAGATTTCTTCAGGAAACTTGACTTAGTTCACATCAATTCCAGCAAACTACAGCCGTCAGCGGGAACAACCCAGCACAGACGACCGTTAGTCAGTGCTCCGCCCGCTGGGCCGGGGGCCACGAGTGCCTAAATTCTCCAGTCGTCAAAGAGTTGTCATGTGAATTTAAAGCACTTGTATGTTTTTCTGTGTGTGTGTTTGAAGTTATTCTATACAGGTTTAGTTTTGTAGAAAAAAGATGGTGACTACCATAATGGCGTTTTCAGCCATTTCATTCTGTGCCACTGTTCCTTGAACTATTGCTGCGATGTTACTGTGAGTAAGCTAATAGTTTACAGTGTTGAATTACATCCTGTCCACCACACCTCTCATTCACATCCACTGTTCTGTCGCTCTCCATAGACTTCCTTTTAATTTAATCAAGTGAGATGAAACCCTTGTAAATGTGCAGAGACGGGGAATAACATGACGTACAAAAGGACCGAAGCAGCACTGATGTGTGGTTGCGTTTCAGCAGACATGTTTTCTGTAATTTGTTGCTCTTATTCAGAGCGCCTCTTTCTGCTGGTGAAGCACATTATAGAAAATGGCGCTCTAATAGTCTGCTCAAAGAATCAGTCTGCTTTGCAGCATTGCTTTGTTGTGAAACACCATTTTACCATCCGTCATCAAGGTCAACCCCACTAACACACACACACACACACACACACACACACACACACACACAAACACACACACACACACACACACACACACTCTCTCTCCTGCTGTACAGATTGCGGCCTCTCTGAAAAGCTCCATTTGTTTAGATCTGAGTGCAGTTTGATCGGATCCTGCTGGCTCTAATGAGTCGGCAGCACCTTGGTAAGCTGCCCCTTGATTCGTCCTGCGATGCATTTACATTTACACTAAACACCGTATAAGGTCCAAAAGTAGTGGCACAATGGTGTTGTGCTGCTGCTTGACTGAGCACTCAGGGTCCAGTTTCCCCTCCATTCATGCTGGAGCAGGCATGGTTTGTGTTATTGAATTAGACCAAGAAATGTTGATTATTACTGTTGTGTCAATACACTAAAGCTATGAGGAAATAAAGTTTACAGTCAATGCAGTGGACAGTGTCTGCATAAAGAGAAGACAGACAGCTGGATACACAAGAAACGGTGTGAGTGTGCATATTTCATTGCTTTCTGCAGGGCTGGGATGGAGGCATGAAATGATTTCTGGGTCCGCCTGAAGATGGATTGTTTAGACGCTGAGTTATCTGACCCACCCCGCTGACCTTTATGGCTGCTCTGACTCAGGAATTGAAGGTTTGGGAAAGCCCTCTGGTGTTCCAGTCGGTCAGTCTTTTCAAGGTGTAACCAAACCTAATAGAGCTGCTTCCCTTTGGGAGCTCAGGTACGAGTCAGGTTACAGGCTGTGTAAAGCCAGCAACAGGCTGTATGACATTTGAAATCAAAGAAAACTCACTGAGCAGCAGTACACCCGGGCCCCTCATTGTTTCATGAATGTTAGATTGATTGCCTGGAAACATGGTTTTACTCCATTTAAAGGCTGACTCAGTGAAGGTCCATGTTGACTTCCCATGTGGAGATTTTTCCTTTTTTCTTAATTCCAGTCCAGTAAAAATAGCCTTAAATGCCTCTCCCATGCATACCCACATTAAAATGACAGCTCTGTTCTTGTTCTAGTACTTGCATGCTTTTTGCCTCTTTTGAAAGGTAACACTCTGAATTTATATCCCCAGCTGTGAGAATCACTCTAAGTTCTACTGGCATTGAGTAATAAAAGTTTGAACACACTGAAGTATTTTATTTTTTTTATTTTATTTTATTTTTTTGTGCGAGTAGCATGAAGCATGAAACTTTTCCCTTTTCCAAGTTCAGTAAAAACTGGTAACAATACCACAGAAACACAACAATATTTTCATCTTTTCCCTGATGGTATGTCTAGGCATCCTCCAAAAAAGGCAATTTACTATATATTTATCTTGAAAACTATATAGTAAATTTATATTTATTACCTGTATTATCTATACTACCTATATTTTGGCTATGTATCTTTAAATTGAGGTCATTTACTATATTTATCTGTTCCAATTGTGTGTACTATCACTAATATCACTGAAATCCGTCAGTCATTTGCAAAGTCAGCTATGATTGGCTGGAACTTCCCAGAAGTCTGTTCATCTCAGACTGTTATTGGCTCCTCTGGTTTCATATGGCAGATCGTGATTGGTCAAGTGAGGTGTCACTTTAGGTATCAGACTTCTGTTTCCGGAAGTTACAACAGGTAAAAGAGACGACAAACTGGACAGCGCACATCTGCTAATTTGAAAGGAGAAATCATCTTTCTGTGGATTATCATTGTGTTTTGGACTAAATATTTTGACTGCAGTGCATTTTGTGGACTTTTGTGGATGTTTCCAGACCATTTTTGTCGGAGTTTTATCGATCTGTGGATCACTGAGAGACGTAACTGGTGAGTTGCCTCAATTTTAAAAGCTGTTATTTGTCTGCTGTTAGCATTTATTGAGCCTCCTGTTGTGATTTTGTGTTGAAGTAGTCAAGATACATCAACCAGTTTACGAAAATCTTAGCTTTCTAACGGTATGTAACATGAATATAATCGTAAACGCAGCGTTCGTGTCAGAAAACGGGAAGATTAAATATCAATAAGAAATACTGGCGTGGGCCATAGGAACGGAAAGGGAGGTTTATCCAAGCACAGGCTTATCTGATAAAACTCAGAAATTATCACTTTTATTGCTGAAATATGGCCGTTATAGTAAATATATCAATATTATTATTTTAACGTTAGTCGCCATGATTAATTTTCCGCCATTTTGAATTTTTTTGACAATCGTACAGAAGAACTTGTTGGATTTTGACTCTATCAAGACATTCATTTATATACAGCATCACAGGACTGAGATATACATTTTTATCATGAAATACCAAGATTGTTTGAGAAACATGGCAGAAACTAAGCAGGAAAAATGCAGGTTTCACTAGCATTAGCAAGCCTGAAAAGTGCCAACAGAGGAGGAAACATGAATGAGATTTATTCTTATTTAGTGGTAATGAACACAACGCACGTGCCCACCAATAACCAGATATTTAGGGCTGATGTGCAGTACTGTTAACTGCCATAAACAGCAGGGCTATGGCTATATACTGACACTCCTCCATAGAAACACACCGGAGAGCCTCTCGAGCTGCTAGCTGAGCTGCAGCACTGGTACCCACACAGTGACTCTCTCAAAGAGATATAGATGTGCTTCTAGTGCCTGTCAAAGCTCCACCAGAGTCTGTCTTTCCATCAGTCTGACAGCAGCGTCTCATGGCTGTTAGCTCTGACTACCAGCTCTATGTCGCTGTCCATGCTACGCTGAGCGGCGCTCAGTTCTTCTCCCCTGTGTTAAATATGCTGGTAAGGAGAGTTCTCGCAGAATATGAAGGTGTAGTAACTGTCAGCTGGATTGATCCTTCTCACCCTGGTGACACCTTACCAGCATGATGCACCAGCAGGTGTGCTGCAGTGCTGATTCCACCTCTGGAGCCACTGCACGCTTTGTTTCCTGCTGTTCTGCTCTGCTAGAGTGAAATACATCTACACGGCTGACATGATGATAACACACAGCTGCAGTGACTACAGTGTATTTACATTAATTTACACAATTTGCCTAAATAATCTTAACTCAAGGTTCACTTCCCATCTTTTTTGAGCTTTCCACTGCATCTCACAGTCTACATTTGTAGCCAAGTAACTGTAACTGTATGACCTTTATGAGCTCAAACTGCACAGTGTTTGTGGCTAGTTTCAGGTCAGCGATCAATACTGGTCCGTGTGTGTTGAGTCAGTGCTTCCCTCACAGCTCAGAGATATTCTAGAAAGCATTTCAAATACACAACATGTATATGTAACATTCAAATTCAAGACATCAGAGAACTTAAAAATCCTTACTGACTGTAAATCAGATGTAAAATCCTTACTGACTGTAAATCAGATGTAAAATCCTTACTGACTGTATCCCATCCTGTGTTTGTCTCCATTGCTGGCACGTACCTGTGAGTGGGCCTGAGTGGGCCAATCAGAAGACTCCATTATCCAGTGACGAACATTCAGCAAATACTGTTTCAATTATGTGACCATGTAACCGGTGAATGTAAAAGGATTCTTGGTTCTTGTTTGCCATGTGATGATGGCGGGTCAGGGTTTTTTTTTTTTTGAGTGGCAGTTCATTTTGCAGTGAAACAAAAGCCTACTGTCTGCTAGCTCGCTGCGTTTAATGTGCACGGACAACTCAGAAATAAAAAATATATAGATGGCTGGTGCTGGCTTTGTCTTGGTCAGTCGTTTAATGCTGCCTTTGGTGCATTAATACAGCCTGCCAGCACACACTTTTCCATCACTGTGGAAGATGCAGAGCATGAAGTGTTTGTACAGCAGCTGGAGAAAAAGGGCACAGCGGACAGGGCCTTCCCATCACTTGTTGAGGTGCTTGATGCGTCCACCAGTGACACATTTCTGGCAGCAGTGATGACATCCAGGCTGAGCTCGTTGTTCCTGCTCTCCTTTGAAGGAGAACTGACTGAATCATTGGACAATAATGAAATAGTTTCAGTGTTCACGCCTGTCGTGTCTGGCTGTAACATTTTCCAGTTTCAGCCCATTGTCTATTTCAGAGTTATTGTTTAAAGGGGACAGTCTTTGTTGGGTGTACAATTGGATTTTATGCTGATGTTGCTGCCTCTGCCATCTGCGTGTGTGTGTTTGTGTGTGTGCATGTATGTGGTTTATGTGGCCTCCCTGCCAGGCAATGTTCAAGTGTCATTCTTAATGTTTACTGAGCCCGTTGGTGCCGGTGTACCTCTATCAATACACTTGATTAATGCCGCTGCTGCATCGGTCAACTCTGTGTGTGTGTGTGTGTGTGTGTGTGTGTGTGTGTGTGTGTGTGTGTGTGTGTGTGTTGGCCGTGCGTTGGCCGTGCCAGGCTCTGCGATGCTGTTAATGTTCGTCTTGGCCTCTCTAACATCACCTCTGATAATGTACAGGGCTTGTATGATTAAACTGTGGTGCGTTCAGGCAGGCACAGCTGTAATGGCCTATTTTGGTTAACACACACATTTCAGAACCTATTAAGTATGATTTGTCTTGGATTCAGCTCACATGATTTTCTCCGTGGCCACCCGTGCTGTGATTTCCGCCTGCGCTACTGCTCCGTTGTTAACGAGCTCAAACTACATACGATTCATCCACATTACACTTGAGAAAAATAATCAAAATGTGGCGGTCAGAGTGGTCGTGGCAGCTCCATCTGGACTTGACAGATTGGAGCCATGGACTCCCACACAAGACAAGATAACGTGTGCCGACCGTCCATGTTGACCCGCCTTATTCGGTGCAGACCAGTGCAGACTCGCCATGCTGCTGAAAATCAATTATTCTGGCTAAACTGGAGCTAGAACGAGCTCTGATATGGTGGAGGGTGTTCCCTGGCCAGACACACATCGAGCTCACACAGAGAGTCTGTATCTCACGAGAGATTTTCCAAGATTCAAGCATGAGAATCAACCACATTTGAGCTATCTTCAGTTTTAACTGTGCCACATTTTTCCGTTACATGCTTTCGTGTTTTTATTGTTGGTTTTATTACTGGTTAATGGCTAATATTAAACCATGAATAAGAGCAGCTTTTGGGTTGCCAGGTTGTGAAAAATCCCATTTGGCTGGTTTATGATCCTACAGCACAACACTTGTTTTGTCTTTTTAGCTCTTTAGTTCATCACACAGTACCTCCAACAGACTGTCTGACCTCTGACCTCCTGGAAAAACTATCAATTAACAACTGGATTATTATATTTAAAAAAAACATTGTTTTGAAACTTACTGATTGAAACTATCATGTATAGTTACTTTGTAACATTTATTACTTAATTTATAGTTTCTTACTCTTAATCATTAACTTGCTAACATTCGTAGAATCGACTGTCATTGCCCTTTATGTATTATTAACATTCAAAACTGCAGAGTTGACTTAATATTTATAACCATATATATTTATAACTTATCACCAACCCAAAAATTGTTCTTTTTAACGGCTTGTAACTGATAATGGTTTATTAACAATGAATGAAACCATTAGGAACAACTTGAAGGCCTTTTGTCGAGGTTGCGTATTAGAAAGTGGTCCCAACATGAGTGATTGTGTGAGGAGGGAAGGTGGCAGAGCTCAGAACAAAGGCTATCTTCTAGCATCGAGGCAGTCTCTTCAATCAGGAACATGAAAAGACTGAATGAGCGTTTCACAGTGTGCAGCTGACTTGTCTTGCTTGAATGCACTCCATGATGAAGCTCAGCCTCTGAACGCTCTCGCGGGCTTCATGTGTCTGTGGCTGCCTCGTGTCGTGGCGTCGTCTCGCTCACGCTGCAGCTCGTGTGCTGTTTATTTCATGGCTTTTTATCAATGAATGCACTTTATCACGGGCTGTGTTTTCTGTCATTACTGGTGCACAGTTTATGGTCGATATGCTTACGATGGGGGGATTTTTCAAGCAGAAACCACACGTTCTACAGTCTATACCCAATCTGTTCTTGGTCGGGCCTCAGTGAGTTTTGAGATTTTTTTTTTTCTGTGTGGCATTTTAGCTTTTTTTTTTGTAACAGTTCACTGTGGAGAGACAGGGAGCATTATGGCAGAAGAGTAAGCGAAGGAGGAGGGCATGTAGTGAGCTTTTGGGCTGGACACAAACCCAGGATGTCACGTTTGCATCCCCTCAGGCATCAGGATGACCTCTGAGTTAAAAACACAACCTGGACTCCACTTTGGATCTGACCACAGGTTGTTTCAAATGCCATCAAGGTCTGATGTCGCACATTTAACCCTCAAACAAGCACCACCCGGATAACGGCTTTTAAAAAGAACTTCAGCCAGTCCTGGTCCCCAGAGGACAAATCCTACCGACTTTGGTGATTCCCATGACTTTTTGTTTGGCGCCACCAGCAGGTCAAACTCTGGAAATGAAACAGCATCCCCACCAGCCTCAGCCGTACTTTGTCTTTAGCACTAATTGGCAAACGTTAGCATGCTAACTTAGCTGATGAACCTGGGTACATCCTCACACAGGTCTTGTGTCTCTATCAGCTGACAGATGTCTTCTTATGGAGTGAGATTTCATGTGTTACTGGTCAGAAATCTGTACAACTTAAAAGCATTCAGAAGCACCGCTCGGCTTACACTAGAGGTGTTGCTTTGCATAAAAGCTCTTAGAGAACCGGTGTGTGCTGACAAGTCTATATTTGCAATGCCAACGTCCTCATCCGCCCTGCTGCACCCACACGTGGGTCCATCATCACAGACACAAGGTCAAGCGTTGTTCAAACCCACAAGTGTTTCCAAAGATACACACATCACACTGACCAGCACGTGTGCAGAATAACGTCAGGCTCGAGATGTGATTGGATGTTCAGGGTGTGTTTACATTCCTGATCAGATGCCGTGTGCCCGTAGGTCTTTGCTCTGGAAAGCAAATTTACGTCTTGGCCTTTGAACGTGAGCGAGCACTCGTCTTCCTCTCCAGAAGCCCGACCGTCACGCTCATCCTCACATGCTTCCTTCTGGCTGCTCTCCCTGATTGAGAATGACTTCCTCATCCACATCACTTGTCTCCTCTCACTGTAGGGAGCACAGGGTCTCTGCTGTGTGTGTGTGTGTGTGTGTGTGTGTGTGTGTGTGTGTGTGTGTGTGTGTGTGTGTGTGTGTGTGTGTCTGGCATCAGATTATATTGATCCCAACTCCCCTCTTCATAATCAATCATATCTATCAAACTCTTTTTCACACGTTATTCAAAACAGTCTTTCATCACCGTGTATACTGTAGACTGACAGTACATCATATTAGTACTCAATATGCTACAAATAAATGTACTGCATATACTATGAATATTACAAGATGCTATCAGGTGGGGCAGAAAACATGCGGCTCTGTTTGTGGTCTAGGTGGCATCACTGTAATAAACCTAGAATTGCATTGTGACGATTCATTTTCCAGACAGCCTGAGGAGGGTTTAAAAAAGTTTATTTAGCTGAAGAAGTAGATTTTCAACACGTCCTCATACGACAGGCGTGCCGGACCTTCGCCCTCACGTGAAACAGTCGCAGTTTGCTCCGGTTGAGGAAAAGACCGTGGGTTAAAATAGGTGTGTTACTGTGTTTTTTTTGGCCCATCCATCCACCCCACCTCCTCCACATGTGGACTTTCTTGCTCTTTACACTACATCAGCTGACTTCCTCCTTTGCTCCTGTCATAATTACTACAGACACTAAAGGTCGCAGCCTAACAATGACTTTAATACGGGTCATAATCAGACGTCCTGCACTGGCTGGAGACCTTTCTCAGCCCATAAAGAAGCGCTCAAGCCTTCAGTTTATTGCAAATTTGTGCTTACAGTAGGTTACAGTTCTTAAGAAAATGTACTTACTTCCACTACTGAGCTGACTTTAATAGTTATTTTTTACTGTCAATTTTGTCCCTTAGGAAAATCTTCTTAAAACAAAAAAGCTCCACACTCAGACCAGTGAGTAACAGCATGAAGTATCACAGCATGAAGCAGTCACAGGGAGTTTCATAGCACAGAAGCAGCTTTGGTCCAGGATGTGAGGCCTGGGCCGGTCAGTGGATCCTCTGTTGATCTCTACATGTTGTCAGAGATTGGATCTCTGTCGGATGGTGTCTGCTCGCTGCAGATTCAATAAGGAGCAGCAGTGATGGCTCCATCCTCGCGGCGGCATCAGTCAAACAGCACACTGCTCGCCTGCTGAAAGCGCAGGGAGGTCACTTTTTCCCTCTTCCTGTCTTTGATTCGCTCTGTTGTCCTCGGTGAAAGAATAATCTTTTGTTTCTCAAATCCCCCCCTGATTTCTCACTCTCTGGAAGATGAATTGTGCCATTAATTGAAATTGAAATGCTGAACATCCTAATGAGCCCCTGCATACATTTTGTTCCTCGCGCTCATTTTTCATGAGCCAAAGCACTTTTTACATTTAGCCCAACTGGTCATTTCCAATTATTCCTGGGGCTTGCTGTAATTGGCTCCCACATCCTGACTGTCAGACTAAGAAAATCCATTATTTATTTGCCTTTCTTCCACACTGTCCACTTGCTGCCTTTATGTTGCCTGCTTCCTGCCAACAAAGAGGCCTCCCGTGGCTTCATTTATTACAAGTGAGGTGAAGCAGCATTAGTAATCATGAGTCATGTCCCCATCCTTTCACCCCGCCTCCTTTGCCCTCATGGTGCTGCCGCCGGCCGCCAGGTTTTTAGGGCTTAAATTAACACTCAGAGGATGATCTGATGGACCAAACTGCTGTTTTTGCCTCCTTAAATCAAACTAAGCTGGAAGCTGACCAACATACATCCTTCCTGGGCTTGAAATTATTCAGTCCACCTTATTTTGGCCTTAAGGTGGATAAAATCTTCTCATTTGTTTGCTTGTGCAGCAGCCACGTATGTACAAACACACACTCAGATAAAAACAAACACAACCACAAGCAATTAGCTCCCATATGTGTGAAACTTTCTATTCAGGACTACACGCAAGCAAGAGAGCAGGCCTAGATTTCAGTCTGTATCTGTGGTGGAAATCTGCTGCAGGCCTGCAGAAGCACTCAGCAGGTGTTTTCCTGCTGGCTTGTACAACACAGTATCTGACCACAGACTCCTGCTGGCTAACATAATGTAATCCGTCTGTCTCCTCCTCTTTACACTCTCAATGCTCGCAAATGCTTTGTCCCCTTCGATTTCATCAGAAGACACTAAACAACGAGCTACCTTTTTATTCCATCGCCACACACGCTCATGTACAAATACACACACTTTCTCTTCTGGAGTTAAGAAACGGTGGATAGCTCTTCGGTTTGGTGGCTGGTATAGCAACAGGTTTAAAATAAATAATCTTCTTAGTCGTGTTCTGTGGTACCAAATGAGGCATTTGAACAACTCAGATCATTAATAAATGCTTTGTTGTTGGCGGTGAGCATGCGTGACGAAGGCAATAAGAAAGTACATTTGATTAAAATAATGATTTCAAACGTTCGTTACTGACATTCCCAAGTTGCTCACATCTGGACGCAGACAGTGTTTGTTTCCTGAGTGTGGGCTGGAAGGCGGCCTCCTCCTCCAAAGCTGTTCACAGCAAACACGCTTCCCTCGGCGAGCCAGGTGGCGCCGTGCCTCGCTCACATCCCCGGTGGCTGAATGTGTGACTGGGGAAGCTTGAATTGAATCAAACACAATGAATTGGGAAAAACAAGCTGAAAATCACTATTAGAAGTTAGCTTCAGTGATTGCTTTGAGACTCGAGATTGAATTCCCGGGCTGCACTCAGGCTCTGATTTCATGTTACTTCAAAACTGTGTCTTGTAGTTGTCACACAGGATTTCAAGAGTGTGACGTCTGTGTCTCAGAATTACAAATACTGGTCTCGTAATTTAAAGATTGTTCAGCAGGTGTGATGTTCATCGCCTTGGTGTTGCATGCTAACATTGGCAGAATAACAGTAGAGCTGATGGGATTGTCTTTAGTTTTGCAAGTATTTGGTCATAAAACAAAGTATTAGACCAAAACAATGTGCATGGCTGTTTTTTCTTATGTTTCTGTGTTCAGGATGTGGGTGTGGAGCCCTCAGCCAATCACAGCCTGCAGAGTGTGAAGGCAGGACTGTATGAAAACATAGTGATCAGGATCAGATCATAAGCAGGATCATAAACTTTGAATGTTTGAATGTTCAGCATTTTGACCTGAAAAAGGTCAAATCTGCTGATTTTCTCAAAATTTGGTTGAAAATGATTACATTTTGATGGAAGACTAGTCATCGTCTGGAAGCATGAATGTGTGCACCAAAAAACTGCTCCATCTAGCAACTGTGGAGATGTTCCACTGGAGATATGGAAGCTTTGACCTGCAGGTGGCGCTAAAAAGGCCAGGGATCACTTAAGTCATCAGGATTCATCCTCAGGGCACCACGGATATTTGCACCACATCCATCAGAGATCACTTCTGCAGCTTTCTTTATTCATCACATTTTCTTTCTTTATTTCATTTATCTTCTTCCTTCAGCGGCGTCCCGGCTGCTTAATGGAAGCAGGTAAAAAGGAACACCCATTTCTCTGGGTTATGAATTTAGATACCTAATTAACTTTATGATTTCTCCAGAGGAAGTTGTTTGAAGGCATCAGGTGATGATGTACTGCTGTGTCTGAGCAGGCAGAAACCCTCAAACTCCGGCACAATCAAGTGTCTCAAACTGTGACCTGAGCTCTGAGTTCATCGCAAGCCGAGGCTGATGCTCTGTTAACTCTTCAGTGTTTGAAGCCTCTTTCATACCAGACTGAAAACCCTCAAACACCCGCTAACATCTGGCTTTTGTCTTCAGCGGGAAAGAGTTAAATCGGGATTCATTCCTGTGTCAAATGACTCTGAGATAGTCACTGATTTTCACCAGCTCTGATTGGCAGATCTAAGCTAATTTTCACCCCTCCCCTGGCTTGATGATGACGCGTGTTGAAATTCTGGACTGACTGATATCAGACAGAATTGTCAACTTGTTGCGCTCTCATCATCATCATCATCATCATCATCATCATCATCTCATAACAGATATAAAAGCAGCCGCTGTCATGGCGTCACCGGCCTCGTGCTGCTTTCTGCTCTTCTCTGTTTTCCGTTCGTGATGTTGAACGTGAATTATTTTTAGCAGGTTTACCTGCATTTAAAGAAGCACTAATTTTGGTGTAAAAGTACTGCAAGTATTTCATCTGACAGTTTTTGAATGCATCCTGTATGTTTTTCTAATGTTTTAAATGCATTTTTTGCCTTTTGGGAAGACTCAGATGTTGTGTTCAGCGGTATGTTTGTGTCCAAGCTCCGTCACTGCTGTTGTCACATTGTTGAGTCCACCACTCAAGTTTGATCTCACATCAATGGAAACCAGCTGCTGCCTGGGAAGTAGGAAAACAGACAGGTGAAATCACTGATTCGGTGCTTCAAAGCGCAGAGTGTTGCAGGGAACAATGTCGCTCAGACAGATCTTTGCACTGTTAATTCTGCTTTAATAAAACATACTGTACTTTTTCAAGTTTAATAGAGAAACAAATCCTTTGATCCCTGATGTTGTGCTCAGTGAGTCACAATCTCTCGTATCCATTTGCAGCTTCCAGGCATCCAAACTTTTTATCGCAGTCGCAGTCAGACGTTGAAGATTAACCGCAGTCATCGTGGTTGGCGCACAGAAGAAGCCCCCAGCTCAGGCCTCTTTGGTGTTACCCCACAGGTCACCGCAGTTAATCCAACCTGAATACTCCATTAATTTAGCAGCTCTTGCTAAGTGTTGCTGCTGTGATTTAGATTTGAAAAAAGCAGTGAAAACACTTTTATTTGGCTCCTGCTCTCCCCCGACAGATGAAAGCGGTGTCGGTGGAGGCGCTCGCGGTGTGCATGATGGGAGGGCAAAGGGAACAGCATTTCCACAGGGAATTGCTGGGCTGCAAAGCATGAGCATGCAAACTGGGGAGGGGAGCCAGATTCCCCTTTTCACATCGCCGGGGCTCTGACAAAGTGAAGTCCAATCACCGTCTGTGAAAAAAAGGGGGTCAAATCAAGGGCCAATCAAACGATCAGAGGAAAGGGCACTTGTACTCTTTAATTTGTCCTGAATGTCACGTTGCCGTGTGGCTTTTTTAACAGGAAAGCAGGACAGATGAAAATGGGCTGTTTTACATTTTATAATAGCGGCCTTGAGGAGGAGATGCAGCGTGCTGTTTTCAGGTCTGCGCCGCGTGGACCGCCTGAAAGAGACAGGAGGGAAAAAAATCAAGACGTTTAGCCTCGCTATTCACCGGCTTCATTTCATTGTTCAGTCAGAAGTCATTGACGCAAAAGACGCTTTTGGTTAAGGCCGGGGGGGGGGGGGTCAGGGAGAAAATGAATGCTTTTATTTTCTGCTATCATAAGAATAACATCAGTTGTTTCAGGGGGGCTTTTACCTGAATAATTGATGCAAGAAATGAAATGAAATAATCCGGCGGTAAGCCTTGGAAATGGTTCGTTGATCAGTGAGATAAGCTCGCGTAGCCTGATAATGTCAGCAGCGGCTCAGTGGAGCCACAATAGTGAAAGGAGTGTTGTGCAAGTGGAGAATAATCACAAGCATGCCTCCATTTTGCATTAGCTAACCCTTCTCTAGAGGGACTTTCAATGCAAATAATTAATGTTATGTATATTTTTAATATAATCATGGCTGACGATCCGGCGATGACGTGAAAGTGCAGCAGTTGTCTCCTCTTGCTTCTTAGTCCCCAGTGAGCCAGTGTTTTCAAAGATTTTTCCAATTATCTGCAGCCAAAGTTGGATGGGCAAGGGCCAATCAAATAATCAGTCTGAAGGACACTTGTACACTTTAATTTTGCCTGAGGATCACACCTGAGGAGGGCTATTGCTTTTTCAACACGAGGGCCTTTCTGAAGGGGCAATTTCACGTTTTATAACCGCGGCCTTGAGAGACAGACTCATCCTGTTTGATGGCTTCTTTTCTTCAAGGAGTGATGGAGAGCCGTGGTTGCTCTGTCAGCGCACACACGCGGGGTGTGGCGGTGTTTGGTCGTATCGTTTCATCATACGTGACTGTTATGTCATGTTTTCACAGCCTGTCGCTTTACGAGCCCAAACCTGATCAAAGCATCACTCAAACCTGACTGAACACCTGTTTCCACACAGCTCTACTTACATCTGAGCGCTCTGTGTTTCTCAATCACAACAGTGTCCAAAACGTGTCCAAACCAACACTAAATCTATCATGCTAACCATTAAAAACAGTCAGCCACGCTGCACTACCGACATGTTCCATCGATATGAAAAAGGTTAAGTTATCCTGCAGCTCGTACGTCAAATCACAGATGACGTCACTTGCAGCAGATAATTGTGCTGTCTGAATAATGTCTCCTCACACCAAAGTGCAGCAGAAAACCTGGACATGCTTGAGCCGACGTGCTTCATCGCTTTTGCTTTTCAGATCTTAGTCACCGTCCTCCGGCCTGACAAGTGAGGGATGTATAAAATGTGGAAAAAAGCAAATTTCAGACCAGTCATACGTGTTTTTCTAGAGCCAGCTGCAGGTGATGTGGGTGTATGAGGAGGTGCAGGTTAAATACATGGACAGGGACCTGTTTAGCTTGATAGCAAGTACACTGATTATGTCATTGTTTCAGAAGTTGACACAGCAATCTGTAAAACATCAATCAAGCCCAAATCATTTCCCTGTTAATTGTCTTTTCATTTTGTCCTCTTGTGTGGAGCATTAGAGCAAAAGTCCGCTTCAATATCAGCTCTAAAACTCAATCACTGATCATCCTTCTGCCGTTTAATAATGTTTAATAATGGTGGAGACATCGCGGCTGATGGATGGCTGGTCTATGTCATGATTTAATGGTATGTGTGTGTAATTGGCCACAGCTGTGTGTAGTGACAGCTGATCTGGTGTGAAGTCCAGATGTGCTTCATGCTTCTGTCCTGACCATGGAAAATGTGAGACGTGTTCAGATGAAACACTGTCGAGGCTGAGCCCCGCTGATCCGCCGCACCTGTCTGTATGCATTATTGCATCATATACCATCTGTAGCTATGATTATATATCACTGCAGAATTACATAAACAACAATAAAATGAAGACAAGTGGGAGAAGGCTGTAATGACTGAAGACTTTTCATAGTCAGATTTTTATTAAATCTATGTCTATAAAATCTCTCCTGAATATTTCTTCTCTGCCCTGTGTGTTGCTCACATACTGCAGCGTATTTGGCTTCAGTGTTTCCTCTTTATTGTCTTCTTATCTGCTTATCTTTATTCCGCCCACCATGCAGACACCCTTAAAAACTGGACGCGGTCGGGGGGGCTGCCTCTAGGTCCTTAACAAATCTGTAAAATTGCGTGCGTCAATGGAATCAGCATCAACAATGAAAAGCTCATTTTTAGTTCTCATTAAAATGTATTCTGAATCCTCATTATGCTGATTATCACAGACCCGTTGCATGCCTTTAAACGCCGCCCACACAATCAAAAGCAGACTGGCCAAAGGGACGATAGAAAGAATAAAGTCATGTGACGACCTGGCATGTGGACTCAGATCCAAGTGGGTTTTGACATGACATCCAGGCTCACAAAGAAGAGGCGTTCCATTCGTGTTACAGGTCAAATTGAAGGTTTCTTGCTCCAGGATTTTTTCTGTGGGCATAAATAGCAATAACTCAAACCGTAGCTCCTTCATTAATGGTAGTAAATGTATTTTTGATATTTTCTGTCATTCTTACTGAGCCCCATCTGAGCATGTTACCGTCACATTGTTGTTGTTTCTCTACTTATGTAGACAAAACCAATCCAAAGCTCCAACTTTACACTGTGTTGGCTGACGCTGACTCTGAGTAACGGCCACACGAAACGAAAAGGAACCACAGACTCTGAACCACAGCCCACGTGCTGATGTCTCTCTCTTAGAAGCAGGGGTCGTATAGCTTACATCTACAAGTCTACAAAACTGCACCGCTAATTCGCAGGTGAGATAGCCAGTGAGCCTGCTGCAGCACGCTGAGCAGCGTGAAAACTTACCTGCACGGGTCAACATTGATTGGTTCAAATGCAAAATGCTGTTGTCTTTGTTCTTTGCTGCAGCTGACACAGTGTTGTCTGTTCTTACCTTGTGAGCTGCAATTAGCACCACAGCTGCTAACAGACAGTTCAACGTGCTGGAAAACCGCAGGTGTACCTAATGATGGTAACAGCTGCATTCCATTTAGGTTCACTGATTACAAAGCCCTGCTATTGTGCGTGCTGGCTCAACGCCTCAGTCACTACTTCCTTTACAGCAGACAGTCACGAGTTACTCCGCAGCGAGCAGCGAACTGAGATTTCAGACACTCGGCAGTGTACGTGCTGTGGACACTTCATTTTTGGGAGATGAAATGGTGGAGCGTAAATGTAGTGTACCAAGCAGTAAATAGGGAAGGATTTTGGACACAGCCTGCAAGGTACACCTGATGTGAAATATGGCGGCGCACGCAGTGAACAGCACGCAGCGTTAGCTTTTCATCTGTTTATGTCGTGTTTGTGGCAGTTTTCATTTCCATTCAGTTGATTTGTGCTTGATCCCCATCTTCACAAGTGAGCCGGCCACAAGTGATGTTATTGATTACGCCTGTGCTTTGGCTGCTGCGAGAAGTTAAGAGATGTCAAGAGCACTGAGGCCAACATCCAAAGATGCTTTTAACTTCCTTTTAAGGAACATTTGTACATTTGAAAAAACTCACCTTGACATAGTAAAAAGGGCTGACAGCTGTGATTTTGTGGATTTCATTGGGAAAATATAATATCTGGCATTTTAATAACATAAGGAGTTGATATATATGTTTTTTTTCTATGATCAGAAACATGCATTTTCCCAGATTTAACAGCAAAAAAGAAAAAAAAAAAAAATCATTTGCTCCTGTTCCAACACATTAGTCTTCATATATCAGGCGGCCGTTCTGGAGAGAAACACAAGGTCATACAAGGATAACACGAACCAATAAGACATACGTTTATCACCCCCCACACATCTACCTCCATATTTGAAAGGAGGCGTCTGCAGGCCGGCTCAGCGTACTGTGGCACGTTTTGGTATTCAACCCAGGGATAAGAGCGAGATCACTCAAGTCGTGTCTGACAGCAGGTTATTGATCTGGAGGCAATTTTATTCCTGCATCAGGAGAAACGAACGGCTCCTCTAATTCTCCGTGTGACCAAATCGTATCACCCCTGCACATCTTTAATCTGCTAGACGCCTGGCGGACGGGCTGCACACGCTCGAGATGTGAAGGCGGTGTTTGACGTTCAGGCCGCGGCGCTCATGTGCTGCATGTCTTCATTCATTCATAAAGCTCTGCTTTATGAGGTGAATTCCACCGCTGGAACTGAGCCGCTGAGGAACATAAATCTACTGTAAACACACACAGCTTTACATTTCTTCTGGTGTCATGTTGGCAGGGGGGATCTAACATTTTTCTGCATCAGGGGTCACTTCACAGGCGAGGGCCCGGTATTATTTTAGTATTAGACTCCTCATTTCCTGCATTCTGGTGACTTTTTATGCATGGAAATAACCAGAAAGCCCAAAAGCAAATCAGCTTGAGCCGGAATTGTCTTTGAAAAGGTGCCAGGCAACAATGTTATTCACACATATTTAATGAATTCTTTCAAAATTGATTGAATGAAGGCCAGTCAGATTTCAGATGGGGTCAATGCATGTTAGGCTTCATGTTTTCTGATGTCTGATTTCTACTTCTGACCTTTAACTTCTGCCTGATTTGATTATGTTTACACTCTTGGGGCTGACATAGAGGCTGGTTGGTGAAAGAAAGCTCATCTAGCGCTCACAGCTGGTTAAGACCGCTGCACTAATTATAACAGCAGCGTCGTTGTTGTGTTGTTGATGCCTTCTACTGTAGCTGCTAGCTGTTAAAGCACAATGAAGCAGTAACCAGCCTGCAGGTGATCTATATGCTGACTTGATGACAGCAAATTACAGTCTCTGACATTTTTTCTCTGATTTTTGCTGCATTTCGTCCTGAAATGGTCATTTTTTAAGTATGCACAAGCTCTACCCTGTTGGCTTTAGCCTCTCTGCACCCATGGGAACATGTCTAAGTGTAACAAACACATTGCCAACTCTGCTTTAAATAAGAAATGATGATGTATGTGATCCAGTCACAGCCCACAAAGTCACCCTGACGTACCTGCTCTCTCCCGATGTGCCCTGTTTATACCTCTGCATGCAAATGTGCATGTGTCAAGTCGCTGGAGGATGAATAACACTTGCAGAATGAAAAAAGGAGGAGATGGTCAGAAAGAACTTGTCGCTGTGAGCTTTATTGATGCAGAATGTTTTTGCCCTTTTCATACATTTATCTGTTTATTCAAATAGAGCTGCTCATCCTTCCTCTTACACACCGAGCTGAATTACTCAACGAATGAAACCATTATCTGCATGCATACAACCATTCCTTAGTCTGCCTGCAAATCTCACCCTGCCAGATCCCCTCTGTAGTTATGTTTACTGCTCTGTGGCTCGAGGAGTGATTAGGAGTTACTGGAGAGACTACATGGGTTAAACTGTGAGAGTGGACGGGAGGCACAGTGGCTAAGACAGGAGATGATCAGAGCTGGGACCCATGAGAGAAGATGTTTTCGATGGTTGGGGTAGGTGTTAATTAGTTTTTGTCAGTGATTATAAAAAAGATTGTGCAGCAAAGTGGATTTCACAGGAATGAAGAGCAGCTCGCGGTTTGTTCCGCACGAGTTTCTGGTGGGAGGAAATCCGCTTGGAGATGTCAGCCATGCATGGGAGGTGGAGTGTATCCTGGTTGATGTGAGGAGAGAATTGGTGCATACCAAGCACTCAGAGGACACTTGATGTGTGGTGAACAAGAGACCTCCACGAAACCACTCATCAACTAGCCAGTAGGAGGAAAACCCTGCAACGCTTTGCCAGAAACCCCAAGATGTCTGAGCGTTCGTCAGAGTAGGTGGTGGTTGACTGAGAATAGGGAGGCAGCCTGAGCAACATGGAGTACTCCTGAAAATTTACAACTACAGTTTCAGTCCAAAGAGCTAAAACTGACTGATGGCTCTGACATCTGGGCTTCTCTGGGCTGCACATACGATAACAACCCATCTCCTGACAGGAAGTTGGATCAATCAGTCTGCTTGTTTCATGCACAAGGCTGCATGTTAAAATATGGCTCCTCTCAGTGCTGTTTTCTGACTACAGCTGCAGACGTTTAGCTGTTTTTCTTGCAGAACTGTGAACTCCAGCCTGCGTTCAGAGCACTTGGTTAAGGTAAAAATTGTAGTATTGGCTAAATGTTAAGAAGTAAACAGTGGCATGAATCAGCAGAGAGGAGGAGTTTATTTTCTAACCATGATCTTTATCAAACCTCAGCCAAAACCTGAAGCTTAGCACAAACATCTCAGTCCTACACTTTTATACGTGTACTCCAACAACTTCCTTCATTGGATAAAATAAACTCAGAGCAAACGCCAGCAAGACATTTCTGCTTCCCTTAAAAAGTAGCTGGCAAACGCATTAGTACTATAAAAACCTAATTTAAAAAGGGGGCAGGGTTCCAACGTGCTTTTGGACTCCATCATCAAAAAAGAAGTGCTTTCAGTATCCTGTGGAGTCTAGATAAGGGTTCCCAGTACGTTTTAATATAATGGAGTAATTTATCATCCATCAGCAAGGACGCAGCTAGCAGAAAAATCTGTCCACATCTGTGAATATCAGACCAACCAAGGTTTGCACGGTTCCTCAGAGGGTGCAACCAAATGACACATTCACAGTTTACTGCTCTTTAAAGTCAGAAGGAAAAACGACGACGTCTCAAACTTTAGTTTCATACTGTCTCAAAATGAAAGTCGGGTTGGATGCATTGAAGTTCTGCTGTATTCCAGCTCAAAACACCGTTATTTATGGAAGTTATAATTAAACTTAGGGCTCCTGCGAGCCGAGAATGCACTCTTTGAAGTCGTGATTTCAATATAAAAATGAATCATTCAGCTCTATGACAGACTTCTGTTATCATTCAGGACTGTTTGGCGGCAACATAATATAACACTGTAAGACAGCCGTTGCTTTTGTACTACACTGCATCATGATCCAGTGATCCAGTGGAATAATTCATATTGTGTGGAAAATGTACGCCTTCTATGTAAACATGAGATAAAAAATCTGGAACAGGCGTGTTTGGTCCATCTTCTGTTTCTCCTCCAGATCAGAGGTGTCTCCTGTTGTGCAGGAAATGTGACTGACCTGCTGAGAGCATAAACTGATAACGTGACAAAAGGAACCAGATGTGCCACATCTTCACTGCGTCCTCCGTCATCTCACGTTGAAATAGTACATTGACGACTGAGCTGCAGTCTGTCGCATCCAAACATTTATGCACTTAAACCCCCCAAACAAATATTTATGGAAATCGCCGCAAATATGCATGAAAACGACTGCATGTAATTGTCACTCTGAAAGCTGCTGTCGTGGAAAAAACACACCTTTGTCCATTTCCATGCATCTCCTGACTCCTTAAACCATTCAGCCGCACAATGACCACACATACAGCCACGCTGTGTTTTCTAATATGATTATTTCCAGCTAAATGCATATCCCCCTTCCACAACCACTCATTTGTTTCCCCCCCTTGATATTAGATCAAGTCTAGCTCAATGCGGTAAGCTATTTGATGGGGGATACAAAATTGTCTGCCTCATCCATTCCCCAGCTTGCCCAGTTCCTAGCAACCAACAAGATTAGACTGTCTGTTTCTCTGTGGTTTGGAAAGACCCAGAGTGCAGCAGATACCCTAATCACATTATACAGACTTAATGCATGCACACCAGATAAACACATATGTGTCTGCACACACACACACACACACACACACACACACACACACACAGCTGATAAGTCAGTGATTCAAAAGAAGATGTGGATATAGAAGAAATTCTGCCATCATTATCACAGAGGGTTATCCCACATTGATACACTTCCTTATTCCATTTGGAAAACAGAGTCCAGCCATTGACGTCCATTTTTAGATCAAATATGCAAAAGACAAACATACTGATGTATTAAATAAATGATGAACACGAGGCACACGCGCTTCACTGTGACCTTCTTCATATAATGAATTTGTAATATTGGCTAATTAATACCAAGATGATAATTGAGTGTGTACCATTTTAACGGAGAAGCAACAAGTGACTTTCACAGTGATGACATTCAGGTAATTCAGCTCCTAAAGCATGATTAATGTTTCTACGGGCATGCTAAGACAACTCAAGGCACACTTAAGGGTAGAGAAACACTGCCGTCTTCATTAAATATGGAAAATGTCAACAGGATGCATTTAATTATTGACCCCAATGCATGGTCTTTCTCTTGTCGGTGTCGTAGCATCCTAAGCCTAACCACACATGTGATGCAGGACACAAAGTCCAAATTCACCTCTCGACTTCTGTGCAGCACAACAACACAAGTGCTGGTAAAAGCAGCCAGTGAGCATGATTCAGCTTCAGTTTTTAGCTCTGTGTTCAATTGACAGTGCTTTCAAAAGCTTCAGCAGAGCAGCACAGTGTGGCGTCTACACACCATTAAGCACCTTATGAAGTGATGGTATTACTTTACAAATCAGGGTATTCTCGTGTCAATGTGCTGTGTAGTAGTACTATGCTGGAGAGGCTGTACAAACCACCCTGCCTCAACAGATCAGCAATGACTAATCACTGTGGGACACTGGGCCTCACAACTGCTGCATTTTAGTATGCATCGACTACAGAGGACTGCTGGACTACGACCAGAATCTGGTCTTCAGAGTGCTCAGAAAGGTGAACTAGGCCAGCAGATTAGTCACACTTGTTCCTTCTCTCAAATCGTTCCTCCTCCTGTCACCCTGTCCTGTAATTGATGGTTGATCAGATGGATGTAGCCTCAGTGAAGTCCTTGAAGGCGTGTTTGTGGTGGAGGCCCATAAAAGTAAATGAACTTGAACTTGAAATCGCCACTCGGTCGAGTGACCGTTCAGCCATCGGTTTATCAACAACCCTTTAAACCTCACAGATGCTGCGTGGAGGATCATTTTGCGCAGTGGCACAGGCAGGAAAGCACCCAGGCTCTGCAACATTAAACATGAAGAAACTCAGATCCGCAGCGTGTCGTAGCTGCAGGGGCAAAACCACATAATGGACAATAACACGGACGTGATGGTGAGATAAGACAACAAGCCAGAGAACAAGAAATATGATGATAAATAGATGGGATTACTGTCAAACAGGCCGATCCACTGCCAGTTAAAATCACTGCATGTGACAGGTGCCTGACAGAGAACAGCCAGACAGCTGCACACACACACACACACACACACACACACACACACACACACACACACACACACACACTCACACACACACTCACAGGCTTACAAAACCAGACCCACACACTCAAGCATGGCACAGAGGGTAACATGGAGAACGGCGTCTCTCGTGAAAATAGACCTGATTTTCATGTTGGGTGTTGGATTTACTCAGCTCGCTGATGTTATCATATACTGGATTGCTTCAGCCTTCAGGCAGTTCAGGAAAACTTGAACACCTGCTGTTTAAAACACATGTGAGCAGGTTCCTCATCTCAGGAAACTACGGAAGACATGTCTTGTATATTTCTGGAAATAGAGCAATTAATTAAGAATCCAACATCCCGGCTGAGGGGCGCCGCATTGTGAACCCGTCCCACGACTGTTAGTGTCAGCCCACTACTAATCTATGTCGTCTCTGTTATAACTCCAGCCAACATGTACTCACAGGCAACATGTTGGATGCAACATGGCCGCTGCACTCTGACCTTTTGATTGACACCTCACTTGACCAGTCAGGATCTTCCATGTGATCTCTACAGTTGGCAATAAAGAAAAGGTCTCCCTCTCGTCTTTGAAGTCTAGATTGAGCCAGTTGAAACCATAGAAATTCAGCACTAATAGGGATAATAAATAGCCTCAATATGAAGATTCAGAGCTTATATATAAGCATAGATACCTTAAATATGAATCTAGATGGACAAAATTGATATTTTTCTCAATATAAATATAGATATTTGTATAGATGAATATAATAAAATGGCCTCTTTTTTTTGAAGAACGCCTAGATGTGTCCATTAGAGAAACATGCTAAATATTCAGTTCTGTGCTACTGTTTTCAGTTTCCATCGAACATGGACCAGTGTAAGGTTCATGCTGTGGACCCATTGTGTTTTCTAGCTAATAAGTGCCACATATAGTCATCTGCAGGCGTCTATTTCCTATATATATATATATATATATATATATATATATATATATATGCAGAAATAAAAACGTTGTACTTTAGTCTATTTTAGTCAAACTCCTGTTACTCAATGCCAGCAGCACTTTCAGTGATTCTGACTGCTGTGACATTTTAAAAGAGACCAAGACCATGCATGTGCTCCGCATGGTTCAAGAGCAGCTTTTAATTTACCGTGGAGGTGCATCGGGAAGGTGTTTTAGGCTAATTTTACAGGGGTGGTCAGAGTCAGCCCGATGAGGCACATGTTATTTTGCCTTACCACTGCAGAAACAGTGAAGTAAAGGTTTTAAGTTACTGAACCAAACCCCATTTCCACCTGGTATTAAAATGTTTCCAGACATGTTAATAATCAATCCGATTTATGTTCAGTGTGTTCTCTTCGATCTGTGTTTAATGAGGTGGCAGCAAATCAGCCCCAGACACCCTTAAAAAATCACCAAGTGTAGTGAGTTGTAGAGTTTGGGGAAACTTAATGAACCCTCTGAGGCACTCTCTGTGACAAACTCTTAATTATTTGTCCTCTTGTACATTCGGCTAATGTAATACATGAAGTTATTCTTTTCTTTGTGTGAACATGTGTCAGTTTGTCCCGGTGTTGTGCAGTTGTGGCGTGTAGCTGCTCTGTGGCAAGATAAATTATCTGCCTTGTTCGCTGCAGATGAGCTGCACAGATGAGCGCAACGTGTCGCACACAGTTATTTCTTTCTGTACATCGCTCACCTCCGCCCGCATCGTTTTCATTTTTCACACAGTTCTGTTTTGATGCTTTCGTGGTGCAGAGTAAACGTATAATCAGTCGTCTCTTTGAGCTCTTGCTCACTCACTCTCCTTTATTCGTCCCTCCCCTCCCAAAAAGTAATTGTCAGATAAAATCAGATACTTTCATGTGCGTGCGTCGATGTTTGAACAATGTCAAGAACATCTTAGCAATGCTAGTTAGCTCTTAGCATGATAAGTGGGCCAGATATGAGATGCATCAAATTCCAGTTTCTAATTGCAGGCAATGGGTCAGAAAAGGCTGTAAGTTGTTCTGTAAATTAGCTCAAACTAGCACAGCTTAGTTTGCTTACCCTTGACTAGCTGGAGTGCAGTCTCTGCGGTTTGGTTATACCTCTGTTTTGTCAAATTTCTATGACATAATAATTTCTATGGTAAAAAAAGAGATAGTAGTAGCGGCTGTGTTTTGGCTTTGTGGGGAGTTTTGCTTGAGGTTTGCTCTTTGTTCCACTCTCACTGTAACTGTTGGAGCCCTTGGCTGCGGGGACACACAACATATCCAGGCAGGTGCTTCACAGTCGATACGCAGCACTGATCAGACACAAAGATTAAGCGCTGCATCAATCAAGCGGCGCTCCATCACACAGACTCAGCCTGTCTTCGCTGCAGCACAGCTCAGTGGAGAAACTCTGGCAGTCTGCAGCATGCATCTTCCTGACCGAGCTCAACTTATCATTTGCAGACCCCCCATAATGTGGCTCAGTCAGACTCAACATCTTAGTGGCTTGATTAGTTGCAGGGTTTGGTGATTTATTGTTAAGATTGCAGCAAACTTCACGTGTCCCCATAAGATAAGATATTTGGTGGTGTTTTGTAGCTGGGGGGGGTCAGTCAGTTGTCAGATATCTGATGCTGGACCAGATTTCGTTGTTGTGTGCTGTAAATATTCATGATCTTGAAAAGATGGATCCTTCTGTTGTTGACCCCACCCTCTTTCTCTAGCAACCAATCACAGGGCTTGTATTTCTGTTGAGGCAAAGCATGAAGGCTTGGCTGCTGTGACGTAAACCTTTAAAGCTTCATTCCCACCTCCGGCTGTAAAATCATCAGAGGAACTTCAGACTTTTTGTTTAGATTTTTTCCAGTTGATGCTTGCAGCTCTGGTAAACAGCAAAGTGCAGAGAGACGCACGCGTGAGCTTCAGCTCTGCAAAGCAATCCATCATTATTTCTTCTGCAAGCTCAATCTAAATGCCATTTTATTAAAGCAGAAAATATGCATCTGTGCCCTTTGGCCTGTTCTTTCGTGTTAAGTTGCTCCTACTTTTCTCATCAAACATTTTGACATTCAATAGATGCTCATATAATAGCCCGCAGCCTTCATTGAAATATATCCCAGCCAAAATGGAAGTGAGGACGATGTCTGTACGTCATCCATCATCGCGACCTGCTGCATCGCTCTGTGAAGTCAGGAGCTAAATATCTTCCCGACACAGTTCAACAGTATCCAGAGCTGCTTCGCTGATTGTTTTCACTCTGCTATAATGTCATATTGTGAAGATTTTGTACCCAGTTGGAGGAACGTTGAACTTGGCCTCCTCTTGCATATTGCCGTCTGCCACATGCTTGCTGGGTTGTGATTGCATTCATCTTTTGGAGAGGATGGAGAGCGCGGAGGCTCAGCAGCTCATCATAATGTTGATGTGATGGCATCTCTCACCAGCTGATGTATGAAAAGCTCCACTGCTGTGTTTTTATGCAAAGTGGACTATATAACATCTTTGTGTCTACCTGCTGTATGTAACAGATGATTCATCTGCATATGATCAGCTTAATGCCATTACAAGCTGCAATGAATCTGAGGAGACGTTCATACGTTTCCTCAGACTATGAAAGGTGGCAGTACACTCGCAGGGTGTCGTTTCTTATCAGGGAGCCTTTTCTACCCTTCGTTCAGTTGTCAGTTCTGTCGGCAGGATTTTCCATCGTGGGGGGGGGAGGGGGGGAGGCAAAAGCAAAAGCACTCCTCTCCCTGTCTAATCCACTGGGCTGCAACAGTGAACGTACAGCAGGGTGGAAAAGATAACTTCTCTCAGGGGAGGCTGCCAGGCACAACTCTTGATCACCGTCTCCCTTCATCTTCGTTCTCGCTCCTTATGAATAAAAAAGCAGCCAAAGTTTAGCCAATAGCTAAACTGTGTTTTATCAGTTGCAGCTCAGAATGGAACTCTGACTTCTAACGCCAAAGGGATGACGGACGCTCTGCTCGCTCACTTAAGTGGATTAAGACAACAGTATCATAGAGGTGTTATGCAGGCCAGTGTCTTCAAAGTTAGCTTTTGTTCCTGGACGCCAGCAGAAAAGCTGACAGCTTAATCCTGCTAAAGGAATGGATGAAGTTAAATGTAATTGGATAAAGAAAGAGTGAAATGCTGAACAAAGATATGACAAGGTAACAATATAACTCACATTGTACTGTATATTTACCATCAGGGGCTTTTTTCCTCCATTCAGAAGAATATCACCTAATTATTATTAGATGTCATTATGCGTTCATGTGCACTTGCCTCCTAGAAATTCATAATATTGGTGAAGCTGCTTTGTCTCAACTTGCTGTGTCAACTCCAAGTCCAACATTTCCCAGAAGACGACTTTAGACAACTGCCAGAGCGTCAAGGTGTCTGCAGTGTTTTAAAAAGACGAGCAAAGACAGATTGACTGATCAGTGTCCTGCACTTAATCCTGCCCAGCAAAGATGGACTTTCCAGCAAGATGTTCCCATAAAAGTCCACGACGTTCGTTTCAAAACATCCACTTTTACCTGACAGAACCGTCCCATAAGCGAGGATGCTGGGTGCACTGTCACTGTCTCTTTAAAGCTCGGCAAGACAAAAACATGAAAAAGCTAATTAAAAAGCCGACTCCACGTGTTACTGTATCTTCAAAGGACGGATTCTTTAACTGTATTTTTAGTGATAGCAGGCGCATGAGGTCAGTGTACATCACAAAAAATAATTGAAGCAAAACCTTTATGTGTGCCTGCCTCATGTGCAAAGGATAGCATATCAGTTCCTCATTAAGCACACAAGGATATGGGGACTATTATGAATATTACAGCAGCATTTAGTAGAGGCAAAAGTTTGGTTTATTCCAAAGAGGAGAGAGCAGTACCCGATTGTGCAAATCAGAAAAACAAAAGAAACTTGTATCTGTTAGGGTGCGAAGTGGTAGTTAGATACGCCATCAGCTGTGCAAAGCTGTGTGATTGTCAAGCTTTCCTGTCATGCAGATATCCTGAATAATCCCTGATCAGTGGATGTAAGCAATGATTATGCTGCGTAGTCGTGAGAATAGAAGCGCTTTGATATCTGTTGGTGGGCTTCACAGTGTGAGCTGCACGCAGGCTTTGACTGCGCTCTGAGTCTTTCTCCAGTATGTACAGTAATATGTGCACAGTTCAGGAAAATGACACTACTGCCATCCATTAAGGAATAACTGCTATTTGACTACTGGCAAATCCGTCATTAATTCTCTGCCGAGCTCATCTGAGCCTTTCCTCGGTGCAGATTCCTCAGCTGTCTTCCCGGTGCCCTCTGGCGCTGCGCTGATCTCACTCATCTCTTCATCCACTCACAGCAGTCCGCTCGTCCCACACAGAGATTTGGGTGCTTATTAAGTTCGTTTGCGGGGCCAGGGGGGCCGGGGGGGCAGACGATGGCTAGACATTTATTTTATAAATAAAGGCGGCTGTAATCTTTCTGTGTGAAAGCCTCAACCTGGGTTCAGTAATGAAGTATCCCGGCAGTCAAGGTCACTGCAGGGACAGAGCTGCCACGAGGAAAACGGTCATATCTGGAAAATGGACTTAAGGACGATTAAATAAAGTTCTTTTGTTTTTCACCTGCTGCTCGACTTGGTTGAGGTGTTCAATCTGTGCGTAGAATCAATGGGTTCATTAAGATGAGGGATCCAGGGTGAGCGTGGGTTCAGTTTCCAATCAAAGTGAGATTATCTTGCACATAAGACCAAGTTCCTCTGCTGATAATTGATTTTAATATCAGGCTCCATCCAAACGCATAATCAGCCGACTTTTATTCTAAACTAGCCTGCAGATAAAATCCATGCGATGTAATGATGGTGCCAGTTTTGAGCTTTATCAAAACAACAGAGAAGCAATTTGAGACAGAAAAGACAGAGAACGAGGACGACCTCACGTCTCTGCAGAGGGACGCAGCTCTGCCACATAAACGGAGGATTCTCACATGGAAGGAAGCTGTTCAAGTGTTCTTCTCCTCTGAATTATTTCCATCCAACGCTCCATGCAGAGATTCAGAGGAGCATCTGGCCTTGAAGACAGACCTCCCATGTGTTCCAATGGCCTGCGCTCTAACTGTCTCAGTTATAATACAGATGTGCCCCCCGGGAGCAGCCTGGGAATAATTCACACTAGTTCAGCCTGTATTTCAGTGCCTCTTGCCATCGTTTCTACAGTATGTAAGAAGAAAGAGAAAGCTTTACACACTCCTCTGGAAGATGCTTTTATCCATGCTCACAGTGTGGCTCGAGGGATCGCATGATGGCTGCTCCACCAGACTGAAACATCTCAAAATGTCCAAATGGATTGCCATGAAATTTACTGAATACATTCATGGTCCACAGAGTATGAATCCTGCTGACTGTGGCAACCCTCTGACTTCTCATTTAGCACCACCAGGCGGTCAAAGTTTCAGTTATCCAGTGAGATATAAACTCCAAACAGGTCCCAACCTTATACATCCAATGAAACACTACGACTGGTGCGACTTCATTGGTGCCTCACAGGGTGGAACCACAGCTTGTTTTCTGAGCTTAAACAAACATGGTTCAGCGATCCGACAGTAAAACGATAAGACTTCCAGCTTGTCAGAGATTGCTGTCTTCCGTCATCCTTTACCTGCCACGTACATATTATCACATACTGTGCAGCTCGCCTCAGTGCATCCAGACTGTGATGCACATTCATATGAGCGTAAGCGCGTGCACGGAATATTTTATCGGTGTGCATCTCACGAGGAGAAGCTGGGGAGTGAGCGACGCAGACAAAATGTGTCACACTTCAGCGGCTGTAGTAATTAACAGGAGTTTGACCTCTGCTCCCGTCAGCTCCACTAATCAGTAGAGCTGCCACACAGGTTCACACAGGTACCCAGTGTGTTAGATAAACTGGACATGTGGAAAACATTCACATTCAACACTGTAAGCAAATCTACCATCTAATATTTCATATTGTGTAATGGCTCAGAAAACAGTAAGCTTGAACCCAAAACAATGACTCACTGGCAGACGGGTTAATATAAAAGTTCACATTTACTTTCATCCATAAACACTCAGAGGCCAAAAGCAGGTGGGCAGTCAGGAAAGGTAGAGAATCTTCAATCCATGGATCAGGCAGGAGGTCGGGCAGGCTGGAAAACTAATGAGAGAGCAAAGGCTGAATGGAAATGTGCCGGTATAAACACTGCAAGGCCGATGAGGGCGGGTGAACGTGGACGTCAGATGATGGGAACAGTGGGAAACTGCAAGGCAGGAGGGGGTGGCTGGATCTGAATCGACAGGTGAGGTATTCTATGGCAGGAAGAGCAGAGAATACAACAGGATGAGTACTCGGAGCTGGCTGGAGTTACAGGCCAGGACCAGGACTTCAGGCCGTTCTTCAGATTTTGCTGAGTCATGATCGTGTGTTTGATAAGTGGAAACTTTTTGGCTGTCAGAGTTAATTCTCCTTTATGAAAAATGACTCTCTGTTCAAGTGGATGGAGCTCATTAGGCAAAAAAGAAGTAAATGTCCCATTCATGGTCTGCACGGACAGCGTTCGGTGACTCACAGTCGGCGCTCAGACGAGCACGAAGCAGTTCATTCATCAGAACGAGAGATTCACAACATGTTGGAAAGTATTTGGTTCTTATATTGGCTGTTTTTGACAGACGACACGTCAATCTGCACAGAGCAAATGGAGCCAGACAGGAAGTCAGACAGAATGGTGTAGAGAATCTGGTAAATTTTCAAAATAAAATGCCCTGTGCAGACTTGAGATAGCACATCAACAATAAACACAATTAAAACAGACAAAAAAAGAAGGCATGTAACCACCGAGCCTACTTACCTGTGATTGAAGCACAAATATCAAGGAAAAATGACCAAATCAGCAAAATCTGAGCCAGTTAACAACATCAGGCCGGCACAACGCTTTGCTTCTGAAATGCACCCAGGTGGGATTGCAGTCGCGTGGAGGATCGAACAAAATCGTGTCGCAGCCTCCGACTGGCTTCTTTTCTATAGCAATGGCAGCCGAGGCTCATGGGTAGCAACAGGTACGCGTCAGAGCCGTCCACCATCTTTAAAACTGGCTCCACACTGATGAACGACAACATCACAATGGTCTGACATGAACGTGTGAGTGATTAAAAAAAACAGATGTTCTATAGTAATATAACACCGTGAAAGGTACCACTGTACATAACGGGTACTTCTACTCTTGATACTTTAAGTACATTCTGCTGATAATACCTCTACTGTCACTGAAGTACATGACACGTTGAATTCTGCTGCTTGTTCTACTTAAACTGTGTCCAAAGCCACAAACGGTGTTCTGCTCACATGCTGCAGGTGAAGCGCTTTGCTGTTTTTTAATCCTGTTGTGGTGAATAAAAGGAGAAAATTTAGATAGACTCGGCTGTTAATCTGTTAAATGGGATTTTTCGAGGGGGATTTCTTGCTTTGTTGCCAAATAGTCACTATATATACACACCTGATGTGAGAGCACGTCTCCTCGTTTGGTTCAGAACTGGCTCGTTCACTTCATTTTGATTTCAAGGAGATTTATTAAGCCAATGTAATCTCCCTGTAGGAAATTAAAATTAGTGTTAAATGTTTTACACTCTGCGCTTTATGTACTGCAGATTAAAACATTTAGTCAGATTTATGACCTTTTTCACTCGCCAATATCTCTGAATGGAGCTATGTTTATCGTCGTCTGTTACAATATTAAACAAGAGGTTCCTCATGTGTTGGCATCTGTCAAACACAACCGACTGCTCTGATGTTATTACATTACTTAAAGTAAATGTTCCCGTGTCAAAGTACTAGTAGGTAGCTCTAAATTAATGTCAACTCTGTGTAACAGCATTAGGATGTTAAAGTATTTCATTTTATTTCTCATTAACATGTAAATGTGAGCTCCAGAATCTAATGGTTTCCTCTGTAGGTGGAAGCTGTGGTGCTGAAGTTTCTATCGTGATCGCAAAATAACATCTGATGTCAAAAAACAGATTTCAGCGTAAAGCGTGCAGATCCTGAAACCTCGCGACAGCTGAGGTCAAAATCCCACCTTCTCTTTCATCCGACATTAAATCAGCTCCGTGGCGGCAAGAAGCAAAACAAATAACATCTTTAACAGAACCTGTCGTCCCCCATGAGGATTTTCCACTCTAATGAGAGCCACATAATGGGACGCTGAAGCAAAGCATGCAATCTAATTGTTCACTCAAGCACCGCATAAGCAGACAAATTAACACTTGGCTAATTTGTCCCTTAGACTACAGTAATGTAGTGCACAGGGTGGGACGCCCCCCCGCTTTCTTTCTGGTACATGGTCAAATCCTGGGGAGGTGAAGCGACATGTGCACAGACGTTGTGCACATACTGCTTTTGTCATGTGGATTCAAGCATGTTTCCACATCCAGTATGTGAACTAAGATGCTGATACTAACCTGGATTTTGACTGTTGGACAGAAACTAGACTCTAAATCAGGGGTTCAAAACCGTCTTCCTGTCAATTTTTATAGCGTCCTTTGAGCGCTGTAGTAAGTCATTGAACACATGGCTGGAGGCGTCTGATGTCAGATGATGGAGGCAATGACGATGCTACTCACAGCTGCTTTTCCAGGTTCGGGTCGGTCAGTCTTGAGCAGAGTGTATGAATATGTTTGCCAGCAGAAGCAGGTTGTCCCAAACAGAGATAAGTAGTAGCATAGCAAATATGTCCAGTTCCATTTGTTGGCACCGAATCCTCTCTCCTCATCTCTGGTTGTCCCATGCAAAGACAGCAATTCCTCACTCGTATCAAACTTGGCAGCAATCCCACACAGACTAATTCCTCACAGGCCAGAGAGGAAAACTGGAAAATTCATGTGGTGACCTTTTTTCAGCATCTTGTGTCAGATTTGTAATCTGCTCTGCGACGGTTCTTTGGGACGAACTGCTTGCAGCTTTTTTGCCAAAACAAGTTAATTAAGTGCTAATATGTGAGGCCTGTATGCCTGTTTTGGAAGTTTTAGTTGCCATAAAAAATGATTACTGCAGCTTTAAGATTAGCAGGGGGTGAGGAAATGCAAGTATAACAAACTGTATGCTTAATTAACACTATGTTAGATGAGGCGAAAAGCTGCAGTTTATAAAAAGCTGAGTTTTGGCTTTTCTCCTGCACATGAAACAACAAACAGGCTGAGTTTTGCACGTGGACTCAGTGATCCCAAATTTGACTTATTATTATCCATTCCCATTCATTTCCTGCAAGTTTAGTAAGATGCATTACTTTGCACTCAATTTATCAAATGTTTGAGCTGTTTACTGCTAATGGCGTTCTAATGGCGCTTCCATTCCACCTGAGTGAGCCCAAAAAAGAAATTATGGTGGTGTTCACAGGCTGTGCTGATTATTTCTTGAAAATGTTCATGTCTGTGGGACAAGTGCCTCAAGTAGTTGCTGCCTGTTGATCAATATTCAAAGTTTGAAAACTACAGATTTGTGCAGCCGCCATCAAAAAATGCAGATGTACAGTGGATGATTTGAGACCTTTGAATTTGTATGTTTGTGTGAAAGAGCAATGTTAAGTCGGTGTGTGTGTGTGTGTGTGTGTGTGTGTGTGTGTGTGTGTGTTTGTTGGGGTACCTGTCGTCGCAGTGCATCATGGACTCTCAGCGGGGAGGTGACGGCCCGGTCAGCCTCCCTCAACGGGAACTGCCTCTGCAGCTTTGCCTGGAGGGAAGTGATGGAGCTGCTGTGGCGCCCTCTTAACTGAGCATTGTGGTGGCCACTTTGACAGCACTCATCACTCAGAAAAGCCCCTGTCCCTGTCAGCTGTTCCTCCTTCATCAGCTCTTTTACCGCCATCATGGCAGCGAGAGCGGACCATTACTATAAAAAGCACTCTGACACGTGCAACAAGCTGTTTGGTTGTGCCGTCACATCAAGCGCAAATGTGTGGATGCGTAAATTAAGCCTCTTTTTTCCTGCTGGCTCTTGACTGCGCTGGAGGCCAGAGGCTGTTTTCCTCGCTTTACCAGTTGTTTTTACGGCCCTCTCAGCGCTGTTTTGGAGATCAGATTTGTGAAATGTCACTTCATACAAATCACGTGTGAGTCAGGAATATCTGCCTTCGTATTGTCTGACGCCTGTTTCTGCTACGAGTCGGGGATTTCTCCAGAAGTCGTTTGGCCCACAGAAGCTCTGTGCAGTTGGAGGAAACAAACTTTCCAATGGACTGTGTCCTTCATACAGCACAGAGACCAACATTTCAGAAATGTAAAGGATTTTCAGTGCGACCTTAAATACCAAAATATAACTCAGTGATGTTTTCTGACACTTTCAGTAACAGCTGTCCCCACAGTTGGTGCGTACAAGCAATGTGGAAGTCATGTGGAAGCAGATTTGATTAAATTTACCAGCAAGTTCTGCTGGTGATACAGAAAATATCGAATCAGTGGGGTTGAAGATTTTCAGGCTTCAGCAAGATCTCGACTTTTCAGTGTACAGCGGACAAATTGGCACCTATGAAAGCATGCCTGCCGTTGAAAAGCGTTAAACTGTGTGATATATTTTTACAGTTGACTTTTAATCAATGTCCTGCACAGCAAATGTCCCCCCTTTGGATGTCCATGTCACTCCAAAGCCTCAGTCCATTGTTTCAAAAAAGCGATCGATGTGTCGGCTTCAAAACATGGCTTCAAGCGATGCTCTGGTAACAGCCAGAGAGTTCCCTCAGCACATAAATCATTACACACAGCGGGAGCCACATATTTCCTACAATAAACGACAAAGCTGTGAACATTTTAACAATTTCTCAACGCTTGTCATCCCTCATTCCCCAGGAAACAATCACATCGCCTGATTCATCTCTTGTTTTTAACAACAGAATCCTCTCTGGGTCTTCACCTGATGTTTTTCAGTATTTCCACATCTCATGAATTGGACATATTTGCACAGTGCTGTACTCTAATGATGCTCTCCCACTCTGTCGTGTACCTTTGTCAAGGTACACAAAGCAAAGGCACATTCAAGGAGGATTCAAGTCTGTTTCACACTAAATGCACACCTAATAAGAAACCTGGGTACAAATAATGATTGCCTTCATTAATTCCTTTCTTTGCTAGGAAATTATGTAATTAATGATTCTTTGCAGTAAATTGGATAATTATTGCCTTCAATAAAGTAGCCCATTGAAAGTGAATTAAACCTATCATCTTTTCTCTGAGAGTCACAGAAATTAGGTTGCACAGCATGACTGGAATATGACTCGACTGTCGGAAAAATGACTCCACTTTATTTTACTCCCGTAGAGTTCACAGCACTGTTGCATCTTACTGGGCTGTACCCCACAGCTATCCAGATGGCTCATGCATTTGCAGTGCAAAATGGTGTTACAAGCAACTCCTCCACAAAGTGCCTGATATGGTCCCACTGTTACCCTGAATACAGAAACAAACACAGGCAGTGTGACAGTAAAGGAAGTATTAATGTTGGGAAGGAGTTGATGGCCAAACAAACTATGTTTTGCTCCTTTATCCCACTTTCAGAATACCTCAGTTTGCCTTTCTCATGCCACACTAAACATATTAATTGCATGTGTTGTGTAATGAACCATTAAATGCTGAACACTGTCGCTAAAATTCACAGTAGAACAAACCAAGAAACATTAGCATGCTCATTGCATCAGCTCTCCTGCGTCAGAATGACATGTTATCACAGGAGTACAGGACACTACAATAGCTAAATGAAGATATTTTAAAGGCTCCGCTGTAACCTTGCCATTATTTTCTACTTTTGGAGACAAACCAAGTGTGGTTCCAGGCTTCTGAACCGCTGCCCACACTTTTTCAGTGATTCAGCTGCTCTGTCCGCATTGACTGCCGTTCCCCCAGTTGAAGAAACAATTGCAAATCAGAGCTTTGTAGGTTAAGAATAGAGACATGTTTGTCCTGTGCCAGAGGCAGAATCAATTTCCTTAAACAAAACAAAAAGACAAGCGTGGATAAGATCAACTCGGCTGTATACGCTTCTGTGAGGGGACTTACAAAAATATCACGTCTTCATTTGGCATATTTCTGTGATCAACATGGCAAACGTTAACTGCTCCTAGCAGCTGAAAGTGATGAATGCAGCACAAACAATACACAAGGAAGTTCAAACACAGATTCAGTCTGATTATCAGGCAAAGATGAACCAGAGGCGAGGCTACGATACGGTAGGATCCTCTGGGGAGCATGATTTTGTAATTCTATGTTTTTCTGGAAGTCTGACTCAACACCAGGATGTCTTTAATTTGGTGAAGCTCTGGGAGGTTTTGCACTCTGATAGCATCCAGAAGCACTACCCATAAAACAGTACCTACTAATCATTTACCACCACACCAACAAACTGAGCAGCAAACTAACGTCTTCACCTCAGTGTGTGTTGGTGGTGAAGAGGTTCGCTCGGTGTTGTCGAGCTCAGTTTGCTCTAAAGCAGCATTGATTCACTGCTGTTTAAGAGACTCAGTTCTGCTCAAACCACAAACAAAGACTTCTTTCCAAACTGGTGGATTTTAATGCTTTGTAAGCCAACAAACTGTTGATGCTAATGTTGGCACAGATTCTGTCTGGTGGTTAAGCAAACTATCCTGTAAGTCATCAGTTTTCAAAGCCTGGAGCGTGGAAGGCTTCGGGTGCATTAAAGGGCAATTAAATAGCTTTGTCCCACTCTGCATATACTACATAATTTCCTCTGCTGCCATAAAACTGACATTAAAAGAAAGATCATGTGGTAATTTTAAAACTCTGGCCTGCTGTAAAACTAACATCACTTTTTGTCTACTTTCATCCCTGCTGCAGTAACACAGACATGGAAATATTTTGCAAATGCATTTTAAAGAAATTAAAATGACCTTCTGTGCATTGTGCACCTGAGGGCATGGACAAACGACGTACATTACATTACGGAGGACTTATATGAGTATCAAAAGTTAGCCATCCTGGAATCTGGCCTGGCGAGCGTTATTCTGGGTTCAAACTTGCCAAAATCAGTCTGATATAGCTCAACCTGACAGACTTAAGGCGTCAGGAACAAAAATGGGTTTCGGGTGAGACAATGGATTGTCTTGTGTAGTGTATCATGGTGGATGTCAACCACCGTCAACAGACTTTTCAGAACACAAGACAGCAGCATCATGGACATGGAAGCCATTCTTTGTTGACATTCTTGTGGTTGGAAGTTGGTCAACGGCTCTTGTCCAAGTCATGTACCAAAGCGGTCCATGACTTGGACTGACCAACAGTGTTGGACTGACCAACTGACCAACAAACGAAAAGTAAAACTGTACTAAAAAAGTCCGTCTTCTGAATCATCCCACATCTCAAAGCTCATCCACTACATTTAAGCCAATTCTGCTTGGACGTTCTTACGAGGAGGTAAAACGTGGAGGAGGTGGTAATTACAGCGGCCATAAGTACAATAACAAATCCAAAAACTATGGATTCTTTTGTTTTACTGCTCTTATAAATATCACAGTGTGAATGAAGGAAAAACTGGGTGTTGTTTGGTACTAACAGCACAAAGCTTCAGAACCTTTTGAAGCCCACACACGTCTTTTTTTATGCCGTTTTCATCCTGACAACATTTCATCAATCCAGGAAGTCCCTTTGTAACTTGGCATTTTGAAAGGACAAAGGATGAGATCATGCCATTAATTGTTTCAGTTCAATACTCAGCACAGTATCGCTTCGGTTGGATGTGGTGGCCTCTGAGTTTAAAGAAAAGCTGGTTAATTACAAGCAGGGGTGAAGTGGGGTCTCATTTTAAGCCTTTGAGGTAAACAATGCCGATCGGGAGAAGGTTGCTGAGGAGACAGTTAATCCAAGCCAACAGTAACACGTACCTCTCAACAGGAAATGAATTAAAAACACTGGAGTCTCTGAAAATGACCCTCTTTAGAAAATTACCCCTTCCTTTCACTTTTTGCCCTCCGTCTTGTGTGCAGTGTAGTATTGTCAAAAGTCAGCAGGCGGTTAATCAAGCTACATGAGCAACAGGTTACAGTGCTGCTGATGCACATAGAAAAGAGTTTAGATTTTAATCGATGTGAAAATGGATTTTAGATTTATGTGACCTTTGCAAAAGGGCCTCATGCAGCCACGCCTGCACTTTCATTTTTATTTAACCATTGTTTTACCAGAAGACGCATTAAGAACAATTTCTTCTTTATACGATCAAGTCTTTACTCCACAAATAGACAGAAAAACGTTCACACTCAAAGCTCCATTCACCAGTTTCCTACATGTCCATTTCTTGTGTTTACTTCGACATTGACTATCATGTCTGTTATTACATGTCAGTGCCAAGAACACCGTGAGATTTCCCATTAAGGATGAAAGCAGGCAGGTTTGTGTTTCCTCTCCCCAGCAGGTCTGTTGTGCACCATGAAGAACTTCTTTTCCAGATACTGATTGTCTTCCCTCTCTGTTCTCCTTATCTGTCTTCACAGCTACATTGGGGACCTTGGACTTCAGTTTGCTGTATGACCAGGAGAACAATGCACTGCACTGCACAATTAACAAAGCCAAGGTGAGCCATCGCGATGACGATAACGCTGATGTAAATTCGCAGCCTCTAAATGGCTGCTTGGATGTTAATTTAAAGCAATTTCAAAGAGAAAAAAAGAGTCAACTTGCAGTTCAAGTTTATCTGTGAGCTGTCACACTTGACTATGTCTGCTTTTATCAAAGTCAGCATCAGGCCTTTGATTTTAACTGGACATACGAACATGAGGTGAGCAAATAGCAGCACATGTTCAAAGCAGTTCGATGGAGCTGAACTCAAATGTTGTGGCCATATTGATGGACAGCAGTCACTACCTCGTAACAAAGCAATAAAAGGCAGATCAATATAGACCAATTGACAGTTTTTCAATATGTTTTCAAAGCCAATAATATAACTGTCAAAGATGAGTATTTTTGTTGCGGCCTACTCTCGTATCAGCCTACACGTACTGGCAAAAAGGCTGCGGAAAAGCGACTTAACACGTCCCACAGTTCTCTGTGATTTACAGCTATTTCCATCTCAGACAGCATCAATTATTTCTAAAGCATATTGCTAACAAATGTGCATCCAACCAGTTGTGTTTCTTAGCTTAAAGCAGCATTAATCTGCAGGTTTTACTTTAAAAAATGAAGCAATGTGACATCCAGCTGCCAAAGAACCAGATATTTTTTTCTGGGATTGATGGAGACCAAAACAGAGCTGAAAGGACAGAGAATGTTGGTCTAAAATGTCAAACAGTGGGAGTCGTTCCTTTTGTTTCCAGGGTCCTGTGTTCCCCACATTCATGTATATGACACATTTGGGAACAAGACAAAGGGTGCTATGTTCCCAGTTCTACATGTGTGCACTCACAGGGTCAGGACCCCGTTGGCGTCACTTTCTAAGGCACTTGGTACCCGTTTAGCTCTGTTTGCTGCTCTACACGTTGAAAAATGAAGTCAAGCGTTGATGAAATGCTTCTTTTCGGGTGTTTGTGATGAGTTCACTTGCTGTGCCAGCACAGTTTTTGCTGTGAAAAATCAATCAAATCCAAAATGTAATGTTCAGTTTCTCTTCGAGAGCTATTTTTAATTCCTTATTTATGTTTGACAGAGCAACAAAGCTGAAGAGGTGAAATCGCTTGTATATCAAGGGGCTCTAGATTAACATTACAACCGAATCAATACTGTTTGCAGACTTCCTACGGGCAACCAAAGTACCGGTAGCATTTATTGATTCTAAAAATAATATATAAATCAACCAAATATCCAGCATATTGGAGGGGGAGTGCAATAGCTGAACCGTATCTAATTTTTAATATAAATTTGATCCAATGTACAAGAAATATGAGTGCAGAGGTGTCTTCCTCTGTGATTCCTCAGTTTGCTGTGATGAAGTGCTGCTTCTGACAGCCACGGCTGTCGTCAGCAGCTATAACTCTTCCTATCTGTCTGCCTGAATGGCTGCTAGGAGGGAAAGTGGGCATCAGAGGAGCCAGCGTTGGCAGGAGAGTTGGACAGCAGAGTGGGCACCAGGCCATCTTGATTTATGGTGGTTATTTTCTATACTGCTCTGCTCCTGGACTTCAGCTGCTGCCTAGCTGACCAGAGAAAATGCTTTTCCTCTCTCTCAAACACGGTATATTCCCATTTCCATTGATTTTTTTTTTTTTTTTTTAATTGTTGTTGCTTTTGCCGCCAAAGCTGCAGAAGCTTTGATAGTAACTGTGACTGAGCCCACTGAGTGTAATTAACCGTTTCTCTGATTAGATCTAGAGGAACTGGAGAAGGTTAACCAAATTTTAGCGACTGATATCGGTGCCTGCTGAGCCGGTTAGAGAGAAGGTGTGCAGTGGAGACAGGGTCTCATGGTTATGCAGCAGTGACGGCTCGCATGTACAATGCTTACATTATCATAATATTGGCATTTAGTCAGAAAAATAAATAGCATGCACTGGAGAACCTGAAGTCAAGCAAAGAAAAGAGGTTAAAAGAGGCGCAAAAGGCCACTGGTCCGATTATTCTAACAAGGAAAAAGAGCTGGATTGAATTTGCATAAAAAAGGCTTTCTGAAAGAACAATGTGTCCGTGTTGGGAGTGCAGGGGGGCGTATCTGTACACAGCTCCACCTGCACGCTGACCCTCTCAAAGTGGAAAAACCAAAGCCTAAAATCCAGCATGGGCTGAGTGATACACGAGAGCTCCACAAGGAGAGCAAAGCTCAGCAAGTCTGAAAGGAAAAACTGCACTTTTTTGACAAACTGGATGAACGCTTCAGTATTTATCAGAGAGCAGTCGCAGCTGAAAGGGTGAATTATATTTGTGACACAGCTGTCATAAACTCAGGGCCGTTTTCGTCCATTTACTCATTAACTCCTCCAAAGCCATTGAGGAATATCTAATTTTCTCTTTTGTTCCCAAATGTCAAAATATCAAGTTGCTTTCTTGATGTAATGCTCTTTGTGTTTTTGAATGAGTGTAATTTAAAGGGACTGTCTCGATGACTTCAGACGTCGGATGGTCGTAATGTTCTTCTCCATCTCTTTCTGTAATGATAGCACATCTTAGATTGTCCTCCACCATTGCTATAGATGAAAATTTGGGGATTTGAATTAGCTAAAAATAGGGCTTTGTGGGGACATGTCATTTAAAACCCCACATTAAAATTCATTTGCTGGACAGTTATTGCATGAGACTCACTCTGACCATAGCTCTGCAGCTTGATCCAGCCTTTCCACATCTCATACATTTCAATGTGTCCGAGGCCCTTCGCTGCGCCGTCGTTCACCCAGCCGGCACAATACGGACAGAATGCTACCTGCATTATTGCCCTTTAATTAAGCCGCCAATCATCACCTCTGCATTTTCACTTTTTCTCCTTTTTCCTTCGGCTCCATTGTTACAAAGAAAATTATATATTATTTATGAGTCACTTTGTGTGTTTTTCCTTTTTCACTGCTTCGATTCCACAAGAGCGATTGAGTTATTCAGTGTACTACTCTTATCCTCATTACTGCACACAAAAATAACTAAGGCACAATAGTAGGGCGTCGTTTTCCTGACTGTATGTTCCTGTCTGGACTAATTAATTCAGTGTGCGATGCTCAGTGAAAAAGATGTTTGTGCTCGTACAATCAGCAGTATATTAATCGAGTTCTGAGCGATTTGGATAACGTACACACATAAAGGATGAAGTCTGCGGATCTCCTACAAACCGCACTTGATAATCTTCTTTGGAATTAATTTGTAAGTAGAAATGAAGAGCTCTGAACCACACAATCAGAAAAACAAATAGCCCATAAGCCGTATCTTGTAAACATTTCATTACACCCTTACCTTCACGTGGTTTGAGAGGCAGAACTATCTGATAATTAGCTTTTAGTTTAATGCTATTGTTCTCCATCCTGTAGGGCTGTGTTATGAGATGAATGGGGATATTTACTACTATTATATATTATATTTTTATCTACTGGCATTGTAACAAATCACTGCTGGAGGGGAAAATGTTCATTTGAACCAAAGCCATTACAGAGGCATCAAATGCTGTTTCAATGAAGCTCTGAGTGTGGCCACAAGCAGTGACGACTGTCATGGCATCTGTCAATCAAATATAAAATTACGAAGAGATTAGCAGCCAGTTAATGGCTGTTTACTCGTTATATGAAGTGATTCGATTTAAGTGCGTCGTAATGAAACCGGAGGCCGACAGATGAAGAGGGAAGTGTTGACATCTTTGTTTAACAGAAGTAGAAACTTAAAAACCGGAGCCCCGTTTTTAGGTGCTAAGCCTATGCAATGCAGCCTGTATGACTCCTGACGATAAGAGTAATTAGAAAAGAAAATTTAGCTGTTTATAAAGCTCTTTTCATCATTACATCATCACTGCAGCGCCCTATCTGACATCTTAACATTTCAGGGTCAAACGCTGACTTTTGTCGAGCGACACATTAAGTCTGAACTCCCAGTTTCTCCTCACAAACGTCAGTCCGTCTGTAGCTTCACCATCTTCACAGGCTGCTCACTGCGCTAAGCGAATCAGGCCACACCCATTGTAATGGCTCACATGATGGAAATAAGTCAATTTAGCCCCTTGAAATAGACTTTAATTGATTTAAAGGGGAATACATGCATGTGGACACATGGACGGAAATAGCTCAGAGCTCACAGCACTTCCTCTATGTGCTCTGGAGAAGTCAGGATGTGTCGGATCATCGTAACTCAAACACAGATAAGTCTTACTTTGACATAAGAAAGTAAGTCTTTAGTGAATTGTACAGATTGTCTCCCTGGCCTGGCACCGAGACCTCGGATATCCAGAGTTTTTCCTGATATTCCTTTAAATCAATACTGGTAAAACTCTGGTTTTAAGCGCCGGAGTAGATGGTCTGTATTTGTCAGTCTGAACGTCCAGAGCAGAGCACACATATTGTGGTAGTCCAAATGTCCACCTTTTGACAGTGATGCTTCATTATAATGAATAAGCCAATAAAGATCAAGGTGCAGATCCTCTCCAGGCTCTGTTTGCCACCAGAGAGCTGGTGTTATTGATCAGGATATTTATACATGAGCAGAGCTAAGCTGGAGCACCAGTATTTCCCAGCAACATCCAGTTCTTCCATATGTTCCAACCAGTTCAGCCATGAATGAATCTTTTCTTCTTTGTCATCAGTCCAGGTGGTTCAGTTTGACATCAGCATAGTTCAGTTGAGACTGAAGGTTTTCCTTGCTCTGAAATTGGGCCATAATATATTAATGACACAGTGAAGTCCTCCAGTGACTGTGTGTTCAGACGACTGCATAAAAAGTCAATGAAAAGACACGACTGGAAGTGAACTTGGCGCGACCAAAAATGCATCAGCACGAGCAGAAAATGTTTCAACTTGAGCAAAAAATCAGTATCACGAATCTGCTTCATAAATGTTCAGAGACGGGCGGGAAAGAGGGAGACACTGGAGGGAAATAAGAGAAGGAAGTGAAGGCGAAAGTTTGCTTCGCTTTCTGCCTGAAAACACACTGAAGGAGAAAAAACAAGCAATACATTATAAGCAAGCAATAACCTTCCTGTCGAAACATGACAGAACGTTCTGTTACTCTGACCCTGAAGAGAAAGTACATGAAAGTAAGAATAATTAGAGTATTTTCTGTATCATATACATTCTTTATACATTTATTGTGCCGAACAAAACCAACCCAGAGGACTCTTATTCAGTCCTTTACCATCATCCTGAGATTCAAAACCTTCATGTTTTGTTCTCAGTAAGCGTTGAGTTTGGATTCTGCAGAGCACGATGTTTGTTCTTGTCACATTATTTTCTGCATTTACATTTCTGTGTTTATTCGAGGCAGTGCTGTGTACGTTTCTGACCCTGCACATACAGCAGTTTACCTTTACAAAAGGATTTATGCCTGAAAATCAATGTTAGTTTCTTCAGATGACAGAGGAAGGCCGAATTCATCAGATACATGTTTTTAAACCACTGCAAGTTATTTCACTGACACTACAAGAAGCTAAAACACATCTTGGTACGGAGAGTCCACACAGGCTCTTTGAAAATAAAAGCACGAGTGGTGTTTTTTGAAGCTAATGGTCCGTTAATGCTGAAGGACAGCTTCACCTGCTGCAGCACAAACAGTCAGCTGGTGCAGACAGAAAATAACCATGCATTTCTATTTTGGACCATTTCACAAAGGAGCATCCAGCCACTTTCTTCAGCTCCCGTCACTGCATAAAGAACTCTCAGCTCCCCCGTGCAACAGCATTACAGCGCAGCTAAAAATCAGACAAAATCAGATCGTCTCTGTCATTGTACTTTGGTTTTACTGCAGGCGTCCTTATAGCTTGTTATGCCTCACCACATCACCACACAACCATAAAATTATCCAAAGAGTGAGTCACTGCAGGAGGCCTGTCTGTATGGAAAGATGCAGCCTCGCTCGTCTGCTTTTGTTCTGGTTACTCAGCTTCACAAGAGCTGAAAGATTACAGGCCAAAACAATCTTACACCTCTCTCTGAAAAACAACTGCCAAATGTTGTAGCTCACTCACTCTGCATTTCAACAATCCCCTGCAGCTCCATTGAAAATAAGAAGCCACCTATTAACGGCTGATGAGTGCCCCGTGTCAGCCTTCGATCTCCTGCGCCTCGGACGCGGCCGCCTGGAAGGCGTTCAGCACTTTGTTGCATCCACATCACAGCTTCTAAGTGGTTTCACTCACACCCGACTTTTCCAATTTGTCATCTTGCGTGGGAACAGCTGATCTGAGGTCTGTTTTACGTCTGTGTTCACATTTCGAAGGTTCGTCATTGGCCTGTTGCTTGTTGGATTTCGTTGTTCAGTTTTGCCCCTGTGACAGCAGGACTGAAGGATGGCGGCAGAGGTAGCACGACTGAATTTCAAGGTTTCTACTATGTTCTTGTCAGGAATTGTAACAGAGTGTTTAGGATCCAAATGTAGTACTTTAATCTGAGACTTGGCAGAGAGTGAATATTGTCTGTTGCAAAGCACCGAGTGAGCAGAGGAAACTCACTCACTTCAGTCCTTCTGGGTGGATTCAAAGTCCCCTAAAATGTTTGAAGTGAAGCGACCCCAAATGAGCACAGACAGACAAAGACACAGGAGGTGCAGAGGACTGATGTATTTACCGGGGAACAGGAGAGCAGACGGCAGGTTCGGTAACGAGAGGTCAGTCCAATCAGGAATGCATGGAAACAAAGAACAATGTGGAGCTGAGTGAGTGTGGGAGAGCAGCTTAAACACTGGGCTGATTGGGAATGAGGATCAGGTGAGCGGGCAGGTGGGCGTGGCTGGCAGGAGGAGTTAGAGTGGGAAAGCAGTGACTGAGCAGGTGAACACATGAAAGGAAATAGCAGCAGACAAGAGACTGAAGGCAATGAGACGGGAATCACGTACTGATGTACTTTGGTTTCTTATTTTACATGTTACTAATTATTTAAACAGCAGTCCAGTGAGCGGGGGCCGTGGCCCCTGCCGGCCACCCCTGGGTGCAGCCATTGGCAGTATTAGCCAGTCTGTCAGCTTGTCTCTTCATCTGTCAGCAGTTTATGTGAACATCTGCTGGTCAGATTGCTGAATGAAGCTGTAATGCTTCAAACCCCACGTCAGTCAGTCAGTCCTGGCCCGGCCAAACGAGAAGCACCGCCCTGATAGCGGGGACGTCTTCAGGGCCAGAGAGTGAGCGCGGCCTGAGTGTGGCAGATTTCCTGAGTTCCCGAGGAAGTTCATGGGTTCTTGGAAATGTTACTGTGGCCAAAATGGCCATTTGCTTCCTTCACAGTTGGCTTCAGCTCAGCGTTGCTGTCCAAGTTCTTCCAAACTTTGCAGTCGGTTTACTTTGCACAGCACAACATAATCTCTGCACTGGGTTACTGCAAATCCGAGTTTTGGTTAGAAAGACTTTGACGGGCACGGGAGGGTCTAAAGAAAAGAAACTGTATTTTGTGGAACTGCAGTACTAAATCCCTGAAGTATTCCTTTATTTTTAGCAGTCATATGGTTGACTCTTACAGAATATGATTAAGTATGCACCTAAATTTAGAGCTTTGTAAACCAGCTGTTTGTGTCTGTGGAAGCCCAGTCTCCCATTATAAATAATGAGCTAAATTATTTCACCAGATATGTTTTGGAAATGTAATTGCAGCCTTGATTATGTTCACTGTGTTCACACGTTTTTCCGGTCCATGAAGTGTTACTTTCTTGTCCTGCACAGAAGTCATATGTGGGTGTTTGGAGTAAATAATGGGCGTACAGAGCGTAGAGTTTAACACCAGAGACCGGAGAGGACGGCGTCCTGCTTTCTGCACGTGGTCAGGCGACTAAAGCACTTTTGTCAGGGGGGTTTGGGTCAGGTTTGGTTATTACCCTACCAAAATTTAACCACAGACCATCATCATGATGATGATTCACAAAACAAAACACACAAATGTGAACCCCATGGCTTTTTGTACCAGGCTGTAAACACTGGCCATTTTTACATGGGGGTCTATGGGGATTGATTCGCCTTTGGAACCAGCCTCAAGTGGCCATTTGAAGAGCTGCGGTTAGCTTCATTTTTCTGGCCTGGAGTTGCTGCTTGGGGCCGTGCGACTGACGCTGCAGCACGTTTCTGTTGTTGTTGTTTTAGATTAGCAGCATACAAACAGTCTTTGAGGCGTATCTGGATATCCACGCAGGAACGACAGCGACACAAAGTCATTTTCCAGAATATCTTTGTCTGTACTTGACAGAGGTGAGCGTCCACGTTTTCAGATCCAGCAGCGCAGACTTGTTTATTGTGTTTGTCGTAAGTGCAGATTGTGATGTTCTGTCAGAGTGTTCCTGTTTTTCACTGGCTGCTCTGGAGCTTCACGAGGCTTTGAGCTGACCTCCTGTCCTGATACGCCGCTCTTTTACTTCCTGTCTTTAAGTGCAGTCACACCTTGTCGTATCCCTCCCCGTCCTCCCACGCTTATTAAAGCAAATAGCTGCATGGAGACGGTTTTACTGAGGCAGCGCCTCCCTTCATAGCAAAGCACGTTTCCTGCCTTTATCAGTGAATCAGACGCTGTCTCACTATTCAATCGCAGATCCAAGACCTGTTTATTCCGCACCGCCTACACTGCAACCTACCTTAACACTCCACTGCAGTCTTTCATTCTCTTTCTTCTTCTGCAGACTGCCCTTTCATTGGCCTGTAAGCCCACGCACTCGTGTGTGGGAGCACACACACACACACACACACACTTTGGTCGTTTCTTGGAGATGTTTTTGCTCCTTCTTATTCATTATCCTCGTTCGTATCTGTTTTCATGTCGCTGCTTTTACATAAATCGTCTTTGTAAAACAACTTGTCTTCATTTGTGATCCCTGCATCTCAGCGACACCTGAGAAATCTGAGAAATGCTTCATTTTTGCTGTTCAACCTGTCACGTTTCAGCTCTAAATATCGATAAAATGTCTTTCCAAGCAGGCTTTTGAGAGAGGCTGGAGTGAGTAGCTGCTCTGTCACGGCCACAGCAAAAATCAATTGTGATTCATATCTTAACAGTTAATGCTGGGACTGAAGCTTTTTCTGTCAGCCTTTTGTTTAGTTTATTGTTGCGTTTGTGCGTCATCAGCTTAAAGGTTAGCAGTGCAGTTCAGTACAAAAGTGTGTTAAGTAGAAAGCTGGAGTCAGATGTACCACTGTCAGTGTTTTCTGTGTTGAAACGTCTTCATTTCTCTGCCTTCATGTCGGAATTATGATCCTGAAGTCTGGCCTGAAATCCGATCGACAATTCAAAGATGTTTCTGTAACTCACACGAGTTTGCTGATTGTTTCAAACTACAATTAAATTAAAGCCAAATGTAAGTACATGAACTAAGAAGTGTGTGCTCGAAATGACTGTTTAAACAGACATTCAGCAAAGCTTTAATCAGCTTTTCCACAGGATCTGTGTAAACCATCTCAGGAAGCATGCAGATGGCTTCTGTTTATTCCCCTTTAAGTCTCCATCAGTTCTTCTTCTCGTGTTTATTTGCATGTTAATTCAGTTTGCTTTGCACATGCTCAGTGTGATTTTTCTTTTTCTCCTCCACTTTATTCTTTTGCATGCTCTCACCGTCTCTGTGTCGCCGCTTTATGTTTGCTGGAAAAAAACAGCTTCCTGTTCCCAGATACAAGAAGGTAAGCCGCTGAGATAAGCTCAAACCCCAACCAGCCCCCACCAATCAATCCTTAGTCTTCAGCCACCGTCCAGACCCAGTGAGCCCTGATCGAAACCCCCATCAACCCCGTCACCTCCCCTCAGCTCCGATCCTTCTCTCTAGAATGTGCTTCCTTTACTTGGCATCAATACAAAGTGATGTTTCATGTGAATCCATGTTTAGTTCTTTGTGTTTCAGCGCTGATTCAAAGCAAACGCTCTGATAACAGACGAGCTTGGTGAACTCCATCCTCAGATACGAGTCGTTCAGGTCGTTATTTGTAATTAGCTGTTTTCTGCTTCATGTTTCTGGTGAGCCTGCTTCCCCTTTCCCTCCCAGAGTCGCCTCGAGTTGTTGAAGCAAATTGTTGCTTTGTACTATTTATTTATTCATTCATTTATTTTGAGCACGCCGCGCGTCCACACTGGAAATAACAAACGAACTAAGTGTGGTGTTGACGGACATGGTGATCCCCTGCAGTGTTACACAGCGGACACCGCTGAGCTGCCTTCAACTGGGAAAAATGTAAAAGTGTGAAAATTGGGTGTGCGGTTCTGACACCAGCCCAGAAATTAAGTAATAATCCTTCGACAAACACTCTGCTGTTTGCAAAGCTTTGCGGGGTTAATTGGTATCTGCCGGCACAAACCTTGTATCAGAGCGAAATGATGAAGTGCAGGCGCCTTTCTATCTTCATCGTGTGTTGTTTTGTTAGTATGCAACAAATCAATATACTGAACCTTATTATTATTATTATCATTGCAAAGCCACTGACAATTTAAAAACGTTATATTTTGCTTTCTAAGATCTTCCTGCAGATTTCTCTCCACCAGCCGCAATTAGTTTTGAACAAGTGTCGTATGTGTTGGCCCTGCTGCACGGTGCCGCTCGCATGGCGTCTATCAGCAAACACACTTGAAATTCAAGTGTGTTTAAGTCTTTGATTATATTTTTCCCAATGTGACCACGCGACAGGCTCTAAACTTAGTTCACATTAGGACGTGGAGTGGAAGACAGCGGGACACAGACCGTGATAACGACGCTGTCTTGTTCACCTCCGTCGGCAGAATAAACGCTGAACGCTGATGCAGACGGCGGCTCTGCGAACCGGACCTGTCTGATTCAGATGAACTGACGCTGAAATGTTCATCACTGCTCTCTTCAGTTGTTCTGTGTTGTCCGTTGTCGCTGCTCACCTTTAACCTTAACTTCAACACGCATGCAGAGCCAATCGCTGTTTAAGTGCTGCTTCAGCTTCTCTCCCGTCTCTGCGAATCAGTGACACGTTATCAATAACATAACTGCCGCTGAAGCTAATGTGTCCCAGCGTGACCCGTGACACAACCTCCACCTCCGGCCCCCTCCTCCTTAAGCCTCTCCATCATCAGCGCTGACAGTCATTGCTGATGAACGGGACCCTTCTGCCGACTCCGTATCGCCTGCTTCCATCACTCCGGGATCGCCTCAAGTAGCCTTGACCTGAGCACCTGTACTGATCCCAGGTGGCCCCTGAAGAATTAACCCTTCTGTTACGTGACTGCGTGTCAGCTCCTCCCAGATGAGATCAATGCTCCGTTTCATCCATCCTGTTATCTGCTGCTCCAGTGATTGATGCTTCCTCCAGCTACGTGCTACAAGGCCGGTCAGATATGGTAATGAAGACATATGCCCTGGCTGATGAAGAGGCTGATAGCACTGTGGAAAACAAGCACCCATGTGGGACAAAAAACGGATAAGAAAATACACATGAGCAGTATTAGCTCAGAATAAACTGTTTGTTCTGAGGCTTCGTATATAAATAACATGACATCTAATGGATTTGTGTTTGGGAATTATGGTAACCAGAAAATATATGAACATGAATGGGTAAAAAAAACCCAAAAACAGCCGTATGAACAGCTTGAATGACTAAGAACATACAGCTGCGGTGCTGAAAAATAATGGGTTTCCTGCCTTGCGTGCAAAATACACTTTTGAGGGGATTGTCAGGATATGGTGTTTATCAGGAAATGTGTGTTTTACCTAAACCACAGATCACTAAATATGAAATCTTTGTAGTTTCTGTTGGTGCTAGAGGTGCGCAAACCATGAATCTTAATCAGTCTTCAATACCCAACGCCCCAGCTGACCCGAGCGCACTGCATCATCGTTATCACTGACAGGATCAATGGCTTTTTGCATTGGTGCGCCGCTCACTGGGGACCAGAGCGCCATTGTCACATGTGTGAGGATATTACAGCGTGCTACCGCCAGGAATAAAATATGAAGTTATTCTCAAAGAAAATATCATGATGCAATAACTGTGTTGCAGAATAATGATAATTCCTATAATTTAGCCCATATTTTCATGGTTTTTATCTGCTATGATTACATTGCGCTCACCAAATTGCTGAAATCAGGGAGCAATAAAATTATGTTCAATGGGGCAAGAAACACAAGTAGTCAGACAATTAGGTTGTAAACAAGCTCACAGTTTAGCCGGTTGATCTAAACCACTTAGATGTGGGTGTGAAACTGAAAGTAAGAACACCTGAAATGTGACTAATAGTCCCTCACTGTCACACACCTGCAAACTGTGGTGGATGTTTCATAGTTTAAACATTTTTTTATGACCTGTCTTTGTTTCCCACCTCATCTGACTCCTTTTTTTAAAATATGGTGATGTCCAGCAAAAGTAAAAAATCACACAAACCCAAGAATTACTCCTTCTGTTGGTCTAGTTTTGCACAAGACTGAACTAAAGACAGGTAGAGACAGTGCCAGATTCAGACTCCATGATGTTAACCTGACAGACGAAGGGTTTCGGGAAGTCTCTTCTTCAAGACAGCAGCGTTACAGTCTCCTCAGTTATGAGCCGTAGGTTCGCTGTAGTTCATGCATAGATGCAGGTTGTGAGCTGTATACCATGTTGATATTTCTGCAACATAACGAGCGGCATGTGGAAACTCACAGAGGTTTATTGAACGCGACTCTGTTTCTGTTATTTTGATGTTTTCAGTTCAACTCCAGCTCCAAACCGACACCAGCACACACGCCAAGACCCACTACACCCCTCACTTCCTCTGAACGATGCCAAGGAAGCTCCTAATTCCCCAAACAAAGACAGCTCAACTTCATTTCACAGCATTTAAAGGCTGTTATTCAATGGAACTGTTATGAATGAGTATGTGTGAGATGGATGGTGTGTGGATACACTGATGCATGTTACCCATCTGCCTGTCGCAGTGGTCATTTTTCTCCAACCCTCGGTAATTATGATCAACAGAGTATTCACAGTGTGCTCGCGCAATCAGCAGCATGACGCAGCTGTCTGTTCATCCCCGTCCAACCCCACACAACGTGCCTCCGCCGAAATGATAGCTCAGGTGTTCACTGAAGGCAACAATAGAGGTAAATGAAGACGGCACATTAACCAATCAGCTGTCGTGGTGCCGTCTCAATAACTTTGTTGTGTGGAAAACACAAGAAGCACAGCTGAAAACCTGCATCGCCCAGAGGAGCACATGACAGCAGAAACAGCCGTTCCAGGCAGACGAGGTGTCGAGCTCTGAGCTGGTTTGTGGGTTTTTTTTGCAAGCAGGAAAAAAAAAGTGTTTCAGATCAAGCATGTTATATATTGCCGAATATTTTATGTGTTTAGTTCAGCCGGGCCGCTGCTTGGATAAGGGAGGAGAAAATAAGGAACAAGATTGAGGAGAAAGGGTCACGGCTGGCGCAGAGATTGGGATTGCAAAGTGAATGTTGACTGTGTTGTAACGCCTCATTTTCGAGACGCTGCAGAAGCCCCTCGCCTTGTTTTTGTGGATGAATTTTACAGTCGTCAGTGTGGAAGCAGGGCTGCAGACACGCCTCAGTGCATGCGTGTTTGACTGTAATTGAAGCAGTTTGTAACAAGGTTGTATTATTTGTTTTTCAGCAGGCCTACCAAGTGAACAATACAAAAATATGTATAAATTATATATAAAATAACCTCCACCTTTGTGCTTAAGAGGTTTCATGTTTAAGAAAACTTTCAAAATAAGATGCACTTCCCGGCAGCGCTGCTCAGCCCTCCGGCAACTCACGACTCGCCATCAAAACAAATTTCAATGCACATGGCTCGTTTTTCTATCACGTCTAAGTGTGAATTCATCATTTTACCAGCGCTGCTCTCTGCAGATGCAAGCAAACGAAGGCCTTTGGCAATATTTGAATGAATATTTAACGATCATAAAAGAAAGATGGGGACGTGAGTTAACAGGATAAAACATACATAGCCGCTCATTGTACTACGTTACTCACACATTCAGTTCAACATGTTTTTTCTTTTTGTCCCACATCTGGTAATTCCACGTACTCGTACGCATTCATTGAAGTCATTTTATACAAGTGCTGGTAAATATAGTATATTGACTGATATTGAGCTGGCTTGCTAACCAAATATTGTCATGCACTGCAGCAACAGCCAGATATCTGTGTAATCTGCAAAACAGCTAGATAAACATTTGCTGGCAATGGCTGCTGGTACCTGAATAATCTTCATCAGAGGCTGCAACAAAACTGAGCTGAAACTACAGCATGTGTCAAATATCAGGAGCAGTATCTGAATGAGTAGCTGCTGTTATTTCACGTCACATTCGACACACGAGAGCCTCGTTTCAGTTGATGCTGGGCGGACTTCTGCACCTTTACAGTTTGTTTGATTCTCTACCTAAAATCTCTCCGAATGTTGTCCTCCGACTGTCCAGCTGCCAAAGTCTCCGCTGATGAGAGAAGAGAGCTGATCACAATGTTGATAAGCTCTAATTAGCTTGCACTGACAGCGGTTAGGCTTAATGAGCAGCAAGGAGCAGTGCACAGAGTAGTTAGTGGCCTTTTTTGCCCCAGGTTTTGCCTCTCAGGCTCCAAACACGTTCTCCTGCATTATTAATTGAGTTGTTTGCTGAATGAAGCCAGAGAGCAAACCTGCAGGCAGTCCTTCCACCTCCTCTGCACGATTTCCAGGATCAAAAAATATGAAATCTAAAGGTCTCCTGAAATTATGCTTAAATTCAACATCAATCTGTTATCATCTATCATAAAATATCAGCTTTGTTGAGGAAACTGAACATGTTGGGGGTGAGTTAACACTGCAGGTTTACAGAATTTCTCTTTTTTAATTTCAGCATATTCACATTTTGCATTAAGAATTAATAATGTTTCTTTGTGCGGTAACATCTGCTGTTGTGTGGGCAGCAAAGTATGTCACAACATTGATTCAAACACCTGTTGGTGTATTTACATGTTGACACGTCCTAAGATACTGCTGGCCTCCGGGCCGGCATGGTGTCTGAAAGAAACACTGCAGCAGTGCCTGGAGGATGTCGCAACGGGAGATAAAACATGACAAGGTGCCGTCTAAGATGTCTGCGTTTCACCACTGTCCTAAAACACAGCAAAACATTCAGCCCAGTATCACACCAAAGCATGGAAGAAACCCGCCGATCCACTAGAGGACAGCGTCTCAGAGTCTGCTTTTGCCTCACCAGGGCATGAAAAGTACACCTGTATGAAGGTGAAGCACCAGCAAGGGGCACTAATGACAGGAGTAACGGACAAATGCAGCTTATGTTTGCGTCCAAGCTGCTAATCCTTTAGCACGGATCACAGTCATGGAAGTAAAAGTAAAATCGAAGACTCCTCACAGCGGCTTTGACATCAGCAAAATGTCATGTAAGCAACGTTTTCATTACCTCACTTTTTCCGCATAATTGTCATTTTACTGAAATCCACAGAGTGACACCAAAATCCTAGAAGGACACGAGCTGCCTGATCTCAGAAGAGTTTCAGTGCTGGTGAAATGATACCTCACTGTCTGTAGCCATAACTGTCTCTGTGAGACACTTCAATGAAATCAGAGGGACCCGGAGAAAGTACCTGTCATCTAGTTTCCTCCCAAACTGATTGAATTGTCTGTTTTTATAATGCGGTCTCTTCCGTCTGGAGTCTTTTCTTGAGATGTCGGGGAACAAACTGCATCCGACATGGCCTATGTGCGATCAAAATGTGGATGTTTATGAGCGTCAGCTGAAGAAATTAGTGTCACTGTGGCTGTGTTTGGTGCAGACGGGATCTAAAGCAGTAGTGTTGCCTTATTAGAGACACAGTCGAGTGTGTCATTTTGCTGCCAGTAATTCCTGCTGAGTGCTGGGCTTTGAGCCGAGCTCCTCTATTAAGCCTGATAATTGTGGGTGAATAGACGTCATATTTGTTTTGTTTTTTCCCTTTTTGGTCCATTAAAGAAAGAACCATAAAGACAGGGAGCAATTAAGATAATGGCACCAGGCTCATAATAAAGAATTTTCTCTCTTTTTTTTTTTTTTTGCGTGATGGCTGTTTTTCAGATGTGAAATCTTTATTATTTGGCAGAAGAGAAATGAAATCGTTTTATTGAGAGATTATAAAGCCACAGGGCTCCTAAGCCTTATTATTCTTTGTCCCGCATACTAATATATATGGTTTATTATCCAGGATTTGATTTTACTGTGTGTTCCTCCCTATGGATGGAGTGTGCTGCAGTAACAAGTGAGAGCTCATTTTTTCCAGTCATTTCTAACTTTATATTTCCTGAGTAAAACATGGCTAAAACAGAATGGGATCACATGCTAATCCGTCCTGACTTATACCCGATTGAAAACAGTGCAAAGGCGATATATTTAACGTTTTACCTCATCAACTTCATTGATCCAAATGCAAGTTAAGACTCGACCATGCAAAGCGAACGTCATATGTCAACAGCATCCAGAAACGCTGAGCTCAGAGAAGAAGAAGAAAAATACAACCGTTCACCTTCTTAATTCAAGTTTCTGTCCTTTATTGAACTGAGCTCAGTCATTGTAAAACTCCACAGAAGCAAAATTAACTCCCCAACTCACCAATAACCAACTGTGGTTTGGTTCTCGGAGTTAGATTTGAAAATATTCCAGCTCCAGAAGCTGCTTTTCCACGCTGGAGATGGCGTCCTTCCTCCCATTGACCCCAGAGTCAGAGTCCTGGTCGGCGCTGTCTTCCCCGTCGTCAGCTGACCCTACTTTGGTCCTGGAGGCTCTGTTCTGTCCTGGTCCAGCCGTGTTCGCTTGGAGGCTGCTGAGCCCGGTTTTGTTGTAAACACCAACAATCCCTGGTGCTCCGAGCTCCGAGTCAGCTGATAGGGCCATTAGCTGCATGGCTAGCTGGGCTGACTAGCTAACAGCAGCTGGTAGCTAAAGCCAAAGATAGCTCAAACACCTTTAATGCTGAACGTAACATGCAGGAGGAACACATGCTGCCATCCAGACGATGCCAAGCGCTAACAGAGTGGCTTCGTAGTAAAAGAGTGCAGGTAGGAGTCCCGTCTCCCATTAAAAATGCAGCATCACGAAGCACAAGATACGACAAGCGTAGCCTTATATCGAGCAAGAACAGCAAAGACTTTCACTTTCAAACTTCAACAATTAGTGTCCCGAGTTGCCGAAGCCTCACTGGGTGTTGTTAAAAGAAAAGCTGATGTAACACGGTGGTAAACAGGCCCCTGTCCAAACTTTATTGGGACGTGTTGCAGGCATCAAATTCAGAATGAGTTGATTCCCAAAAAAGCACAGTTTATCGGTTTGAACGCTGCATGTGTTTGTACCGTGGTCAGCTGAATTCAGGTCAAAGGATTTGCAAATCGGGGCTGTTTTATTTTTCCTCCCATTATCCACCAAGAACACTGTAAACCACAGCGGACAAATTAGGATTCAGTGCGAGACATTGATGGCAGAGATGGTAAATATTGCAGCATTACCTGACACTGCCTCCTCCAACAACCCTGATGATGACATATCTAATATTGATTACATGAATTTTCTATCACAGCGGACACGATTTTAAACAGAAGCCCTGTAGACCTTGAAGCCACCGTGAAAAGCTCCTGGTGACGCTCTCTCAGAAGGATCAGAGAAATGAAAAGAACATTTTTAGACAAACCGTAATATACTGCATGTTGCAGGTCGGTTGTGCTGCCCCTGAAAATCAAGACTTGCACCAGTGTTCTGCAATCACACAGGGTGAAATCAATTATAGAAGAAGCACAGATAACAATTTCCCACTGATGGAAGCCTCGAAACTCCAGAGCGCCATACAGAACAGCCTGAAAATCAACGTGCATAGACTCACTTCTTCTGCAGGATGACTGAAATACTGATTTCCAAGCACTGGTTTTTATTGTTTGAGGAAATACATCCGCAGAATGGCTGATATCTAATTTGAAGTAGATATTGAACCCTGTTTCTGATTTGTCTCAAATTTTGAATTTATTCAGCCTACAGGAACAAAAAGCACTGCAGTCTGCTTCACATTATCATCATTAGACAGCGCTGGAGGAAGCATTCAGACCTCTAAATGAAGCAGAAGTATAATACCACACTACTGCAAGTAAAAGTCTCCATTGAAAATCTAAAAGTATAATGAGCAAGGTGTGCTAGAAGAGTACTCAGTGTCCGCTGTGATTGTTTTACTGTTATATATCATTAGATTATCATTACTAATGCTTTAATGATAAAGCAGGTTTTACTGCTGAGGTGGAGCTCATTTAGAGCCACTTTGTTCTAAAGTACATGGAATTAAAGTTAACCTTCCAAGTAGTTTATGCTTATGTACATAATATAACATATGCTTGTATTGCAGACATGTACATTAATGTTGTACAGTATCTCCATGCCAAACCCCATCCGTATACTATTGTATGATATATGCGATGAAAGTACCTCAGCTTTGTACTTGGGTCCAGTACTGGACTGATGCACTTAGATTTGGACTATTTCTCCTTTTTCTCCTCCGTCAAGCTCTTTAAATTTGCAAAGTTCTCTGTACTATAATCTCTGCAAACATGACGTGGGACCATAGGGGAGATTGTGTAACAGTGAAAGGTGAAATTTGGCATTTAAAGTCCAGTTTTCACACCTCTGCTGCTGAACGTGTGCCAGCTTGTTTTTCCTGCCGCTGACACAAACGCAATTAGAGAGAATAGTTAAGGCTGCCTGGAACGTGAGCGGCCGCTCCGTCTCATCTCTGTTAAATTTCTAAAGTTGGGCTTCACCAAAGGCTCTGCGTGTTGTTAGAGACGAGTCTCGCCCGGCAGCTCCCGTCTCTGAGGAAATGTCATCGGGGAGGAGGTTCAGACGACTCCCTTCTGAATGTGAGTGCTTTAAAAGGAGCAGAAGACGTTCCCCGAGGCTCCTGAGAGTAAACCTCTCACACTATAAGAACATTTTATTTCTCACCTCATGGTTGCTTTTGTGTTTATTCACAGCATTTTGATATTTTCTCTGGGTATTTATTGCTTCTGAATTGCAAACCTCTTGCACTATAAGGTATATATACTGTATTTCTCATAGATATTTACACTACTTGGTGTATTTTAATACGTCCTGAAAAGTTTACACAGTATCCTCTTAGTTGCATGATGGGAAATGTAGGACCCAGTGTTTTTAGAGCTTGACTCATAAAAATCTGAATATCTTGGCCTCTACTGCTTCAGTTTTGTGAAAGAAAAAGGCTGCAATGCCCCTTTAAAGACCTTTAAACTCCCTTTAATTTAATCGTTCCAGACTCATTGCGATTACTTGTGGTTGTTGGTTTTTTTTTTACTCATTTGCATAGAATTTATCTTGTTAAGAATTTGTGCATCAGCTCATCTTACTCCAATCCAAATACTAATTTATGTTGGTTAGTAACTCTGATTTAATTTATGGTTAATAAGCATTCAGTATTGTCATGTTTTAAGGAGGTTTTAAGGGATGAGTCTTATGAGAAATCTGTGAGTATACAGGAGGAATGTGAAAAACTCATTTTCATACTGCTGAAACGTGTATAAAACACTCATTTATGGATCTACATTAAGTTTCCTTTAAGTTGACATGAAGTCAAAGACGAGGAAACGAGTGCAGTTTGCTTCAGCTCTTCTGTTTATTCCGTCTTTAAGACCTTTAACTTTACATGAGTGACCTTTACAGCCCGCTGCTTCTACGAGTCTCATTGATTCCCTTTTCTAAGGAACGTAAAGCCTCTTTATTCAGCCCGTTTGTTTCTCGGGGTGGTGAGGAGGGTCTTTCCTGCTGAGGTGGTGCTGTGCTGAATATCTCATACACCTCAGCAACACAGAGCTGATGTATTGATTCACACAGGAAATAAGAAGTAGCATGTGAAGCACTACAGTTCAAGACATGAAGGCACTGAGGAAGAGACTTTTATACCTTTTTAATGGATAGAATTCACATTTTTAAGCTATCCACATCCAAATTACCAGTTTTAAACAAGCCCCCCCCCCCCACCTCTCCTGTTGTGTTACCGTCAGAACAAATGCTCTTTGTTGCGTACAAGATATAGAAACTGATTTTAAATTCAATTTCTTCTGGATATTTGTGGTTCCAGAGGATGAATCTGAATGTTTTTGTGACCTCCTGACTTTATGGCATGCACTTTAAATCTTCACATTCATGACGACTTGTCTGGGTTTCGTTCACAGGGGCTCAAGCCGATGGATTACAACGGGCTTTCCGACCCTTATGTCAAACTGCACCTACTGCCAGGAGCCAGCAAGGTGAGTGCATGTGACTTAACGATGAGTCTGTGCTCCAATTAAAGTCAACTCAAAAGCTGTCAAATATGAAGACATTTTATCAAATTTATTGCATTGGAACATAAAGAGAAACTGGCTGTTTGTACCTGCTTCCAGTCTTTATGCAAACCAAGCTAAACATGTCTTGACTGCAGCTCTGTGATGAGCTTTGATGAGTCAACAACGTTCCTTCAAGTCTGAGTTTTGAGGGATACATGTGTGTTTTGTTTGGAGCTCTTCTTGTGGTTTTCTCAGGGCTTGAAAACAGACCCACATGAGAATAAGCAGCGCAGTGAGGGTATGTCAGTGCAAAGCTTCATCAATGTAAACAACATTAACTGAATGACCTCATGTACCCACGTACTAATGATGTGCTTCACTCGTGAAGGCCGTGCCTCTTGTCATCACGCTGCGAGCCGAGCTTTGGTCTGCTCGGTGTCAAAAGTGGACGCACTCAAAGAGACGTAACTTATGATCTGTTGTGTAAGAGCCATTAAAGCTCCCGCGGGTCTCCATGTGTGAGATCCCAGTCGCTGCTTCTCCACCGATACCATCAACAAAGAGCACACGCGTGAATCAAAGGTGGAAATGCATCTTGAAGCAGATGACTCACTGGTTGTTTTATGTAAGACAATGAATTATTTGATTTGCCTGCATCTGACAGGGAGGCCATGAAGTTGATTTAATCCTTTCATTAAAGTCCTCAAATCTAATATAGATCCTGTGAATGAGTCAATTCCACAAAAGCAGCTTATTGAAAGCTAAAGCTGTGATTATCCTTCTACCTGACTCACATCTCCCTCTGTGCTGATAACTCATCTCATTTGTTCATTCGATGTAAACTTGTAATTGTCAGTAGCACTGAACTTCAGCTTTGACTTGAGACTGCAGGTATGTGTGTCGTTACGTCGACTGTGGGTCATTCTTTACACTTTACACTGTGGGAAAAGTCTGCTAACATTATGCAAGACAAACACTGTGTGTCTGCTGTACTGTAAACACACACACATCCATTGAGTCAGAATGACTGTTCTCTAAAATATGAAACTTGCGAGTAACTTCACACTAGATTTTGAAGGAAGTAAATCACACCTGCACTGCACACCTTGAACCTGTGACCACACCTGACTACACAGCTGGGTGTGGTCCATCTCACACACAAGTGTTGAAACAATAGCGGCAGACAGACGGGCATCACTAGAGCCCAATAATTAACGTGGCTAAAAGTGAAACACCAGCCTGAAAAGTTTTTAGAGATCTGGCATACAGGATGGAGGAAACAGCTCCACAGCAGCAGCCATTTAGAAATGATGTGAGTGATGCTTATAGAGGAAGCTGTCAAAGGAAAACTGTCACTGCAGCGTGCAGTCGATTTCACAATATGGCCGACAGAGTCTGCAGAGCTGCTGTTATTATTGCAAACCTATTGAAATCATACTCTGATTTACAGTCAGTGCAGCTCCGGCAACCCCCCCCCCCCCCCCCCCCCGAAAGAAATGCTCAGACCCTTTACTTCAAAGTCCAGTGTGTAGGACTGAGCGGCATCTAGCAGACTTTCATCCAGGAGTTTGATTGATTTCTTTTGTAACTGAAGTAACGTACATAACTTAATGGACATAAGTAACGTACTGTCTAGCTGACTTATTTCAAGCACTTCCATGATTTTTCTTAAACTAACCAAGTAGTCAGGATGCCTAATCTGAACCGAAGCAAGCTTTATTTTTAAAGGTATCTGGACGTTGTATATTCATTATTGCTAACATGGCACTAAAAGGTACCCAGTGCCTGACCAAGCATCCTTATGAGACAAGTAAACAAATTAAAAATACAATATTTCTCTCCGAATTGAGTACAAAGTATGAATTGGCATGAAGTGGAAATACTCAGTTAATCTATAAGTGTAGTACAGTTGTACTTAAGCACTTGAGTTAACGTATTTAGTTGTTTTCCACCGTTGTTTAAGTGGCAGAGACATTTATTCTCCACATATCAGTCAATGCTGAGGCTCTCCTGAATCTCTAAACTCTAAGCCGCAGACCCGAAATAAACCGAGACTGTTAGATCTCTGCAGACAGATGGACGCTGGCATCATGTCTGCTGTACATATGCCACTGTTTATTGTTAGCAATGCATCTTTGTCCACTGTATGCTCAGCTAGACAATGCCTTGTGACTTTAATTATGCACTGCATGCGCAAGCGCTGTAAATTACTGACTGCATCATGTGTGCAGACACCGATGGTGCGTTGTTGTGGCACAATTTGTTTTCTTGAAATTTAAAAATGGACTAATTAGTGAAACAGTGCAGATAGAGTTGTGATTATTAGCATGAGAATGTGCAATTAGCCATTCAGAGAGTGAGAGCCGGAGACCTGACAACTGTAATGAAACAATAGCGTAATAATTGTCACAGAACACATGGAGCAGGCCCATAAAACAAATCAACAGTCTGCCTGCTGTTGGTCTGAATTAGACAGCTCCTCCCCTTTAATCACTTGAGTTACAAGAGAAATCCACCAACTGGAGACATCATCTGTGGTTGTATCCGTCCAGCAGATTCGGTCCAGGGCAAGATTTCGCCTCAACTAGTGACCAGATTGTTGTGTATATTCATCGCAGCCTGAGGATGATTCAAACGGTTCGGTCCTTACAGAATACCCACAGACTGCTGTTTACACAGCAAAAAACACACTGTAAAAGTCGAGGCGTCACTGTCTGACTTCAGAAAAGGTTTTTGTGCTGTTTACTCTGTAAAAACAAAGATGAGGACAAAGTGTTTCCTAAAAAGAAGACAACAGAATCCATTGATAATACCATGCACACCTACTCCCTTGCTGTGGTTGGAGGCTAAAAATACCCCAAACCTTTGAAATTAAATGACACATAATTACGTCAGTAGTGAGTCATCACTTCATTTGTCCTAAAAGGAAATTTTATTCAATCTCTCACAAGATAATTGCTGTTGCCTTCACCGTGTTAAGTATGGCTTTTGACAGGATTAACGCAGTTTTTAATAGTCATGATTCATTCATTGTTTATTAAATCAGCATCAGATTTCATTATCCTGTGATAAAACAAACATCTGTCCAATGTGGGAAAACACCCACCAGCACCTCCAAAGCTGACGAACATGTTATATGTTGCAGGAACAAACTGAAAATGACAATGTGTGGTTTTAAGAGGAGTCAGTGCTGGAGCTGTACCTTGACGAGCATACCGACACAATGAGGTGGCCAAACCCAACGACAACATCAAAACAACCTTTGGTATACCCAAAGACAGCGCACATAAGCACTGGGTGGATGGACACACTGATGCCTAACAAGAAATAATTCTTGCACGCAACCACGTTTCGTCAAATAGCAGCACATCCAGCTCACCAGAGCTTCCCAACCAGCCTGCAGCATATTAATGAATCCAGAAGATGTGCACATCTAGTGGTACTTATCTACGGTGGCCCTGAAGTGCAAAACGCTAACGCAAAAGAGAAAACACGAACGCAAAAAAGAAAACACAAACACAAAAGAGAAAACACGAACGCAAATGAGAAAACACGAACGCAAAAGAGAAAACACGAACACAAAAGAGAAAACACGAACGCAAAAGAGGAAACACGAGCACAAAAGAGAAAACACGAACACAAAAGAGGAAACACGAACACAAAAGAGAAAACACGAGCACAAAAGAGAAAACACGAACACAAAAGAGGAAACACGAACACAAATGAGAAAACACGAACACAAAAGAGAAAACACGAACGCAAAAGAGGAAACACAAACACAAATGAGAAAACACAACAACATTAACTCTAACGGAAGAGGTAGGTACCTTCGGGTGGCATGACTTGACGCTGATTGGACGACGTCTCCTGAACAATCCAGCTTCCTTTAAACGACTCTTCAGTGTACGCAAACTTATTTTAATGTTGTGAAAAGTTGACAGCATATCTAGTATGACGTCATATGTATGCCCGGCATCAAAGTACTCTTTGATAATACCAACTAAGTCTGAATCACCAATCGCGCTCATGTTTTGAAACCGATGCGTTGAGGTAGGTTTACTTCCTGGTAAAGAGACGGGCAGTGACGTCGTCCAATCAGCGTCAAGTCATGCCACCCGAAGGTACCTACCTCTTCCGTTAGAGTTAATGTTGTTGTGTTTTCTCATTTGCGTTCGTGTTTTCTCTTTTGCGTTCGTGTTTCCTCTTTTGCGTTCGTGTTTTCTCATTTGCGTTTGTGTTTTCTCTTTTGCGTTTGTGTTTTCTTTTTTGCGTTCGTGTTTTCTCATTTGCGTTCGTGTTTTGTTTTTTGCGTTCGTGTTTTCTCATTTGCATTCGTGTTTCCTCTTTTGCGTTCGTGTTTTCTCATTTGTGTTCGTGTTTTCTCTTTTGCGTTTGTGTTTTCTTTTTTGCGTTCGTGTTTTCTCTTTTGCGTTAGCGTTTTGCACTTCAGGGCCACCGTATTTATCAGTGGAGGAGGTCCAGTTCATCCTCAGAGTGATCAACGATTAGCTTTGCACCTGATCAGCAGAAGCCAGTACTCACCAAGTCACCAAGTTTGTCGATTAGACACAAGAGGCGTCACTTGGGTTTGTTTTTGCCGACCTACTCTTGTATTGAGTATTTTTGTTTGCTTCCTGGGACCCTGAAGCGGAGTTCTTTGTTGAGATAAGGGCTCATTCATTGGTAGCTGAACTGTTTTTATAATGTCAATTGACTTCCTCCTTGTCGGAGGTCTGAGAGTGTTGTTGATACCATTAAATTTCCCATGTTTTTTCAGTCTATTCAGGCTGATATAATCATAAAAGCAACATTAACTTGATTCAGATTAATTAGACCCAAATAAATGTAATGTTCTTTTTTAAATGTCTGGCTCCCACAGTGTCTTTTTAAAACAACTTGGATAACAACACGTTAATAAGTATAATGTTTTCTGTTTTAAAATCTATTTTCTGTTGAGCAGTAAATTGTTGGTGATATTGAACATAAAGTGTAGCTGGAGGTCATTCCCAGAGGAACGTGGCTTTAATACGGCTGATATCTGATACCGTTGACATCGTTGTTGCGGTGACGTTAACTGCTGGAGACAGCGTTGTGTGTTGTTGCTGCCGATTTCACACATTAACGTTACACCAGAGAATTTGCTATCAGCTTCTGAATCACAGATAAAAAGTGTGTCTCCTTTTCTTGCGGACGCTGATTCTATTAGTGTAAATGTAGATGTCAGAATGTGTCTGAGTCAGGAATAAATGTGGACGAACTGTCTGAGCCTTGTCTGCCTCAGTTTCATGCTGACACAATCACGAGGTGTGACGTTAATTGATTTAATGTTATTTTGTTTATTGCTAATCATTCCAGACGTCTGACCTTGACTGAAAATCAGATGCAAACCTTTGAATGATAAGTTTGAGAATCCCTACTTCAGAAGGCTGAACATGTGCATCCACTCTAATGCTAAGCTACAGTAGGCTAGCCATGTCCTGACCCAGCTCTCTGCTTAATCCATAGAAAAGAGACAGAAAGCAAGAAAGTGTTTTTCCAAAATGTTGAACAGTTCCTCTAATTGTTGGTCTTGATGGATTTAAGCTAAGATGTTGTTAATTAGTAATTGTTTAGTTTCTTTGGTGGACTGAGCAGCATGCTGCCGGTGATTGCACCATGTTAGTTAGCTTAGCATGCTGTTAGCTAGCATGTTGTCAGTTGACAGGTCTTCAGTTTTTTTTGATGGCCTGAGCAGAATGCTGCTGTTAATGGAAGCATGTTAGCTAGCTTAACATGTTATTCGTTAGCATGTTGTTAGCTGATGGTTAGGGTTAGGGCTGAAGCAGAAGTGTTTGCTTTGTTACCTGCTAACATCAGGTGATTTAGGAAGATTTTTTATTTTGTTTGATGTGCTGTGCATCATGCTATGAGTGATAACGTGTCAGTTAGTTTAAAGGACCAGTGTGTTTATATACTTAAAATATTTTTCCAGAAAATTTTCATTCCATACAGAGTTTCTGTTAGAAGCTGGTCCACGTGTCCCAGAAGATTTCAGTGAGAGAAATTTTGGTCAAATATTGGTCAAAATCCGTTTTTATGGATTGTATTTTTACATGTTTTTGTCTCTAGTTGACTAATGTGGATAACATTTTTGAAATTGGTCCAGTATTGAGTGAAAGCACTGCGGATGATCCCTTTGGGTGTTTGCACACCCTCAAAGTACATCCACTGACAATGTTTCTGCCACTGATAGTTTCAGATTGTTATTCTAAGCATCTGACTACATTATGGCAAAGATCCCCACAGAGATAGACCTTTTAGTTAAAGCATTAGATCCTTTTAAACAAAAACAGCTGCTAGCCACAAGACACCATTTACAGAAACAGTAATTTCTTCATTGTGAAACACACTTTATCCAAACTTGACAGAAAACTTGACTTAGTCATCATTTTACACAGCAACATTTCATCAGAGCAGGTCAGTTCTGGTGTGTCACAGGGGTCTGTGCTCGGCCCTGTTCTTTTCTCTATTTACGTGTTGGCCCTTGGTTCATCAATCAGTAGTTACAAACTTGGTTCCCATTTCTAAGCAATGAGACTAAGCTTTACATCTCCATTAAGCCTGATGCCTGTCATCAGCTGGTAAAACTGGAAGAAGGTGTTGATGTTTGATGGCTTACCAAACAAAGAGACAATAAAGTCAAGAATAAAAGCCATTCCCATGTCAGCCCGAAGCGTTGAACAACACATCAAAGAAATGGCAGAAAATGTTCGAGCGCAGCTGACAGCCGGTTTGAAAGAAGCCTTGGCGGTTAGCATCGAATTGATGAGAGCGTGGACGTGAATGATTTACCAAGTTTGGCAGTCATGGCAAGGAACTATGATTTGACTGTAAGGGAAGAGCTCTGCTGCTCAAAACCAATGCCTGAAACAACAAAAGACGAGGACACAGCCAAAGTTTTTATGGCGCATTGAGGGATTGACATTAGTAAGATTTTTGCAGTGACAACAGGTGGCGCCGCCATCATGGCGAGGAGAGTAGTTACATCAATTGAGGAACAAGTCTGTCACCCCATCATGAACCTCCACAGCATAATACACTAAGAAAGCCTCTGTGCAAAGATATCAAATTCAGATCTGAGGTCGTAGCTTCAGTGGAGAAGGTCCAGAAAGTCCCTGCTCGAGGAAATGGACTCATACAAACTCTCTCCACACAGTGGTGAGGTGGCTAAACTGTGGAAAGGTTTTGGAGTAGTTTATCAGCTGTTTTGATGCCATGAAGGTCCTCTTGGCTGCAAAAGGCCAAGATTATCCAGAACTTGAAGACAATAAGTGATATTAAGGTGCAGGTCAAACTGTTTTGGACATGTACAACACATGGGCAGTCTCTGTAGGACAGTGAGCAGTTTTTCAGGCTGGCAATTCCCAACAGCTTCAGGAATTTCACAAGTCCGGACCCATGTCTCTTGATCAAACCTAAGAGCTTTGATGAACTATCTCTGATTGACAGGCTGGATACACAGGACATAGTAATGCAGCTGGTTGAGGAGAAGAGTTCAACACTGTGGGTGTCAGCTGGAAACCACAGCAGGGAACTCACATCATCACCTGCTGGACATCTCTGCCAGAGAGGTTTAGCCGTCTGACAGCTGACAGTCAATCAGCAGGACCAGGGATCACATTGACTGGTGGACATCTGCTCGTGTGTAGCACCCACGTCGTTGCATTGAACTTGTCACTCACATAGCGAGATTGGTGTCTCTTCTTTTTCCAGTGACCGGTTCGGGTTTATGTAAAGGGTTTTCCACTCTTTATGTGTCCTGCTATGGTGACTACCACTGCTAATGTCAGCCTTCAGTTTAGTGTAGAGGGCAGAATAGGCTTGTATTTAGGAGAACATGTCATGGACTATCAGACTGCAGAGTGAAATAAAAGTCTCCATGAGGCCATATGGCTCCTGTGGATTTGTCTCCTGTCTCAGTCGCAGGTCTGATGGAGGCTTTTGCATATTCCTGCCAGCAAAACAAGATGCCATCACCTTCTCCCCACTCTGATATTCTCTCAGCTTGCTCTCAAAATAATCATTAGGCTCGGTCTAAGAGCCTCATTAAGACCCACTAAAGAGGTCGTAAGTTCTGCTTGCACTCTAATCAGAAGTGAAGTTTCACGCTCTGCTGCAAAGCCGGATCACAGTTTCATCTCCTCTGAGACCACAATCAAACACAACGAAATGCCTGTAATTATTCCAGATTAGACTGTTGATTACTGACAGGGATTAAATATTGTAAAATGATGATGTTTTCACAGGAGCACAAGGTGATTAACTGGCGCAGTTGACAAATTTGGCATACAGTAGCAAGATCTACGCTTTCATACTCGTGATAATATTGCATTTCTAAAATAGTTGTAGCTCGATTGTGTGACATAATGCTGATAAACACGAGCATTCAGCGGCAGATAAAATCACATTTCAGTGCCTGATGTGATAGTTTTTAAAGAACTAACAGCAGTCTAAGAAATCAAACTGCTTGGAGAGACAAATTGATTCATCATGAACAAAACTCCAGCATTGTTTATTGCATATTGTATTTTGCATTACGTGTTAAACCACAATAGAAGCCATGTTTGAGGTTTGAGGCAGAATAAAACACAGAATCTGTGTTAAAACACATTCACTTGCATGCTCAGAGACTCTTTTTTTCTAAGATGTAAGAAATGAAATGAAGTCTGTGTCTTTTCATTTTGGGCTAATTAATATTTCTACATCCAAAACTAGTGTTCCAAACACATCATTGAAGGCAGAGCAACAAATGGGTGAAGGTGTCTCGTTCTGATGTCAGTCACTAAGCAGAACCTACTGGTCACTGTGATGAGTTGTCTATCAACAGGATGTGAATTTAAAACCCACCACGAGTCAAATGTTCCCAACAGCAAGGTCAGCCACACTACCTGTTAGCTTTATGGTGATACAGCATGTGAGTGCCACACCTTTATACCCTGTGTGGCCTCTGGGGAGCCACCTTGGGATGAATTACACAACTGGTTCATTATTTAAGTTGTACAGTCTATCGTCCTGCTCTGCTAAATGCTAACATCACCATGGTAGCATGCTTGCATTGGCTAATTAGCGCTTACTTACACAAAGTACATCAGGAGTTATTCAGGAGATATTCAAATTGTATCAGAGGAACATTAAACGACGAGTGTCTGCATCCCTTACAAGGTTTATTTCAGCCTCCATAGTTCACTAATACATCTTGTCTCATGCAGCCAATGAAATCTGTGTAATGTCTTCTGTGTTTGTTGAGGAGCTTTGTTGAATCCAGGAAAATAACCCCAAGTTGGCATGAAATGTGCACAAAAACTAAGCCTCAGACAAATTTACGTGACTTGTTTTTACATGAAGCAGTGACATAAAATGAGCGAGGTCCAGGCCTTGAACACAGCTTTAAGTTCCAGGCTTCTTTTGTGATTAAAGTTCTTCCTGAACAGTTTTAACCTGCGGTCCAATCATTGTCACCTCTGCTGCTTTGAGGATGGGGACCATTGTTTTAACACAGATCCAGAGGTTCATGCATAAATGCTGCAGTAATTGGCCTGATAGTGAATCTTTTTAGCCTCTGCGGCTGAGATGACTCGTGACGCCGGTTGCTCATTTGTAGCGCTGCCCTCCATCTGTGAGCAGGTGGTGGAGGTGAGTTGTTTCCCCCTTAATGCATGCTGATCACACGTAGAAGAGAAAACTCCATCTCTACTGCGGCTTCACTCTTTATCTGTTTAATTCCCTGCTTTCATCACCACAGTTAAAACCAGCCTCCTTTCATTTGTCATTTCAAGGATCTGAGCGATGGAAGCCTTTGAAACCCTTTAATTAAATACTTGTTGAGTCACAACTTCAGGTCAGCCCGCTTCATTGTGATGTATCGACATCTCTGCCCACAAATAGCTCGACAACATCGTAATTCACCTGATCTCTTCATCTGCTTTCTGCCAACAATACACTTAGTAACTGCCCGGCGGGGTGTTTGACATAAAGTGTCCCCCCAACAGTTAGATCACCTCAACCCTCACAGCAGATGGGAATGCTGCTTTAGACAGTGATGAAGTAGCTGAATGGACAGGTACAATATCACACATTGAGGCACATCAGGAAGGTCGAGATCGGCCTAATTTACCAGTCCAATCAATCAAAACGACAAATGTGTCAGCAAACAACAACAAGAGGTGAGTTCTTTTTAAAGCTAGTTCACGATCCGTGATTAAAAACATCATTTATATCCCTCAATCATCTACAAATACAGATGTACCAGTTATGTATGTACACGTAATAGCTCAGGGTGCAACAGCATTGAGGAAATAACACACAAAGGAGCCGAAAGAGACTCACTGTGCCTCTATGAGGAAGAGTTACCTGCAGGTATTTTACTTTTTTTACATTATTGTTTGTCCTAACCATCAGTACTGAGTGCTATCCTTCATCCCTGGACATTTTGTCCTCACACCACCCTTGAGTGCAGTTATTGGAGCATTCACATAACGACTGAAGAAATATGCTAATTTAAGAGTTGATAATTATGCATCAGTCTGTTCCAAACTTTTCTGACACTAGATAGGATTTGTGTTGTCACTTTTTGAATCAGTGTTTATTGGTAAACACGGAACAAGCACAAACAAGTGTACAATAACATATAAATTAAAAAATTAAAAATTAAATAAAAATTAAATTAAAAAAATAAAGCGTGGATGGACTGTAGCTGCACAGGATGGATAATATCACCATCCCTGATCCCACCCACTGTTCAAATGCATGGCAGTAAATGCTTTTTTACTCTGAAGAGACTGAAAACCTGAACAAATCTGTAGTTCAGGAAAGAACCGAGGACAGAAATGAATAATTAATCGAATCCAAGCAAGATTCAAGTTTAATCGTTTCATAAAATTATTAAAAATAAAAATATCTTGTTTGCAGTTTTTACAAAATGTGATTGGTTATCAGCCTTTTGAAAGCATGTGTGTGTGTGTGTGTGTGTGTGTGTGTGTGTGTGTGTGTGTGTGTGTGTGTGTGTGTGTGTCTTCCTGTGGGAATCAACCGCTGATTGAGGGAGAAACAATCAGCGAGAGCCTTATTACGTTGAACCCTGCCTACAGACTTGCTAATAATCACACCAGCTAATTGATTAGAATTCAACAGAATCACATGTTCTCACCCATGACTCACAGCTCAGTATCATCCTCCTCATCCTCATCATGTTCAGCAGCGTGCCCGGAGGATTTCCCCGCACTGGGTTACACTTATAAAGACGTGTTACTTGTCACAGTCATTTTCAAACACCTCGCTAGATTGAAATAGATGCTGCTCTGATAAATAAATGGCTTCAGAAGTGTTGGTACTCTCAGGCTGGCTGTTTCCCCATGCTTAGCTTCAGTGCTAAGCTAAGCTAACCACTCTCTGGTTCTATAAAAGTGCCAATTTGAGCTTCCTTTATTGATAAATAATCTTATTTTGTGTGGTATTATTGCAGTGCTTAGGTTTCTGTTTAATTCTGTACATCTTACGGTACTATCGGTGACTTCAGGTCACGTCTTCTGCTGTTAGATGTCGTTGATGTGTGATGTTTTTTCAGACTGTAAATTTAACCCCCGATGAAGGTCTATGGATGAAACCGAAGCAGACGGAGCCAGAGCTGAGACGCTGTCACTATCTTTTAAATTCAGTTTATTCGACGTCATTCGCTCCTTGCATTGCTTTGATTATGCGTGTCACTTCATGCTAATGCAGCCTGCTGTTTATTCTTCATTCCCGACAGCGTTCAATATGCAACAGTGAGCTCGTGTTTGCATGCGTCCCGCTCAATGTATCGAGAAATTTTCACCCAAGGCGGAGCGGCTTTGTGTTTTCAGGGATGTTTATTCAATCCTCGCAGCGTCTCAACGACACTTGACGTGTGAGGGACGAGCTGTGGAAGCCAGCCGTGAGTCAATCACGACGTTCAGTCCTGTAAATGACCGGCTGCTCTGTTTGTCTTTCAGGCCAATAAACTTAGAACCAAGACCCTCCACAACACACTCAACCCTGTCTGGAGCGAGACCCTGACCTACTACGGCATCACCGACGAGGATATGGTCCGCAAAACACTCAGGTACGCTCACCTGTTCTCTGTGTGCCCATAATGAAGAGACAGATGTTGAATGTTTGGAGGAAAGAAGCAAGGGAAGAGAAGAATGACGGGGACAGAGGACAGGTGGAAAAAGAAAGGAAGGAAGGAAGGAATGGGAGAAAGAAAGGAAGAATGGAAGGAAAGAAAGAAAGAAAGGAAGGAAGGGATGTAATAAGGGAGCATAAAAGAAAATGCTCTAAAAGGAAAGACAGTTGGGAAGATAATGAGAACAATAGAAAGAGTGGAAAAAGAGGGAGGGAGGGAGGAAAGAATAGGGCAAGAATGGAGGAAGGAAGGAAATTAAAGGAATGAAGGAGAAGGGAAGGAAGGCGGGGAAGGTAATGAAAGTAATGGAAAGGGGGGAAGCAAGGAAAGGAGGGAGTGACAAAGGAAAGAAGGAAGTGAGAGGAATAGAAGGGAGGGAGAAAAGAATTGAAAGCAACTGAAGGGAAGGAAGGAAATTAGATAAATTGAAGGGGAAAGAAAGAAAGTGATGGAAACAAGGAATGAAGGGAGGGAGGAAGGAAAAGAGAGGAATGAAGGGGAAAGAAAGAAAGGAAAAACATGGAAGAAATGATGAAAAAAGAGTTAAGTGGAAAATGAGAGGAAGTGAAGCAGAAATGGAAGTGGAAGGGAAAGAGGGAAATGAAAGTAACGGACAGAAGGAAGGAAGGAAATGAGAAGAGTGGAAGGGAAGGAAAAGACAGAAGAGTGGAAAGGAAGGAAGGAAGGAGAGAGTAATGAAAGAAATGGTGAGGAAGGAAGAGAAGGGCCAGAAACAAAGGGGAGAAGAGGGAGGAAGGAAAGAAAGAAAGAAAGAAAGAAAGAAAGAAAGAAAGAAAGAGGTCTATAAACCAGTTTTCTGTGATGTTTGACAGTCCCTCTCTCTCTCTCTCTCTCTCTCTCTCTCTCTTTCTCTCTCTCTTTCTCTTTCCTGCCTCCGGAGTTAAATCACATTATTACAGCCTGTGTCTGACAGCAGCCATTTTAGCCAGAAATGATGTGGTTATTTATCCCGTGTCTCCCTCCTCTCGACACTTTATGAAGCACGTTTGCGAACCTGAACGTGTGATAGCCCCCGACCACGTTAACAGCCGGGAAATCCTTGGTTTGCGTAACCTCCACACAGCGCTGTGTTTGGGTGAGACGACTTCCTGTTTAGTCGGTTATTTGTGTTTCACTACAACACCTGAGAATAGACTGAAACCTGGAACAGAAAGGTGTACTTCCCATGATAAATGTGACGCTGTTATGTAATCCAAGTGTTACTTCACTGTTCTTTGCTCCTTTATTTTTACCAAAGTGTGAACTCTGGTGGAAGTAGGTTATGTAACTATATGTGTAATGTTTTGCTAGCTACAGTTACAGAACTGCGTGTTTCCCAGTGATAGATGGGCGTTTTCAGGGCCAGCGGAGGATTTGAGTTTGCTTTAGTTTTGTTTCCCACGAAGGATCTCAGCGTGTGTGTGGGTGTGCGCCTTCAGTTGTGACTTCCTGTGAGTGCAGGCATTCATAATATCACCGACAGAGAAAAACATCGTTAGGCGCCTTCTGGAATATCCTGACATCTGTTTGGATGAAACGTTCCACAGACGTTCATCACCCCCAGAGGATGAATCCCACTGACTTTATTGATCCTCCAGCGTCACCATGAGGGAGATATTGAGTGAAAAGAATAATCGGATGGTTCAACACACCTGGAGATACGAGGTTTTTCACAGTACAGGAAGGATATGAGAAAGTCTAATCTAAAAAGTAACTAGTAACTAAAGCCACTGCTATACACTTTCACGTTAGCATTGTCATTATGAGCATGTTAGCATGCTGACGTTAGCATTTAGCTCAGCCTCACAGAGCTGCTGGCATGACTGCAGACTCATTACTTTTCTGCATAAAGTACCACAAATACTGTTTGTTGTCCTATTGTAATATCTGAGTTCTGAATGTGAATTTCACTCGTGATATATGACCTTCAGAGGTCAGTACTAGTACCATTGTACAGTATGTACACTACAGCCTGCCAACAGTCTCACAATGCAACACATTGTGTTTTCTAGAGGCTATACACAAACTTCTCAGCGATGGTGTGAAGCAGCGACGGTCCATGTATTTACTGCTCACTGTGCAGTACCACTTGTTGTAAACCTCTTAGAAGTATTCAACACTGTTGTGCACAGTGTCAAGAAGCTGGTAGAGCTCCGTCTACGACTTCATCCATTTATGACGGATACGTTAGATTAACAGCTGAGCAATGTGCTCGTCTAATCATTAGAAAGTGTCTTTGTCACCATGTAACAGAGTGTGATTGTATTGTTTTTAATGATTTCAAATGGAATAATTAATTTTTCAGGCCTCAGATAAAGTTGAACATACTGTATCTCACAGCTGGTGGAGTAATGCCCAATCACCGTTATTGCCTGGCAACCTTATCCACACTCTGCAATTGTGGTTATTTGGTATTGTAGAGCAGGAACAATATGATTTTATTGTTACTGCATTGAGTACCACAACAACAACGAATGTCAGGAATACTGGCAACTTCTCAGAGATGTGATCTGACGGACAGTTGTCTGCACACGAGCCAAAAAAATCTATTCACATAACTGCCCTGATTAACCATTTTCCAGGAACAATGCTGTGAGAGAGGCCTCCTCATTCTCCGACAACACTGTTCATTTCTCTCTGTAAATTGAAATCTGAATTCAGCACCACCTGTCCGTGAAGCAGATAAGATATTTTTTATCTGTTGGGTTTCACTGGGATTCTGATTACGCCGCATCCCCCACAATGCTAATACATATTACTCATGCCGTTGGGTGCACAAAGGCTGCATGTTTTCCTCTGCACGGCGGCTGATTATGCGGAGAAAAACACTTGAAACAGGCAGTATTCCACGACATGAGCCTGATGTTGTCATGAGTGCGAATCATGTCATGTCAGGCTGGGAGTGCACACACGGGGCCTGTTTTCTGCATTTATTGAAGACATAGATCCACCTGAGAGCGGCATTGTCCCACATCAATAATTGGCATTCATTGTGAATGTAATGAAATGGCAGCGAGGAATATAGACTCGGAAAACTGAGGCTGAGCACTGTATACGTGCCTTTGTCTTTGTGGTTTTGAAAGAAGAGCTGCCCTTCAGTTCCCCATCAATCATTATCCTTTGTAAGCAGTCTTACTTTGTAATATAATGAATTTTGTTTTTATTGATTGAAGACCACGCTGGCAAACGTACACCGATGTTTTCAAAGGATGCTGCCACGCTTTGAAACGAGGATGTGTGCTGTGTTCATGTGTTTGGTGGAAACAGATAATCCGAGAGAGTAAACAGGCTGAATGTACGTGCACGACGGCCAATTCCATTCAAGAAGAAGACGAGAACAGGCTTGAACCTGCGATGTGTTCACGTTTGAGTCGTGGCTTGGCTCTAAATGTCATTTTTCAGTCGCTCTCATCCGGAGTCTCCCGTCTTATTTCAGCATATTTGGGTGTTTGGATTCTTACATGGCTGAATGCTTCTCAAATCCTAATGATGTCATAATTTGCTGTCATGCATATTGAGTCTGAGGAAAATCTCTTTCGCTGCAGAACTACGAGGTTTTTGCTTCAGTGCGATGAGGCCCAGAGAGGCATTTGGAGCAGCTCTGTAGTTGAGTGAAGATTCTGCTGAGAATTGAATGGCTGTGATTGAAGGTGATGAGCTCCAGGTGGAAAATGGCTGGTTTTATGGTTTTAAGCCTCTGTTCATCCACAGAATCTTAACCTGAGCCTCACTCCGTTCACGTCCTCCTCTTCCTGCTCTGTTCTCGTCCTCTCAGGATCTCAGTGTGTGATGAGGACAAATTCCGCCACAACGAGTTCATCGGGGAAACGCGAATCCCCCTCAAGAAGCTGAAGCCCAACCAAATCAAAAACTTCAACAACTGCCTGGAGAAACAGTTACCTGTAAGTCCACCGTGCACCGACACGTGTTTTTAACAGGACAATGAGTCAGCCTAGACAGAAACACAGATCAGACTAAGATGTTTATATTGTCTTTGCAGCATATTCTACTTTTCTATACACTACTCTTCATTACTGTACATAGCAAAACAATACTACACTACACTCCACTGTACACCATACTATATTCAATTATACTATACTAGCAGCATTTAGCATAAACTAATTAACAACACCGATTAACACTCCAGTATGTGCTGTACTACACTATTATACTATTCTGCTATACTATTCTCAGGTATAAACCTTACTACAGTATTCTGTAATATACTCCAGTGAGTAAAACACTATATTGCACTATACTCTATACTGTATTATACTATGCTTTACTGAACTATACTATGCTATACATACTATTCTATTATCCTATACTATGCTCTAGTATATACCATACTAGAAGAATTTATAATATACTACAGAAAATAATACAATATAGTATGTTATACTCTATACTTTAATATACTATACTATGCAGTGCTTTACTGTGTAGTACATTCTATATGATGCTATATTACACTATACTACTCAGTGAAACATATTTACTAATATTTCTGAATAATAAAATATTTGGTATTGTATCTTATACTGCAGAAATATCCCATAGTTTGGTTGCATTAAACAGTATCATGTTACATATAAGGCCAGGGGTTAAACCAACTGAAGGGTGTGTTGTGTATCTGGATTTATGTGTTAAATGTTTAACAAGAAACCAGTCAGCAAATCACTGGAGCACCGAACAACAGAGCAGAACTGGAGAATTTGGGTGTCCGAGGTGAATAGTCTGATTTCATCACAGAATATTAAGTAAAACCTTGGACATTTGACATTTCATGGCTGCAGGGTGGTTTATATTAGCTATGAGCCATTTTATTTTCCCTCACTGAAGGACATGACATGGCAGAAAGTGATGGGCAGCAGGCCTCTGACCTCAATGTGTATTCTGTGTCAGTACATTAGTAGATAATATATTACTCTACACTTTCCACCTTCCTCTTAATGAAATGACCTATTAATTTAAGCAGTAGTACAGGAAAAAAGGCAATACCTAAATTGTTTTTATCATCAAGGGATTATTATAATGATGTTAATTAGAAAACTGACATTTCTACAGATATATGAATACACACTGCGTGAATCACTTGTCTGAAGCTTTTGTTATAGGTCTATTTCGGTTTGGTTTCTTCCTCAGATTTCCAAACAATACTCAGCTATATGTTAAAGCCCGGATTACAGTGTTTTATAGAGAGTAAAAACTGAAAATATGCTGGACTTTTGTTCACTCATTTTTTATTAAATAATTTTCACAGTTACCACAAAAGATAACCAATCTCCAAAAAGATTTGTTAGATCTGCACATTAAACAGACAGAAGCTGAAATCCAGCTGCACAGGTGTTCCATACAGTACATGTTGGTAATGTCGGTTGGTTGGTAAGACGAACACCAGACCAAACATCAGTATCCAAACGGAATCAGCATTCACCACGACAGATTAGAGCGTTGGGTTTTGAGCCCATGAGTGGGGTGCAGGAGTGGATTATGTGTTATGAGAGCATAGCAGTAGCTTGTAGTATCATTGAACTGTGATTGAATATCCTTTTCAAATTGCCTACACAGTTTTTGGTTTATAAAAAAAAAAAAAAAAGAATCCTGGATCGTCCATGTTCGGAGTACAGAGCACTGCCTTGTGCTCGGAGAGACGAATTCCTGTTGCTCCGCTCATATGCTTTGTTGTCCATGTGGGAGTGTGAAACAGCATCCGAAAATACAAAATATGCTCGTGTATAACTGGTATCAAACAGCCACGGTGCGTCAACCACCCTGAGCCCTGATTTTGTCAAGGTTTATTTAGTGTAAGCACACGCTACCCTTCCAAAATGAGCATCTTTCTATGTGTGGTGGTTAATGTTTGTCATACAACCATCACAGCGTAACAGCGTCAGTAGAAATCACAGACACAGCATGGCTGGAGTTAGAAATCTTAACAGGACAGAAAGACTGATGACCCTGATGAAGACCACAAGCTGAAACACAAACCGTGTCAGTTTGAATATTTACAATAGATGCTGTCAGTCAAGTATATTCATAGCCTCCACCACGAAAAGCTCATCCTGACAGTGGATTACATGATGTTTCTGCATGAATCCATACCGTAACCGTAACTGAATGTGCAAATGATTTAGAAAACTGGAAGCAGACCTGCTTCAAACCGCTGGCCACAGATTTTCAGCAGCTATCTGCAGCAAAGACTGGATGGATTTACTTCCTTTTAGTACAACTGGAGGCAATCTCAGAACCCATCAGCTATCGTCTGATGATGATTTAGTCTCTGGGGGAAATGGCCAATGTCTCTGGGCTTCCGGTGCAGCTGGTGGATATCCGGGCCAAGATTTCTTTTCTGTGAGCCGGTCATTGTTTGCAGTCCAATTAGCAACTTGAGACAAAAAGACATCTCAGCTAATCTTTATAAGCTGATACTTGCATGTGACTGTTCCACCTCTTTTGCTCTCCACATGGACTGTTTACCTGCCATGCAACCAAAGCCCACTCAGATGTGATTGATCAATACTACTCAGACAACAAATGGTCTACAAAGGGAAACCAGAACTCTTGTGAAACCATAATTGTCCTTTGCAGACAGATTCTGCATGCATGTGCAGGTATCTGTTGGTAGAGATTAGACTGAAGGAGCAGATCCGGTAGCTCACACCATCACAGCATGCAGAGGCTTTCAGAGCAGATGTGTCTGTCCAACTTCATCGCTGTTTTTTCGGGAGTTGCCTGCTCTGTCCCAGTTAGGTTGCTTTGCTATTTTGCACCACCCTGTCATGTGTCTCACCCTAGCAACAGAGAAAATAAAGCACAGTTTGGCCGTTTTCACATTGAAATGCCTCAAGGCAAAGTGAAGCGGTGAGCGTGGTTGGTTACTGAGGGGAAGAGCTCAAGGCAGAAAGCTTTCTGCTCTGCTGGCTTTTGAAGTAGCGGATGAGGAGTTCTGTCTGAACTCAGGATGTTGTTTGCTGTGCTGTGGAGAATAGAGCACCGACCATTTAATCATCTCATCCAGCGGCTAGCAGTGCCCGTCTTATTGATGGTTTTGGGCTGACAGTGGAGCTTTTTGACTGGCTTGTCCAGCTCATAGAAAGGTCAGCCAGTACACCTGTGGAATGAACCTGTGACAGGATGAAATATAGTTAAACAAATACACAACACTATGATTAGACGTAGCCTAGAAGTCTAAATTTGTACCTTTTTTAATTGATCTCATCAGTAAATCATCCAAATCACTGGGAACACTGCGACTTAATCGTGATGCAAAGTTCATACATGTTCAAGTTAAAGAACTTTGTCATTATAGATAATTACCACCATAAATAGAAGAAACAAGGACACATTCCCACAGAAAGGTCTTTAAAAACAGAACTGTTTGTATGTTTTGGTAATCCCACGGTACCTGGACAGCTGTGTCCTTGCTGACACTGTGACCATTCACCCGTTTCTATGCAATGGATGTGTCTGCCAGCCTTGACTCTGCATCTGCCCTTAGCGTTGGCACCAGCAGAGAGCAAGAGGGCTGGAGCAGTGTGGGAGCCAGCAGCCTAATCTGGCAATGAATCTTGTATCAGTGTCTCTGTGCAATACATTTCTCCATTCCCTCGGCTCAGTCGGACAATGAAAGGCTTAACTGTAAGAGATGACCACCAATTTGTCGCTCACCCTGTTGCCATTTGGAGGTTTGATACCTGTTTTGGAATAGCACTTTGTCTCACTGCGCTGCATGTAAACCAGTGTTTAAAAGCTGTTGAGTTGTCTGCCCTGGATGCTCAGCACCAGCAGTAATGATGCTACTGTGCTGAATTCCTGGAGAGGGCACACAAAAGGTTATGGCCCATTAGTGGAGGAGCCCTAAGGGTGACAATGTTGTGGACTACAGCAAGATATCTTGACAAGTAATGAAACTGTTAAAGTATGGACATTCATGGTCCCAGGATGGTGATTACAACCCTAACATCCCCATCAGGTCAAAATCTTCTCTTACAGTAAGACCTTGGCTGCAGTGCTTATGGCTCCATGGCTCGCTCCATCAATTACAGTGGGAAGCCAGTGAGGGGTCAAAGTCTACTCACTGCACAATCCACCAATATAAAACTCTTTGCACATTGAACCTGCAATAACTGATTCTTTGGCCACTTGGCAACACAACACTGACATACTATGACTGTAAAAAGTCTTTGTGATGAACTTATTAGCAAACAGTGCCTGTTATCAGATCCAACAGTTACGGATTAATGTAGACATTCATCTGAAGTCTTGATTCTGGCCCAACTGGTGAATGTGAGTCCAGCATTCACTACCCTAAAAGCTGTTGGTTGGTTTCCACTAACTCGAAATATCTGGCTCTTTAGCTGCTAAATGCTCCACTATGTTCATCAGGTAGTTGTTAAATGTGTTTAACGTTTGGTGCTGACACACTATTTGCAGCCCCCCGGGCCAAAAGAAGGAGTTGGCGTCACTCCAACCCTCTGACTCACCTGTGGACATTCATGGTTAATGTATATGTTCAATGTCACTTTATCCATTAAAGTCCACGAAAACCTCAATCAGCCTACTAGTGATGGCGTCCTACATGAATACAAATGATTCCCCTGATCCCCCTAAAAGAAAAGTTTTGGTTCTGTCACATCAGTGATGTTACGTTCAAGAGCGATCCGATTGCTTTTTTTGAAGAAATGCTCTCCGGTTCATTCAAGGCAAGGCAGCTTTATTTACAATACACATTTCATTCAAAGTCATAAATTCACTGACCAAGCAGTCACCCTGTCTGATGTTTACAATGCAGAACATTGACATTACGAGTGAGTTATTGCTGCTAAACCTAGTCCAGGCATGCAAAATGAAATTATATTGGTGGGATGTTTGAATCTGATCCAAATCTTATCCTGTCACTGTCGTTGTAATCAGTTCGCACGTAAACCTCAAACCTCCGAACCCTTAAATAAAAAGATGAACATAAGCTCCGGCTCCCTTCAAAGACTCGTAACTCCCGTCACCGTCTCACATGAGTTATTTCTGTATTTGTTGTTTTCTCACTAGCTTGAAGTGGGCGGGACTCAGTTGGAAAAAGGTGATGTCAGATATATCCGTGCACCAATCAAAGTTTGGCAACATTTGATTCAAACTGTGAGGACAGTTTTTTGGTTATGTTGCCAGCACTTTCAAGAAGTCTGATCCAACCACACCCACACAGTCTCGATGAGGCAGATTGCTCAGTTTTGACTGTTAAACTCTTACTAGATAATAATTTTGAATGTTTTCCCCCAAATATTAACTTTGAGTTTTACTTTAGACGTGAGTTTTTGTCGTCAGATTTGAAAGCAGGAATATGTTGCGTGTGCAGACTGAATGCCAGTGCCCTGCAAGCCGCGGCTTCTTCTGTTGCATCAGCACAATAGCCAGCACCCCACTGCTCTCTGAGAGGTGTTGATCTGAGGGATCCTACCAGGACATTGGCAGGAGATGCGTTTTGGCCCGACTTCCTGTTGCACACATTTAGCCTGGTATCCTGAACTACCCACGCCTCGGTACAAAGAGCTTTGCTAATGACATGTGGCACAGAAACAGACCTGCTCCTCTAAGCATGTCAGGATTTCTCATTGTACTGTTTCAGTCAGGAGATTGGCAAAGAGGGAAACACTTGTGGCAGGTAATTAAGTTTTTGCACTTCAACCTGCATGTTAAGAAATTGAAATTGATTAGTCAAAGGAAAACTCTCTTTATCCTGGGATATCACCGGATCTTTTTCCTGGTAATATCTCTGTTTCCGTGGTAACCCCCCTGGGACTGAGTAATACCTGGAGGCCAGTCAATACAGCTGGAATATTATTGTGCTGGGTTGCTACCTCTGTGCTGCTCTGTTGTCAGTGTGTGGAGTTCAGAAAACAATGAGGCAGGCAGAGAGCGAGCGATGTATATCTCAGCCGATGATTTAGCTCTGCAGCTCCGTTCATTTAGAGCGATGTGCAGACAGTCACGTCGGAGGTGTCCGGTTATACTGTGCGTTAAATTCAATTAATGGACATCCTCTAGCCAATCTTAATTGAGTTTTACCCAAGGCAATGGTACAATTAGCTGGGAAATGTTAAGCAAACACTACTGCACAGCAGTGTGTTTGTTTATGTAAGTTGATTTTGTGTTTGAGCAGACTGATGGAAAGAGGAAAAGGAGGCTCACAGAAGCAGGGAAGGGCAGACTTTAGTCCATGAAGAGCCCAGTTCATGCAGTCGCAGACAGCTTAAGTGTTTCGTTTTGTGATTAATGATGTTACGCGGTAATTGAGTCTGTAAGCTTTAAATGTGCCGATTTGTTGGTCTATCTTGTTTGTATGCCAGCTTAAAAAATCATTTGTTAGGGATGGGAGGCTAGCCAGGCTAAATGGTTGGTCTGTGGGTGTGAAATAGAAGAGAAGACACTGAGTGCTGTAAAGATGTCTGCACTTGTCAGGTATGCCGACCTTGATACCATCCAGGCCGCCTGAGGTTTGCACTTCCTCCCTCGCTTTCTGTCTCGATACTCCTGCATTCCTGTCAGCCTCTCGGTTTGTCACAGACTTCCCAAAGTGCATCTTGTTAAAGGAGACAGAGAGGCAGAGACAACAGTAGGATGTCCTAAACGTGGATAAACAGCAGAAGAAGAGACAGGACTAAACGGATTTGACAGCGAACCGAGGCGGCGGCTGAAACATGTTGGCGTGCCAGATGAAATGGATGCCGAGTCCACAAGTCCAGTGAGACGTCTTGTAAAAGTCATCTGTGATTCATGTAGAGAGAGTCAGCTCCCCGGAGATATCTCATTAGTATCCTGCTGTGGACACTGTTGGACAGATTGTTGAGCAGTGTCTCCTACACACAGTACGAGACTGCGCGCAGAAACAAGTCAGCGACTGCAGAGACTTTTCCTCTTCCTTTTATTATTCTCATACTGTTTCTGAATATTGAGGATGTTCTGAGGCGTCAGTGTCGGACTGTGAATGCATGAGGCCACGGCGGTTTTCACAAAGACGGCTGCTTGAAGCTTGTGGTGATTTCTGATCATGACGGTTTGAAGCAGCAGTTTTCAGTCAGCTGTTCGTGCCGTGTTTCCAAGTTGTCGAAACAAGCGCACAGCAGAATGGTTATGACTGATTATGTATAATTATTCTACAACTAATAAAATTGATTTTGGCTTTAAAACCAACGAGACTAAGAAGTTGCTACTAAACTTTTTCTTATTTCTTCAAACCTACAATAACTCATTTCTTATTTGGCCACTCGGGGGCAGCAGAAACAAGTTGTGAACACATTGTTATTCATATGCGGTCGTGTTTATGTCCACCATCTTGAGATCAGGTGTCCAGTTCGTATGATACATCCATGAATGCAACATTCACTAACGTTCGTTTTCCCCACCGCATGTCTACTTGCAACACTCGACATGCATGGATGCAGTTAACAGTCCGAAATTTCATTATAGATTATTTTGGTAAAAACGAAACCTGAACCCGACCCAGACCTTCAACTATATGCAACAAAAGGGTGTGACTGATCCTGACTGTATCAGGATTTGGGTGAGGCCCTGAACAGAAGGATCCGTTGGGGTTGGAGTGGTCGATCGGGGTGGTAGTGATCGCTTTCCACCACAGTGTCTTTTATACGACCACTGGGGGGCGCCAAAGTCAGATCTTGTGGGCTTTAACGTACAGTGGTATTTATAACGCTGTTTTTTCATATTTTTATGCTGCAAAACTACATTTGATAAATGAAACAGGGAACTTTGAAATACTTTTTCTAGAACTGTGTAAGTTTAACTTTATAGCTTAGCCTGAGTGGGAAGTAATTGGCACTTTGTCATAAAGCGAGTCTGAATGTGACAGAAAAACTAATGAATATCATTTTAAAATGGCACAAACCAAATTGAAAGAACTCACAGTCCCAGTGCCCACATTTCCACAGGTCAGTGCGCTCTCAAGTAGCTCTTGATAAGCCTGAAGTTGTTAAGCCTCTGTGCATTTGCTCTGCTGATATGGATGGCCTTATACTGCATATGTGGTTTAAAATAAATGCTGATGTACGTAAAAGCCCAGTGCTTATACAGCAACTGCGGGAGCGTCGCTGGGAAATTGCATTTCTAAGTCAGTGGTCACTGCAGTGAAAAAACAAAGCTCAAAGAGCTCCTCCGAGGTCTGTTCTGCAGTCCTGTAAAAAGTCATATACTCAAGTATGTATTTTTCCCTCCGGAGAGTTCAAAGTGCTCTGAACGGAGGTGAAAAAGACAATCGCACTGATACGGTAAGAGCGTGATATCTGGTAACTGCTACTTCACCGCCAACATGCCCACTGCCCATTAAGAAGTGACTCTGCTGATTGATGGCTGGTCAAGTGGTTGGTTACCGGCAGGGATAATGGGCCTGGGTCTCAAAGCTGGAGGTAAAACCACAAGCTTGAAGACCTTCGAAATATCACTGAATGAGCCGATGAATGAGCAGCTGTTCAATCCTTCAACCACTCAGACTCTCAGCTAATCAGGCTACATTTATATGAATACATGTTATAGCTGCATGTTACGTATATATATGACTAACATGATAGTTACATGCAATTTACTGTGGAAGTGAAAACTGAATGTAGACACTAAAAGACATCAAAGGCTAATCAACGTGTTTGTGAAGGAAACGTCTCGTAGAACCTCAAAGCCCGTCCAGTTTCCTCTTTAAAGCACGTAGAAGAACCATGACCTGAAGGAACGAGTCTTCACAGACGTCTGAACCGAAACCATGACATTAACTAACTCACTGAATGACAGCAGTGATGAAAACCTGATCACAGACGTAAACCTCGGACTGCACTTCATACTTTTCTGCACAGCTGCTCTTCATTTTGCTTCTGACACAAATTATTTTTCCTTTTTGTCTTTGTCGGATGACTGATGTTCGGTCATAGCTGAAGCTCCGTCGCACATTACTGAACTTACTACATTAATTCTTGTCTTATGTCACAGGGTTTCAGTCTCATCTTGGCTTTTGGTTTTAAGTTTTGTGCCCTCAAACAGTCAAAGTGTCTGAATTGATGCGGACGTGAATGTTCGGTTCGCCTGGCACGCAGGTCGTGTCAGTTCAGGTGTTTATCTTGTCTCTAAAGAACACGGCAAATTAATTTTGATGAGGCCAGAGATGGCATCAATCAGCCAATCAGTGTTTGGCTGATTTTCAGGACACACAACCATCGAGAAGGTGAGGGCTGTCGACTTTTCCTCATATCAACTTTTACAGAGTGCTTTGCAGGACGAGTCTCCCGGGATTTAAAAAGTGAGTTAAACCCACAGTTTACAGAGTGAGAGCAGCTCCAGGTAATGATTTGTTGTCAGCGTGGATTAACAGCATTTTGGAAATTAAAGCTTTGGTTAAATCCCAAGTGTTGATGATGCCAGAAATGAGAAACAGTCGCAAATGATGCTGCTCATGAGGGGGAACCCTGGCTGGCGGCCACTCGCTCGCATAAATGCCTGCATGTGTTAGACTCTGTAACAAAAGAGTTTGATTTTCCTGTCGTTTGTACGCTGCAGGTCAACAAGACGGAAGACAAGTCCCTGGAGGAGCGAGGACGCATCATGATTTCTCTCAAGTACAACACCCAGAAGTCTTGTCTGGTCGTGGGCATCATACGCTGCGCTCACCTCGCCGCCATGGACGCCAACGGCTTCTCCGACCCCTACGTCAAAACGTCAGTATGACAGCACCCAAACACAGAGTATCCATAAAGCTACCTCCATAGAACAGCTGAGAAGAGGAAAGACGTGCAGACTGTCTGTGGAGCTTCACCTTTGACCCTCTGCGCTTGCTGTAGTTGTGTGCTCAGATTTCTTCTGCTCACATGCAGTTTTCAGTTCAAGTAGCCTTGAAGTTTCGACACCCTCAGTGTTCAAAATTAGATAAATAAATATGTGATTAGAAAGTGAATAATCGTATGCATAAATACAGATGAGTCATTTTTAGGGCTGCTGCTAACAATGCGTTGCCTTGATTGATTAATCGTTTTGCTGATGAAATGTCAGAAAACAGTGAAGAAATCACTCACTTCAGTCCCAGGTGACATCGTCAGACGTCTGAACAAAACGTCCGAAACCCAAAAGGTTTGAGTTTATTCTCACAAAAGACAAAGAAAAGCAGGAAATCCTCACACCTGACACACCTGAAGGGGGAGTTTGAGCTTTTGTGCTTGAAAAATGACTAAAACTATCAGAATAATAGTTTAATTTTCTAAGTCACCTCATTAATTGTTTCAGCTGTTCTAACTATGATGAAACATTATTTCTTTATGTCCTTGAAAAGGGACATTTTGAAATACAATCAGCTGGAATTAAATAGAAGTAATCTGCAATAAACAGTAACATTTGCTGTGCTGGATTGACTCTTAGTTTCATGGTTGTATTTTCTATTCTGTCTCAGTTTACTCGGACAATGATTCATTTATTGGTTATTTAATTTTGAACACTTTGGCTTTCCGTATAAAAGACCAGGAAGACGTATGAAGCACTGACGCTCACAGCTCCACCCTTTGAATTTAATTGAACTTTTATCGGTACTTTGCAGTGTAAACAATCAAATGTATGGATTTATTATCATTAACCGAAGTGTTGGTCAAAGATAAAATCCAACCTGAAGCATCATTAAGAGTCGACCTTCGGGCCTCAGGAAATAAATTTCATTCTAATTGGCTTGTTGTCGGCGTCCCCGTCCGTAAACCCTGAATTCACCTACCATCAAACATGGACCCGTAGATTTAAAGAGACACAGAATACAAACATGCGTTGGCTTCACATAAACCACGCGTTGATTGACCGCCTCTCTCCTCTCCACGAACGTTTGGCCTCAGAGCAGCGGCCGCTCGTCGTCGTCGTGTGGAGATGGATTGGCTGGCGGTGCCGATGTTTTAGCAGCGACGAGGCGGACTGCCTGTGATTATCAGCAGCAGGAAAGACACACAGCACAAGAGGCCATCTGCAGGGCTGCAATTTGAAGGAGAGTCCTATTTATCACACCTGAACATTTCCCAAGTCTTTCATCTGGCTGAGCAATGAAAGCGCAATTAATTTCCGACTCTGCTGTGCACAGCTCGAGAACAAAAGCGCGACTCGTTTCGGAGAAGAGGGGCTGGCAACAATTTTCCAACAGTCTGAGGTTGAGGAAATCTCCCTGAAGCTTGAAGGACACACGGGCAGATAATAGGTTTACTGACAAGCTCATGTGAGAGGGAATAAAGGACGTGTGCACTCTGTCAGACGGACAGGGCTGCATGTTTTCTCTGCTCCGACACCGGAAAGAGTCCGTCCGCCGCATCAGGTCACAGCCGCCACCTGGACTGTAAACGATCATTTCTGCCATATTCTTAAAAAACACATGAGGGCATGAGGGAGTCGAACAAGGTAGAGGCGTCATTGTGTGACGTGCATTTCATCTCCTGAGCGGCTGTGGCTCAGGAGGTCGGCGGTTTGATCCCCGGCCTCAGCAGCCCACATGTGGAAGTATCCTTCGGCAAGAAACTGAACCCCGATGCTGTGCCATCGGTCTTTGAGTGTTATTTAAATACAGTCCATTTACCATCAAGACTAAAGGTAAAGATATGTTTAAGTAGTCCTAAAATACTAATGCTGAAGTAAAAGTAAAATATACAATCCTGATCTAAAGGAGTTTTAACGTAACGTAATTAAAACCAGACTCAATCATTTCCAATCAAACTCTGGTTCCTGAAGTGTCTCTGAGTCCACGTGTTAACCTCCTCCATCCAATCATGTGTTCACAAAGTGGTGAGCCTCGCTCCATCCTCGCTCGTGAACGACTGAGCCTTTCCAGGATGCCCGAGCGTGATGAACCTGTTCACCTGTGGAACGTTCCAAACAGGTGTTTCTGGAGCGTTCCTCACCTTTCCCAGTCTTTAGTTGTGTGACTGGTTTGAAACGAGCTGCTGGAATCAATTTCAGAATGAGCATAAGTTAAATTCCACCACTGAAAATTGCAGCCGTTTCCACAGTGAAGCCTCGTTTAAAAGCAGCGTCGTGCACAATAGCTTTGTTTGCATCCTAACTTTCACTCCGCTCGTTTCGCCCGGGGGTCAGCAGTCCCATTACATGACAACAATTAGGCTCGCTGCAATATCCTCATCAACAACAATTTCAGCCCTCAATCCCCCGGGGGCGCGTGTGTGAGCAATAACCCACTTACCCTCCCTTTAAGTCTGTGTGTTACCTTGGGAAATTGAAGTGTGTGTGGGTCCAGTGAGCACGTAGAAGTAAAGAGGGATGTGAAGAGCTCCTGTAATTGCTTGCTGGTTTGAAATATACCACACCGGAAGGAGCATTATTACCCAAAACGGCTCTTTTCCAAATGGACAGAGGTAACGCTCAACATTCACCACGCTACGCCGAGTACAACCTTCCTTTTGCATCATTTATGGAGGCCTTAACACACACACACACACACACACACACACACACAGCGGCCGTTCATCCATTACCAGCGGTGCCTGCACTCACACCAGCCGTAACACTAATGTTCGGTTTTCATCGTGCAGTGAGAACAAACTGAAACTGATCAGCAGTCAGCTCCGTTGCCAGTTTATTAGGTACGCGTAAACAAAGCGAAGGCAGTCTGATAAAACACTTCCATGATGTTCAGTTTTAATTCAGGGAGCTGTTTTACAGGCTGAAGTTCGTAGTAAACTAAATATTGGAAACAACTCTCAGTATAACACAATACAGGCCAAAAGCACTGTGAACTATAGCCTCTGAGAATAAAACCCAAACCTCTCAGAAGTAGTTAAAAATTTAACATTATATCCTTGGTTCGAGTAGGATTCACTGCAGGGCTGCTGCATCAGTTCAGTCTGCCTTATAAACAGGAAACTGAATTTAGTGTGATTCTAAAACTCTACCAGAAGAAGCTCATAAAGCCTCATTTTGGTGATTTAGGGTTTAAATAAACTTTACGCTGGAGCTCTGCACCGCTGTGATGAGGCGGTCCGACCGACTTTGGGACCGTTTTATTGTCATGTGGTGTCTTCACCTCTGTAATCTCATCAAAAAGACACCAAAATGAAATTTTGGTGTTAAACCGGCCGCGTTAATCTTCACACAGAGCTGCTTTGAGAGGCGGCGACACGGCGGCGTCTGTGTGTCTCCAACTGGAAGAAATGTCTTTAATAAAAACTCAGGTGGAGTCTTTAAAGTAGATAATGTAGTCATGTGATGTGTACTGTAATGCAGCTGTGTGGCTGAATGTAGAGCAGTGCCACAGCGCCCTCTAGAGGACAGAGGTGTACAGAGGCGCCTCCACGTCGTCCATGAGGATCTACAGGGTTGATGAGGGTTTCAAATAACACTCAGCATCATGTAGGAGTTAATAAACGACTTTGAGGTGTTTTCTGCTCGCTGTTCCTTCTCAGCACTGTTCAGTCCTGTATTCAGTTTTCCTCCACCCCCCCACCCCCCACTCTGCCCTCCTGCAGGTATCTGAAGCCGGACGAGAACAAAAAGTCAAAGCACAAGACTGCTGTGAAGAAGAAGACGCTCAATCCCGAGTTCAACGAGGTACAGACCACAGCTAGGGCGCTAAAACCTCGCAGCTCCAATTTCATTTTCCGTGGTTCATCCCCTGTTTTCCTTCTGTCTGAGTTGAGTGCTTATCCGGTGCTTTCATGTGCCGAGCAACCTCCGTAACCCCGAGAGCCATCTGAGAGGGCACGGCTGTCAGATGGAAAGGAGGCGCTTTTCTCTAAATTGATCACAGGACGACTTTCTGGGAGCTGGAGCTGTGCGTAGAAGAGGGCAGAACATGTCATGGACGTAGTTCAGGTGTCTTTGGATGCTTTATCTCACCTCATAACTGCAAACCTGTGATGACGTCGATGCAGCAGCCTTGAAAACTTGTTTCAAACGGTCACTGATGTTGTCTCCATTTCTTTGAAAGCCCTGAGATGTTTTATCCGTCAGGCTCTCGCTCTGAACGACGAGGTCCTGCACTAACATTTATCCATGAAGGAACTCAGATTTGCTCTTCCACATGAGGGATTAATGGGGTTTCTCAGTGGCTTGAAGGGGCGGGTTTCATTTGGAAAAAAGGTGATTCTCCTGTGCACCAATCAGGATGTAGCAACATTTTTTTCAAAGCTTTTATTTCTGCTTATTTACTCGTGAATATTCAATTTTGTAGAGAAAGTGAGTTTTCAGGACCTTTAAGGCTCTTTAAAGTTAGCAATGGTTGACGGCTGCTTATGACCGTTTTAGCATCATTCAGCTGTTTGTTTTGGTTTTCATGGCCTTTTGGTTCACTCTCAGGCAGATCTTTGAAGAGAAACCTCTCTGATTAAGAGACTATACTCCACACACTCAGCTCTAAGCAGCACACGGACAAAGTTAGCCAGAAATGTGCCTCAGGAATGGACGCTAACGCTGCTCCACGTCTGCTGGATGTGTACATAATCAACTGTTTGCTAAAGTCCAGTCAGAATTATAAGGTGATGCTATGTCATTGTTGTGTTTACAGCTCGTCCCGTCGCCCAAAAAAATCAATCACAGCAGGTTTACAGGGGGACCTTTACATATTTTGTGCTGTAAAATTTGATAAGGTCATTTTGGAGAAGGAATACTCGCAGTCAGCTCTTGTTTCCTTCTGAACGAGCCCGACAAACACCTCTGTTGAAACCAAAAACGCTGATTGGAAATGCTGGTGAAATCTCAAATGCATTGCTAAAGACCTCGAGGATGTTTGCAGTGTTTTGCAGAAGGATGCCAACATGTTTTCAAGGCTTTGGCTCGGAAGTACCCGCCTGTACACGAGCAGTCGGCCCCGGACAAACGCTCGCGCAGGCCAGCGGCTTGACATTTCCTCTGACATTTTTTGCGCCCATATTCCTCCATCACCTCTTGGCCTTTCTGTCAGAGACGAGCATCGGGGTCCTCCTCCGTATCGAGGCATTGATTTCATTAAGGCGGAGCAGCAGCCTTGATTGAACTGCAGATTGCAATGCAGAATGAAGGCTTCTGCTTCTCACGGTGCAAATTGATATGAGCAGAAAGGCTCGTTTCATCTATTGGACAGTACAGTTATTGATTATACCATCATCCCGTTAACATACTCCAGCATGTATTTCCATTTATGTCCAATCAGGATACTTCTGACACTCGCAGTATAATGAACAGGTTTCCTGTAGAGTCCTGAACCAACAGGACGCGAGAGCCGACATTAACCTGCACGTTATTCGATTCTAACAAAAACAGCTCAAACACAATGAGGCGCTCAGCAGTGAGTGAATCAGCTTCACCAGGATGGATTCAGGTTTGATAATCATGTGAAGTCGACACCACGCACCACGCTCGTTCAACACGTTCCACATACGTGCAGAGGAACTTCTGCAGCTCTCATTTTCTGCTGTCGTCTTTTCTGCAGGAGTTCTGTTACGACATAAAATATGCAGACCTCACCAAGAAGACCTTGGAGGTGACCGTGTGGGACTACGACATCGGAAAGTCCAACGATTTCATAGGTAAGCACAGGTGAGCCGTGCCAGGGCAGCTCTGCTTTCACCAGACACGACGACGGCGTGGGACGAGCTTAAGTAGCTTTACTCATCAGCGTCAGCAGCACCGCTGGCCTTCTGTCCAGCTGAGTCTGCCATCTGCCCGGCTCCGGCCAAAGCTGGCGGCTGGGAAACAAACAACCACTGAGGCATGCTGGGAACTAACCAGCCGGCCATCGTGTCCTCGTGTCTGTGAAGCGTGATGCCCAAAGCGCTCCCTCCACAGTGAGGAAATCATCTTTGTCAGAGCTTTTATTGGACTTAAAATCAAGTTAATTAATACATTTCATGTCAGAAAAATTGTATTTCTGATGATGTATTTGAGTAAAAAAGTTCTTGGAGTCGTGGAAAAGGCTGGAAAGTGGACCTTGAGGTCATGCTCTCGTCCCTCACAGAGTTGAGCTGCCACTTTATTTAACACTCAGCCTGACACGGTGTTTGTGTTCAGCGCTCCGTCTTTTGGACTCATAAGTCATCAGGTACATCTTAAACTCTGTGTAGAGGCGGTCTCAGTAGCTTTGCTGTCCATCACAACACCTTTCATAACACAGGTGTTGTTCAGCCGGTTTGTGCTGTTGCTAAGACACTGTAATGATCTGCTGTTACCCCTCCGCTCCTTCATTGTGTAAATCTCCTGCAGCTTTTGCCAAGCGCCCGGCGTATGACTCACGCTCTCCTGTGCCTCCTTTCAGGTGGCGTGTCTCTGGGCATCAACGCGAACGGAGAGCGGCTCAAACACTGGTTCGACTGCCTCAAAAACAAGGACAAGAAAATTGAGCGCTGGCACACGTTGACCAATGAGTTACCTGGTTCATTAAATGACTGAAGACCCGCATCCTGTCATCAACCTGTTGGCCCCGCCCCCTCCCTGGCTGCACCAGATAGGACTCCTGCCTTCATCTCCTAACCCCTGCTCTTCTTCTCTGGATTTTCCTCATGTTGTGACCTGCGACACCTCTTTGGGGATAGATTTCCTCTCGACAGGGCTCATTTAAATTATCCAGAACCGTTTATTTGTGTTCCTCTTTCTCACGTCACACAGGGGTCGCACCGCTGCTCATCTCCTTTTCCTTTAAGAGGAATTCAATCGACGCATCACTGCGATTGTAGAGTTTAAGCTTCAGAATTGGGATTTCTTGCATGATCAGTGAAGGTAAAAGGAGCGAAGGCGACATGAGGTCTTTGACAGCAGCTAAATGATTTAGCAGTGATTCAGCGGTCCCTGAAACAGCACAAACAAAGCCTTCATACTGTCATCGTGGTGGTAACAGAGTGGAGAATCTAACAAAGGATGTAGCTGAATTTCATACTGTTGGAGTTAAGTGGAGTAGTTCTCATCTTCTTAAGTAAACCTTCAGATTTGGTCTGCTTGGTGTTGCACTTTAATAGAGATGTAAGTGTTTGGTAGCATGTAGCTCCTGGCGAAGTGGCTCCCACACAACTACAAGTAGTTTGTTTCAGAAATCTGGAGTTTTTTCCTGTAGTTTGAGTCATTTGGGCAGGTGAGAACAGTAACACTGAAACACAGATGCTCCTTAACAAAGTGTGAAAGTTAAGGCCTCAGTGCGCTTCAAACAACCTGCTGTCTGACAGACGTCCAGTGGATTCAGCGCGTTGTGTTCAAAGACCTGGAGGGGTTGCAGGAAAGAAGGCACAGAGGGAGACGGTCATGGTGGCCTGATGGTGGGTTGGAACCCAAACCTTCACCACAGAGATAACAGTCTCCTCCAAATGGAGGCATCAGATCAGAAAAAGTCTGTGATCTGTTCACATATATATCCCCTAAAGTCTTTTGGTTTGTTCTGGAGCAGCACAAACGCTACTGAATGATCATAGAAATATTGTAGGAATACTGAAGGCACAGAGTGTCTCTATGATCCGCTCGCTCTTCTGTGACTCCATGTTCCTACTTGTCACTTTTATCACTGTGACACTACTGCAGAAACAGGCTGTAATATAGTGTAGAACTGAGTATTATAGAGTTTAGAGAGTATTATAGATTGAAACTGACAGAAGGGCGGGACTGAGAGAAAGAGGGACAATTATAAATCCATCTGCAGCTTCAGCACCGTGGATTCGTCGATACACAGCACAGTGAGGCTGCTGATAATTCAGAGCGCTACGCTTTGTCACAACAGTCGTGAGTACAAATACTGTATCAGGAAGTAATCTTGGTTGGACGGGATGCCGCAGCAGAAGTTGTGCCAGGTTCAACTTTTTTACCTCTGTGTCGGGACGTCACCGCCCCAACGGAGTGGGCAGCGTGGACCCCTTCCCACCATCAGACACTGTTAGACCGCGCCTTGTTTGAAGTATACTGAGGCCTTCGGTCCTCCTCCCGCTGAACTGCAGTGCGGTTTGTCTGGAAAGGAGAAAGTATGTAAAGTCTAAGGTTTAATGGCTGTAAGGAGACGGATGCTGGAAGTCGAGAGCCATAACTTCCTCTTAGAGGATTTCAGGATGACTGATGCTCCTCTGTGAGCTGGCAGGATGACAAGTTACCCAATTTCTGTCCAAAAAGCAAAGTCAACATCACCGAAACTCCTCGTGCTCATGACGTTCCACCCACCGATCCCTCGTGCGTCTCTACAGATCAATATGAGACATGTGTCATGACGCCACCTGCTTAGATTACTCACTGATTCCAGTGCGACCCCGAGCCGACAGAGCTGCCGCGTTCTGCGGTGATCCTGATGTCAGAGCTTCAGAGGGTTCATCCATCCACACAGCGCCGCAGCGACGGCTCGCTCAATCAAATATGCATTTAGAAATTCAAGAGAAACTGGAGGCGAGTGATGGGAGCGAGGCCGCGGCACGAGCATCGCGTCAAAGGTCGTCAGGATTGGGTTCGGGATTGGCTTCCGAACTGTTGGTGATGTCATAGGCCCGCCTCTTTAACGCTGCGTTTATTCTCTCCGCTGTCAGCGGATGGACGAGAGAACAGGCTTCTGCTGTCAGTCAGCAGTGAAGCTCAGACTTCAACTGTTCAACTGTGGGAGCAAGAAGAAAACCAGATATCTGAGAGGAGGGGGCTTTAAAGCTCAGGGCGCGCCGCTGAGCCGTCCGCCTGATGATGATGATGATGATGATGAAGCTCAGTGGGAGACCCGCAGGACTGGGCAGCTCTGTGGTTGTGCGTGCAGCTTATTGTTTACACAAAACGAGTTTCAACAACAACAACAACAAAAAACTCGCTGACGGTGTTTTCAGCCGTAATGTGGCAGAAAACGCGCCTGCTGTTTGTCAAAAGGGCCGAATTTCCACAACAGAAAGTTTACGTCAAATCTAAAAATAATAATAACAGAAGCATGTATTGTTTACAACAGCCTGTGGTCGCTGAAGTTCACGTCTGCTGCTGAAAGGGCGAACCCGCCCCCCTGATCGTGCAGCCGTGGGCGGCTGACGGGGGCTGTTTAATATACTAACCGTGTCTGTGAACTGTTCTGTTGTTGCACCTGTTGAGGGTTTTTTAATGTAAGCAGCTCCTCTATTAATGTACGGAACAGAATGTACGTGTTCACGCCCTCTGAGAACGTGCAGCTTCGTGCTCTGTGTCGTTGATATCGTTCATATGTCGGGTTAAAGCTCTGTATGTGGGCGCACACATCTTGGAACAGAGGTGGTTGGAGCGGCCTGGAGCAGACCACCAGGCCCGCTCAGACACAGACTTTCAGGTTTTCTTTGACTCCCTCTCGCCCGTTGAATTGTTTTTCTTCCTTTTCTGTTCGGTACTTAAGGTCGAGGCCCTCGTGCAGGCCTGGACGCCCACCAGGTCTCAAAACTCCGAACCTGAGTCGCCCTCGTGGCCCAGTGGGCCGGGATGCATGCCATGTATTTGTGACTTTATGAGTTTGATTCCGCACTCTGACCCTCTCTGCATGCCTCCACCTTTCTTGTGAACCCCCGCCGTGCACCGACTGACTGATAGTCCTCGTGTAACGTTCAGGATCCCGTCAGGCTTGCAGCTCAGCTAACGGCTCTTTGTCATCACCTCCTCCTGATTGGCCGGGCATGTTTGTTTTTAGGAGCACGTCGTTCCGTCGGTGTGGCTGACTGTTTTTCCACTGGCGTCGTTTTCACTCACTGATCACAGCTGCTGGATGGTGACAAACAGCCCTGAAGTCCATTTCTTCTCTTATTATTTACCCTCACTGTTGATCTCGTGTTGTTCGGACCTTCACACCACGTTGCGGTCGTTTAGCAGAAGGGTTGATTTGGGGAAACGGTGCCGCGCCTTCACAGCTGGAGAATGAGACGTTTACTGCATCACATCGGCGTTTTCTTTCCGTGTGAAGAGGCTCGTCAGCCGCACAAAGCGGCGGTGAAAGCCTGTCGCATCTCGGTGTTTCACAGCAGTGATCCCTCTGATGAATATGTAACGAATACAACCGGCGTGATTTTGATTTTGTAATCTGTCTGCCTTTGTATGCAAGCTCGATATTATGGAAAAAAAAAACTGCATGCATATGTTCTTGGTTTTGTCATGAGATGACTTTGCCTAATGTTTGATACTGTTTTCTGTATAAAAAAAAACTAAATACACGACTGTGGATGCTCTACGATTACGCTATAAGTCTTTCTTCTGGACAACATTTTGTACCTTTGAACACTATCGCATTGCCTGTTTGGCTGCTGTATTGACTATCTGGAAGCGTGACTTGATGTGAATTAAAATCTCTCCTTTGTTGTTTTGTTTCCTTTTTAACTCTCAGGCACTTGTTGGCATCATTTGGTTTGTTGAGTGAATGACTATAAATGGGAAGGTTACTGTGCCTTCTTTCAATTTCTGTCATTTGTGCTTTTCAGAGATTAATTTAAAAGTGAATTGCTTGATTATTATAATAAATAGTTTAATAACAGTTTGTTGCTGTAAATTTAAATATAAAAAGCACATGCAAATTGACAAAAGAAAAAAGCACTTTAAGAAAAACAGGAAGCTGCTGTTCTGGTTGCAGCACGTTGTGTTTTGCTGTATTAATGCTGTTAAATCGATGAAAATCTTATTTTTTCTGCAGGCTGTGTTAGTTTATAATGAGGAGAGACGTGGTGGAGAGTTGCATCAGTCAGATAAATCATCAAAGTTTGTGTGAGCACAAAGAAAACAGATCAAATCAGTAGTTAAGGTGCGCACAGTGACGTCTGTCCTGCAGCTCAGGTCAGTTTTTGTGTTTGCAGACAGCAGGCGGTTCCTGTCCAATCACTCATACCAGTAATGTCATTTGACTGGGAAGCAACAGGAAGCTGCATGACCGCTGTGTTTCCTGCTCACACGAGGCCTCAGACATCACGCAAGTTTACCGCATGATCAAGTATTTACACATTTTCACAGCTTCTCACATTTCATGCAGCCATTAATGTTCCATCACGCGCACATTCAGACCTCCTCAGCAGATATTCATGATTGTGTTCTAACTCTCTTTCGTTAGTCGTGTTCAGAGCTGCATTGTTCAGGTCTATTGAACAGACAGGTGATTTTTCAAGTAGCGTTCCCCTCGAAGGACGTTAGGAGGCCATTCGAGAAGGTAAAGATCCCCTTTTTGTTTCTTTCAGCAGGCTCCTCTTTTAGAAAAACCCATAAGGCTGCAGAGCTCTGATCCACGCAGGGAACAAAGGAAAATTAATTAGCTGTGTGACTGCCCGTTTCTTTGTGCCCTCGTCGCCTAATTCAGCTCATTATCGGACAAAGAGTCTGAACTCCCTGTCGGGGTGAACGATCCTCTTGATCACATGATCAGTAACAGCAGTCACCTGGGTTTCATGTAACCACCTCACCTGCACTTTAAGCAAGCAAAACTTTATTTATACAGATTCTAGGTGGAAGCACAGTGAGCCACAAAAACAAATCCAGCCAATCAGAGGGACACGGGGCTTCAGAATGAGAGGTTGGAGCGACAGGAAGTCTGGTGAACAAAATGTTAAAACTGATAAACTGCTGATAAATAGCTGATAAACCTGCTGCACACCAACCGCTCAGCACCAAACAGCAGACAAAGTTAGCGACTAGCTAACATAGTGCAGCATTTAGCAGCTGAGAGACATTTTTCCCTCCACACTGGACTTAAATTCATCCATCAGACAGCAGCACTTCATGTCTGCTGGATGTGTAAATGTGCAAACTGTTTGCTAACTTGTTAGCTAACCTCAGGCCACAGCGGTGTGTCTTTTAGGTTCTGCCCTCTAGTGGCCAACAAGCAGATTAATCCAACTTATAAGCAAACAATTATGTTAATTTAAAGATGAAGGTGAAGTCAGACTTTAGGAAGAGGAAAGCTGTTTTAGCCTGTTTGTTATTCATCCTACTTATCATCATCATCATCATCAGAAAGAAGGAAATATTGCTCATCCCTTCATTCGTTGAATCACTGTTTGACAAGATGTTTGTGAAGAAAATAATGTGGAGCAAAAAGCCAAACTTACTCTCGTATTTATCTCGTATTTTTCTTGTGACAGGGGATGGCGTTTTGTCAGACAGCCCGCATTAAAATGATATTTTTTGGGGAATATATACAGAAGTGTGGAGGAGGCCCATTTACTTTCCTGTCAGGAGTACGATTCTGAACTTGTGATTTATGTCTTTGAGCACAACAGAAATGAGAAAATGTGAGCTTTCAGCCATCTATCTAACAAATGGAGAATGCATGAAATGATGAACGAGTGGCTCCGGTGGCTCGTTGAATCCTGCAGCTGAACTCTGAGGAACACATTACAGCCGTCACACAGCGGAGCCGACGGTAAAATACAGAGGAAACGTGAAGCTGGGGTTAATGCCTCCATTTTCTTGACCCTTAGAGATTGTAAGTGCAATATTTCTGCTTAATGAATATGAGTAAATGTCAGAAGGGGTTGCTGAGTGTTAGTGAATGACCTGAAGTGATGATTTCTGCTTTCAAACCGCAGCACAGAGCCCAGAGTGAGCGAAGCGACGCAGCAGAACCGCAGTGGATTTTAAAGAAGGTGACAGGCAGAAATTAAGGGTGTGGTTACTCTTATTATTAGATATTAAATGTTAGATGAGCAGAGCGGCCTCGTGGAAGACAGCTCGGGTAAACATCATCTCTGTGAGCAGCTTTCTTCGTGGGCTGCTTCGCTTCAAAAAGACGTTTTTTAGCCTCTAACTTCATGTCAGATCCTCCCCTCTTCACTTCTGGTTCCCCCAGCAGGACTCGAAGCTCCGTGAGGTGAAATTCTTCTTTTTCCTCTCTTTCTTTTTACATTTCTGTCAGTTAAACTTTAAGGATTAATCTGCACTGTTTTCCCTCTGTCAGTTAAAGCACTGCAGAGCTGAGCCAGTGAGGTCTGAAAGCTCATTATTACCCAAGAGCAGCCATTTGTTTCTAACCTCGAATATCATTCTGAGTGTATGGTATTATAATTTTATTCAGTTCTGCTAATTTTACAACTGCACTTTACACTTGAGACCCTAAAACTAATTTAGGAGCTACTTTCTTTGCCTGTTCTTTATGAAAATCTGAGCACAGTTTTACATCTTTCAGACTGTTGCTAACAGCTGCGGGCCGTCCTTATGTAAGCTGTGGGTTTAGCGGACGGGCCTCGGTCGAGTGTGTTCTTGAGGGTGTACAAAGTCCATTCATCCATGCAGAGCGGTGTTTGCACAGATCACAGCTGTGTGGTCTGGTGGAGGGAGGTACTTTAAGACGTGGGCTGAGCCCTGCCAGCACCCTGGTTGTTCTCAGGATTTCATCTGGGTCACGGGGAAGAGATTAGAGCTTACCCCGTCCTCCATCTTGCATGCCTCCGCCTGAGGCTCTGCTGCCTCTTAAATGACACCCAGCAGCAGCACACAAACTCTCAACACCAGCGCACAGTGCATTCACGGCTTTCACATGATAAAATTTGCAAATTTTTTTCTCAATTTAGCGATGAAAATATCTCACAGCCTCCCACAGATTCATTTCATTTTATTAAGATTGAAACACGTGGCTCTTATAATGCCTGAGCAGAGGCCAGATCTCTGACTCCCAGCACCTGATTTTATTATTTCTGTTAAATGTCTGATGATTCAGACGCTGAGGTAGACTCTGGATAAACGGTACAAAGCCACAGAGCAGCGGAGGATAACAGGTCATTGAATGTGTCATTAAAGTGACTGAAAAGACAGAGAAGTCAATAGGGAGGGCGTAAAGTCTCTCTATCAGACCCCACACAGACGAGCTGACGGATGACAGAAGAGGGGAATATTCCCCAGCATGCATTGTGTCCTTTTATTAAAATCAATCAATCGAGTTCATACCAGGGAGGAACATCTTCACTGGTTCCAGCTTTCAGTGGGAAACCGTCTCAAAGCTGCACCAGTAACCCCAACATCTGGACCACAAATCCGTCTTTAAGGTGCACTTCAGGTTATTTTATGCCAATAACTGCACAGATTGGACTTAATGAGCCATATTACATTTACCTGTGTGCAAACTTCAAATAATCCCTCCTGTACCACCATCAGGCCAAATCTGAGCCCACTTTTTTGCTCATTTACTCTACTTATAAAGTAGTTCTGTAAGCAAACATGAGTCCATCTAATGTCTAAAGTCACTCTCAGCTCAGTTTTCCTCCGCTAATATTATTCAGATATAATTGCTTCCTAATGGGCTGCAGCTAAAACAGCACATTCCTTGTTGCTGTCATGATCAAAGTTGCTCAAAGGTAGACCAGACCTCATTAAGCCTGTGTACAGTGTACTCTGTTTGATCTGATGCTCTCTTTCTTGAGCCTTGAATCTCATATTTTGGTGGTTGCATGGTCATAAAATTGCAAACACAGTTGGTGATGAATCCCAACTAATCCAGGTTTCAGCTTCACTGCAGGATCCTCTGATATAAAGCATCACATAACATGAACTGTGTGTGTTTGTGCTGTTTTCTGAGCCTCATTACGGAGAATTCTTCACTTCTCTTGCTGCCATCAGGGGCCGCCGATGTGTTGGTTCATCCACCTTTGCAGACATTGAGAAAAGTGCTGAGTGAGCTCAAAGCTGCAGTGACTCAGAGTCTGGACGCGGCAGGATATCGGTGGCTTTGAAGCCGTCAGGAACACGGAGGAGGAGATTCTGATCAGAAACTCTTTTCATAGACATGATATTTCCCTCTGATCGTGCGTGTTGAGGGTGAAGCAGGCGACTCAAATGAAGACACTGCACACACACACCTGCTGTGTTCTGAAGGTTTGCAGCTTCATGTATGATTATATGACGTTTCCTCTTGAACATGAGATCAGCATCTGTGACGAACTCTCAGCGGCTTCTCACCTGAGCCGCACATAGATTTTCCCGCCTGTCATCTGCAGCTTGTGCGATTTAAAGACTTTTCAGTAAATCATATATATCATAATGCTGCTGCCAGAGTTTAAAGCTGCTCAGCTGCCCTCATTTCAGTGCGCTTTTATGGACCTAACCTGCACTCCTCAGGCGGAGATCCAGCTCTGTGAATGAGCTTCCACTGGCAGGATTCCCACTTCGGTGGCTGGTTTCATTTTCCAATAAAGATCCAAATATGAGTAAAGTGACGTCAGCATCTGGGAGTCAATGAGCAAAGATCGTCTCCTGCACACAACTGCACGGAATTTCTCCATTAATCCGTCAAACAATATAGAAAGATTTTGATAAGTTGTAGCATTCAATGGCGTCTTAAACAACCTAATGCACAAAAAGTAAATACAGCACAACCCAAGTCTGTAAGCAGCCTCCATCACAGCAGAAAAGGCTGCGGTCTGCTGCTAAAAACACATATTGAATGATCTGTTAGGCTCCAAGTGCAAGCACCGACTGTAATAAGCTGCAGGCAGGATGTGCCACGCTGTCATCAATGCAGCCTCTTAGTGAAATTGATCAATTTTTTTGCTAAATTTGTGAACACTTTCTGGCTTGTTCTGTTCCCATTTCGTGTTCTGTTCCTGTAAGTTTTTGAATAAGCAGCAGAGGAGTCAAACAAGACCACTAGCTCTTGTTTTGCTTTAGCAGCTGGTGCAGCTGTGCAGGTCAGTTTGGCAGCTTTGTGGCCACCAGGGGGCAGCACAACTCGGCCTGAACGCTGAAGTGAAGAACCACAAAAAGTCGACCTTGTTCAGGCCTCGTGTTATTTGTTTAAGTACCGGAGCACAACTATGATGCATGCACGCACTCATTAAAGACATCAGCCAAACATCTAGCTAAGCAGTGTTAGCATTGACGTCGTTAGCATGGCATTAGACGATAGAGGTGAATGAACACATGAATGAAACACCCATTTTCTGCTAACAGTCTATGAAAACGAAGCTAAGCTAACCTTCGTTCCCTGCAGGTCATTTTAAGCTCCCTCTCACATTAAATTTGCGTGTAACGGCGTCACATTTCATACAAAAATATGAAAGGATTAGCAGAGCAGCTGTTTCATGAATGTTGATACTGAAGTATTATATGAACTGTTGTCCTTCACTGTTGACATTTTCTACTGATCTGTCCTTTAACGTCTTTTTGTCTTGGAGACGTAAACAGCGGATGATTGACAGGTTGACGCCTCAGACCTTGTGGAGAGTTTTCGGGACATGTCTTTGAGACAGTCGGACACCGTGTCTGCCTACTGAAGACGAGTCCTGAGGCCTGTTTTCGTCTTCACTGTCACGTCTCGTATGATGCGACCTAAAGTTTGCTGGTTTTTATTCATCCCTCGTTCTGCCGCTCCTTTGTTGTGGATCTGTGTCTTGACAGTTAGATATAATATCAGATATCTTGTGGAGGGCAGAGTCAGCGAGTGGCCCCGTCCCAGTGTCCCCTGAGGCCCCAAACACTGAACCCTGAGTGGTCAGGAGGGTCTGAAAAACACTGCATGCACTTCTCATCCATAAATCCTTTATTGGACCTTCAGCAGCCTGTCTAACGTCTGCGCTGGACTGGACCACACGACTGTCTGACGCCTCAAGTCCTGCAGGTTTATTCTGAACTCTGTCGCTCGACATCATTGCTAATGAGGGAAACCTCAGTGGTTTCATTAATGGTCTGAGATGAAGTGTGAGGCAGCATTTTGGGAAATCACATGACCTGGACAGACATGTCTGAGAAAGGTGAAGTGTGAGGCTGATATTTCATACTACACGTCCGTTAGATTTTGAGATCATGAAACAAGTGAAAATACATAAAACTGTGTGTTTGTACCTGCTAATATCCTCCATCCTCCGTCTAGTCAGGTCTTATTATTATGATGCAGAATTGCTAAACCTTACCCCACTTTAGCTGCTAATGCTAATGCTAATGCTAATGCTACATCCGTCAAGCTTTCTCTTCGTGCACATTTGTACTTTACATGGCAGAAATATGCATCACAAGCTTTGATCGGATGTGGCTAGCTAGCTAAGTGAGCTAACCAATTTGTCAAAAAAGGGGGAGGTGAAGGGTGGAGCAGCTGGTCTGCAGACCCAGATCTGTGCAGACCTCCTCCCCGGTCTGTGAGGCACAAGCACTGAAACGTCCCTCAGCTGTGATTGACCATTATCGCAGTGAAACTATGAGTGCGTTGACAGTGCACTCGTGTTGAGTTCAGGTCAGTTTATTCACTTACAGCCACGATGCAATAAAAGATCCACGTTCCAGTAATCAATACATAATGAACTCTTATGCATGAAAAGTAAATGGAGATTTATTAAGAGGCCTGGCTTCCACACGCTGGTGGGAAATGATCGCTGCATTATGGGCTGTTATGTGAGAGATGAACGACGCTTCATCTGAACTGCTGTGTTCTTTTTAAAAATATTTCCAGTCTCCAACACAAGAAACGGCGATGAGCTTATAAATAAAAAACAGGTGATAAATATTCATGTGGTGTCTGTGTACATTTCCCAGTTTTAGCTCTGCAGTATGTTATTATCCAACAGGGAAGACGACGAAAAGGAAATCACCGATGAACGTCTCATTTCTCACCAGCTGGCTCATATTTCACAGGATTTATAAACATAAATGAGAAATGATATTCGTTTCAGGACTTTACGTTTGCGTATTTGTGTATTTGTACAAGCATGAATTTGCTGAATCCCATCTGAAGATGAGTACAATAGCTGCCTGTCATGAGGGAAACACTGACTTCCAGTTCAAATACGTCAGCTCTCTCTATTGTTGTGTCTTTGTTGGCTTAATTAATACTTTGTTGTGGGCTGTTACATCTAATTGTTCTTGCAATTAGAGTGTTGGCTGGAGACGCCATCGCGACGGAGGCCCTCAGCGAGACAATTAACGCCACAGGAACACAGGCGTCAGGGGAGAGGTTTAGGACTCCTGGAGCCTCCGGGGCAAAGGTGAGGTGAGGATGGAGGAGCTGAGGGTGAGCTTAAGCAAAAACACATTTTCATTATCCGTTTGTGGGAGAAAACTCGTGATATTGGTGATGCTGCAGCCTGGATTAAAAAGCACTCCAGGACTGCTTGAGGCTGGGATTTGAGGTTGGTGCACAGCTTCTTCCTCTGGGCCAAAATGCTCAACGCATCAGGAAGCAACTGGTTAAACCTTGAAGTCTTTAACCTGAATTAGTACTTCTACTAATTAATAGGACAGTAATAGACAGTCCCCAACAATGAGCAGCCTAAAAGCACTCGGCAGAAGGAGCTGGGTTTGAGTCTCGGTGTGAGTTGACCTGTGAGTCGACCCTGAGGGTGAAACACGCTGCTGGGCGGCTCAGCCTCCTGCTTTCAGTGCACGCAGTCTGTCGCCTGCAGGTTTTCATGAAGTACAACGAGGACCATCAGAGGCTCCAGGTGAGTCGCAGGTACAATCCAAATATTCTGTGCTTTGAATGAAACAATGAGGCTGGAGGGAGAAGAAGAGTAAGAGGAGCAAAATAACCTGTTTCTGCAAAGAACAGGAGAATTATTTGGACTTTAATCTGCTCAGAAAGCGTTTTGACAGGTGTGAGGTGAGGAGGAGAAGCTGACTGCACCGGTCAACTGCTTTCCAACCTTCTGCTGCTGTAATTACCATGGCAACACAAGAAGGTAATTGCTAAATTGGAGCCGCGTATGTAAATGACATGTTCAACGCAAACACACCTGCAGGCCTCAGCCTCGAGAGAGGTGACGGTTTACGACAAGGAGCGGTAATAATGTAATAACAGTGATTATGTTTATGAGTTTAGATTGCATAGAGCCGTACTGTGACAGCAGCAGCCGCCCGTTCTGACTGTCATGGATCCGCAACTTTCATTAAAACGAGTTAATTTGTCCACTCAGCACCACCCACTAACAAGAACTGTACATTACACCAGCACCTTGTCTTTGGTGTACAGTAACATATATTACATATTTTACTGTATTCCTATATATCCAGTATTTTCAATTCCTGTACTTCATATTATTTTATCTTTATCGTACAGTTGTGTGTGTGTGTGTGTGTGTGTGTGTGTGTGTGTGTGTATTATATATACTGCACATTATTATGTATACATGCTCAGGTTTTACATCAGCAGTGACTGCACGACCTCAGTGAGGAATTCATCATAATGCATGTAACATACTTTCTTTCATTTCTTTGTATTTTTCTGTTTTTTATTACTCATCAGATCACCTGATGAGTGTAAACACCCTCAATGAAAGAAAGCACTCACAATACTTATCTCAGCTCAAAGCCAATGTGTCACACACTGCCCTTATGTAGACCTACCTGTGTCAACAAATATGAGAGAACAACATTTCCCATGATGCCCAGCTCCACTGCAGACCCGCCCCCATCGTTTGAATGGCAAGTTGTTTGTTTCAGTCCGACCAGCTGCTAACTATTCCAGTCGGAGAGCAAACATGGGGAACAGCGGTCCTCTGCGCTGCCATTTAACAGGCCTGACAAGCTCCGGGAAGCTGGTGACACATCCACTTCCGCCTTGTCTTCAAATTAAAAGCAGAGGGGTTGAAACGGTACGAAACTGTTCATAAAGCGTTTTCCCACCCAAACTAATATTTGGATGTGCCCAAACGAAGTCAGCATAATGTCGTCAGGGCGTCGGTTGCGATGTTAGAAATAATGAGGTAAAGAGTCCTAGTTCCACTCTGTTATTGTATTTTTAAATTGGCTGTTGAATTATAGAACTCTTTCTCCAAAACAGCAGAAAGTGTTGAGGAAATAGTTCGACATTTTGAGAAACATTCGTATTTGCTGTGAAGAGAGATCATATGATTGATATCGCTCATATTTGCCTCGTAAACGTAATAGCCAGCAGTTGGTTAGCTTAGCTTAGCTTAGCTTAGCACAATGACGAGACACGGGGGGAAACCGGTACCTAGGTTCAGTCTGACGCTAACAATGCACTTACTAGCACCTCTTAAAGTCAATAAGCAACACGTGTATCTTTTATTTGTTTCGTCTATACAAAAACTTTAGTGTAAAAACGACAACTTGCTGCTTAATGGGTGATATGCCGAACTTCTGATCAGTTGCAACGCAACCGTCTGAGTTCCTAGCTTAGACAGTGGCACAGCTGGCTGTTAGCTGTAACGTTAGCTTCATATTTAGCGCTTTTAATCTACTGTATGTGTATGTCTGACTGTCTGTCAGAGAGCAAATGAGTGAATCATTTTGCATTTGCTGGCTATACATTGGTTTAATGAAGACTGGTGCTTAGGTCAGTGACTTCAATGCAGGTGAGGCCCAAACTCGAGCTAGCTAGAACTAAAAGCCACAATCTTGTACCAGAGGCTTTTATTTTGAAAACCTGTGACCAGAAGTGTGAGCGGTTCCGTTGCAGGTTTGACAGCAGGTCCGTTTTTACCTCTTTGCTTTCTTTATTCCACCCTGCCTCGCTCTTTCTTTCCCTATTTAACACGCCTTAGCCTGCCGTATGTGTGTATTTATTTATTTATGCATCTAATTTGAAAGTGTTTAGGTTTTTACATTTTAGCCGTTCCTCAAATGAGAAGACGTAAAAGATGGAGCTTCATATTTTAGAGCACAGCTTGAAAGTGGCGAGTATAGAGAAAGAGGGGATCCAGATTTGCACGCACGGATTAATAAAACTCGCTTTCTTGGCCTCCAAAACAAGGTATGTAACTTCCCAGACACGACACCTCATTCATGCTGGTTTGTGTGCTTGTCATGCCGCACGGGGCTGTCGGTGTTTGCGGGAAGGATCCGCTTGTTGTTCGCATCTGAGCGACAAACGCCGGCGGCTGCACGGACTTGGTGCTCGTGTGGAAGGCAGAGGTGTTTGTCTCTGCTCCCGCTGGTTCCTGCAGGTGTGCTAACGCGTCCAAACGCAGCTCGCTCCCTGCCACCAGTTTCCAGGCCTATCCTGCTTCTGTAGTGTCATTTTGTAGCTTTGTGCCATCTGTGGCTGGGTCGACGCCAGCGGGTGTGTGTGTGTGTGCGTGCGTGCGTGCGTGCGTGCGTGTATGCATGTATGCATGCGTGTGTGTGTGTGTGTGTGTGTGTGTGTGTGTGTGTGTGTGTGTGTGTGTGTTTTTCCTTCTCTCAGGGAAATTCTCACATGTTTGCAGCCAAACTTGGACGAGCAGCTCCTGCAGCACAGACTGTTTCCTGCTCAGCCCGAGGAAACTTTAATGAAGCTGCCCTCGCAGAAACATCACAACAAGCCTTTGCACTTGTCATCGCTCTGTTGTGCAGTTTCTGTCACCACCACAGTCTATTAATATTAGCATAAGCAAATTAGCTCACTTAGCTCACATCCTGGCTGTGTCTGAACTGCCTCTGTGCTCTGAAGTTACTGATAAACAGTCCGTCCAGGTGAGTGATTACCTGAGAGGATTTAAATGACCCTCTGGATGTTACTTAAATTAGGCTGCAGCTAACCAGTATTTGCATTGTTGAATAATCTTTTTTTGGATGAATGAACACATGATCTGTGCTGCAAAATTTCCAAAAATAGTGAAAAATGCTTCAAATGTCTTGTTTCGTCCCCCCAAACGTCCAGAATCCAAATATACAGCATGCAGGTTGCAGTGAAGAGCAGCTATTCCTCATATTGGAGAACCAGAGGATGTTTGAAATAGAAAAAAATGTCAGAAACAATTGCTTTAGTATTGCTAGGTACGTGTCTACCCATCGACTAATCAATGAACCGCTTCAGCTCTAAACTCCTGCACATGACCGCCAGCTCCTCGTGGTCGTCCTCCCCGCTCTTAAACAGACACTTTGGGTCGTGCAGTTACATAAAGTGAGTGTTAATTAGTGTGATCTTCTCCGTGTGGGCACTTTGCAATCAAACCACATCACCCAGCTGAAATTAGCCTTTAGCGTCTCAGGTTGTCCCTTTTTCTGTGATTTCCCAGCTTTGCTCGCCACCTTCTTCAGTGTGAGCTGATCTGCTTTGCTGGTGGGAAACAGCCTCCCACAGCTGCCACGGCTGTTGCACAAGTCCAGTAAGAGAAGCTGCAGAGCTGCACGTCATGACATCAGTCTGGAATATCAGCTTGCATGGTCCTGATGTGCTCCTTGACTGCAAACATCAGTAGAATTTCTCTTTAAATTGTCAAACGTGTGTCGTGCTGCAGGGTTTCCTCCAGAAGTCAGTTTAGCAGAGGTGGAAACGCTGCATTCATGGGATACCTGAGTTGTCGTAACTACCGGTTTCAGGATGGTCCTGTAAATAGCGCCGGTGTCACCATCCAAGGAAGCTCTGATATATTCACCTTAAATCATGTTTCTGAAACAACGTCAGGGCTGCAGTTAACGATTATTTTCATCGTCAGTTAATCTGTTGAATATTTTCTGTGGAAAATGTCAATCAGTGTTTCTCACAGCCCAAGACGACGTCCTCAAACGTCTCGTTTGGACCGCAACCCAAAGACGTTCAGTTTACTGTCGCAGAGGAGTGAAGAATCACTTCAACAGAGTTCAGGTTTTCCTTTTTCCAGTAATTTCACATTTGTTTCAACCACATTTTTAGTGTCTGAAAAAGGTCAGAACTGAACTGGTTCAGGGTCAGAGAGGAAGTAAACACACGATGAGTGTGGTTTGCCTTCCAGCTTTGATGAAAACTGATAAAGATCCTGTGAGGATAGTTGGAAATGATCAGTTGAGACGTTGTTTGTTGGCGTCCAGGCTGTGGTGTGATAACGCTCTCGCTCTGAAGCACTGATGCTTTTTCATGTCTGCATTTGGATGTTAGCGAGTAAACCAGCGCTCGTAAACAGCTGACTTTTAGTTCCTGGTTTTTTCAGGTTTCAGACTTCAGATTTGTTGTTTGGTTCAGATTCTCAGTCTTTGACGTTGGCTGTTTGAGTGTCCTTTAATGCCTCTTGGTGTTTGTGCTTCTGGTGGTGAAATGAGTTGTTTGTGCCTCTTTTCTTGTGAGTTTTCTTGTACTTCTTACATCTTAACGTGGTTTCTTGGACGTCTGATCCTCTGTAACCCCTCTTTGGAGCCAGCTCCTCCACCGTGGATCCAGTAGCGACGTTACTTCACTTTCAGCCATGTTTGTTGGTGCGATGTGTAAGCTGAACCCCCACCGGAGCGCTTTGCAGGCTGAGTTTGGTAACTTACTCAGATTTTGCTGATTTGGTCATTTTTCCTTGATATTTGTGCTTCTGTCGCAGGTAAAAAGGCTTTGTAGTGAAATGGTTTCCTTTTGTCTTTCTGCACAGAGTGTTTTATTTTGAAAATTCACCAGATTCACTGTGCTGTTCCTGTGTCTGACTTCCTGTCTGGCTCCACCTGCTGTGTGCAGATTGACACATCGTCCGTCAAACATAAAATCAGCTCATTTCTCCACAGAAATATGCTCACGAGACTAAGCTAAGCAGTTTTTACCATCAAACCTTTTGTCCTGCTGAGTATTGTTTAAAAAAATATTGATATAGGTCATAATAGAATACCTGGGTTTCACTTTTGAGCCTCTTTTAGGTCATGGTTTCAGTTATCCAGCAGCCAGAGAAGTGCTGAAGATGGAGGCTGAAATATCCTCATGAAATATATCCGCTCATTAACTAAAATCAGCAGCCCTCAGATTAAATGGTGCAGAGCTAATTACTTAAAGCGTCGTGTGTTGGGCTCGTTGTTGTTGTTGTTTCCGTGTGTTTCGCCGTCCTCGCAGTGGAAACTCCTTTAAAGAGCCTCTGTGAAGTTCCTTACATGCACGCAGAATGCGAGTCATGCAGGCGACGCCCTCGCTGACGGTTTCTCTGCCGATCTGGATGGAGCGCCGTCGCAGAATAAAGAAGGTCATTAAGCAGAGCTCATGATGGCGCCGTCGTGATTGGAGGAGTGTTATCAACCAAAGCACAAGGCCGACGCTCCGGCGCTCGTCAGCCTGTCGCCCTGGCTCTGAAAATCACACTGCAAGTCAAAGCCTCTCTTGACAGCTCGTTTAATTGTAAGAGGAAACGCTGCTGTTCCCATAGAAGCTTCGTGGAGTCTTTTCTGTTGCTCCTCTGTTGTTTTTCACACCTTTCAGCCAAATATGACGTGTGAGCCTTCAGCAGCCGGCCTGTAAAGACGTGATTATCACAGCAGTGTCGAGAAGGCTGTTTTTCACAAAGTCTGCTGGATGTGATTTCAGGCTGAATTATGTCCTCGTGTCCAGCGTCCTTCACCACCTCAGAGCATCTTTGGTTCGGCGCATCAAATCTTGATGGTTAGATTTCAGACAGACACATAGCTGCCACATGAGGGATTTCAGAAAAACGGTGCTTTGAACACAGTTAAAGGGAACGCAAGCAGCTGTACAAGAACTCAAAATACAGTCTGAGTTTGGCAAAAAGTTGATTTAAATTAGTCAAACATCTGCAAGTTAAGCATTTTTTGCAGTAGCAGCTGCAAAGTGTTAGCTAGTCTGTGTGTGTTTGCAACGGTGCCCGAAAGACCAGGACCCTGATCGACCAATCAGTGCCTTCAACTGGTCAGACTGTAATCAGACAGGACAAACATACTGGATCCTGTGGGATCAGGAATCTCTCCATCGAATCTGATCCTGATCCATCAAACAGCCTTTCAGAAGCAGCAGCTCCACGTCTAGAACAGCACTGCTACGTTTATCGTTAACGAGGTAAATCAGATGATTGGTTCGATGTAGACGTTCGGTGATGTTTGTGGGTCATAACTGCATGTTTGTGTATTTAACTGCGTCTCTCGGGTGTTGAGCTTCCTCTCAGGGGCTGAGTTTTACTGATGAGCCTCGGATTCAGTGTGAAACGACGAAGGAGAGCTCTGCAGGCGAAGCTGCAGTCGAGCGCTGCTGTCGGAGCGTTTCACATGAAGCCGTCTCCTTCCTTCTGCAGACAGTTTGATGCGTTATGGACGCTCCAGGCGCTCGCCGTCAGCCGGGACAGACGACTTATGTCTCCCGTCTGCTGGAGGATCTTTTCTCTCCCTCTGTTTGATCACTCCTCTGTTTCCTGTCTCTCCCATTCAGGTGCAAGTTTTTCAGCCTGACAGAGACTCCGGAGGACTACACCATAATCGTGGACGAGGAGGGCTTTAAAGGTGGGCCTCGCTCTGTGGATCTCTGAGGTCGCTTTGGCAACCGTAGATCGGGCGGCAGGCGGAGATCACGTTGTGTAATCCGTGATCCTCTCCAGCGCCGCGTAGCTTCGGCTGCCAGTGTTTGAGCACACTCTGTCATTACGGACGCGAGGCCGAGCCGCCGGGCGCAGGGTTCTGTGGTCGGCTGGTGGAGTGAATCCGTGTCATTACACACCTTTTAGACGGCGGCTTTGTGTTGACCGGCTCAGTTTTCTGCTCGTTAAAGTGAGAAACTCAAACATCAGATATGATTTTAAACACTGAAGACATGTTTCTGACAGAGCCTGCTGACAGCAGCTCATTAAAGCAAACACGCTGTGAATGTTTGTTTAAATTATTAAATATCTGCTGCACGTTGAAAGTCGTTCATTGACAGAAGACTGAAGTTGAGTTTGGCTAATAATTAAGCGGCGATGTTGTGAAATTAAAGGCTTCTGCTACACATGCTGCTGTGAGATGTTCACCCAGAAGGACGTCCTCAGAGTCGATGTTTTAATGGATCAACAGCCCTACGCTAAAAAAAATATCCAATTTATTATCAGATATGATAAAATAAGCGGCTACTGTTCCAGAAGCTGGAACCAGCAAATATTTTGTGTTTTTGCTTGAAAAATCTTTTTCTTCCATTCAGCCAATCAATTATTGGACACTTCAGAGCTGATGGTCGTGGTATCTACCTGTGGTTAGCTAACGTTAGCCACCATGAGCTACGTCTGCAGCAGCAAAAAGCCCTGAACGTGTTTCATCTCTGACCTGTTTGCTGCTTCTGTCCCAGTGCTTCAGTTTTGGATGAAGAGCAGGTTTAGCTCAGATTCTTAAATAAACCACAGAAGACGTCTAGACGGGACGAACGCAGAGGCCGTGAATAATATCATACTTCCCATAATTCCAGGCAATAAAAAGGCATTGGCAATAGAGCTCGATATTTAGTAGAAACAGCATGTGTGTAAAAGATGAAGAAGAGGAACTAGAGCACAGAGAAATGAGGAAGGAGCGTTACTCATGCTCATTACTCAGCCAAACTTCTCTGTTTCCTTTCAATTTATTCCAAACTGATGTCCAAAAATGTTTGATTACTGGAGCATTTTTCCCACTGAAGCGCTGGAAGACGCTGAGTATGAAGTAAATCACTGCTGCGTGTTATGAACGCAGCATTGTTCTGACCACAGTGTGTTAAAGAGGGGAATCTGTCTTCTCATTGGTTCATTTTCTTCTTCCTCTCTCGCTCTTTCTGACACGACTGTCCGTCCTTTCCCAGAGCTGCCTCAGTCAGAGCACATCAGTGTTGCTGATGCCACGTGGTTGGCCCTTAACGTGGTGTCGGGAGGCGGCAACGCCTCCAACTCGCAGCCAATCGGAGTCACCAAGATCGCTAAATCGGTCATCGCGCCGCTGGCCGACCACAACATCTCCGTTTTCATGCTGTCGACGTATCAGACGGACTTCATCCTGGTGAGTTTGAACCTTGCGGATCGGCTTCTGTGACAGATTGTGTGTGTTGTCACATGTTGAACCGGATCCTGGTCCAGCTGAACTCATGCAGTCCACCCACATGTAGAGTCTGAATGCAGTTCATCTCTATGGAGGGCGGCCATCTTTAATCCTTCACCAACTTTCAGATTCAGATTCTGTGGTTCTTTCTATTTCCAGTTCATGCATTTCAAACATTATTGATAAACTGTGTCCTGAAGTGAACAAATTGATGGATTCAAGTTAAATTTCTCCTCCAGTGTCTCTGATAATCAGTGCTCTGTTTGTCCATTTAAACTGATCTGAGTTCAGTCTGTGCTGTTTTGCGCACACAGTTTTAATGAACGTTGGCGCCAAAACGTCAGCTTCAAAATAGAAACGGTACCGTGTGTGAGAGCTCGATGCTTCTCGTGTGAATCGGCAGCAGTTGGAAATGTTTGTTTTGCGTTAGCGGTGAGTTAAAAGAGCTCCGATAAGAGCCGAGCGGAGCAAACAGTGAGGCTGATATCTGGTCAGTTTGGCCACACAGGAATGGCGGACTCCGCCACTAACAACAGAAAAGTCCTATGTAGAGACATGGAGGTAATACGCTGAATTCACGTAGCACCACATCGTCGCACGTCATTGATTATCATGCAGTTAGAAAGCTGATCATTCGTGTTTTAGAGCCAATGACTGATCGGCGTCACTGCGAGCTTTAACAGCTGCATTATTTGTCTCTTATGTAACCTCTGGCATCACAATTGTTTACGTCCACCAAGCGTCTGACATGAAAAAGCAATAACTGTGGACACAGTGAAGCATCCACAGCCGCTCTCGCTTTGATTTAGGAGGAATCCGCTCACGCCGAAGCCTTCTGGCCACAGGGAGTGTCTCTTTATTGCCTCGCTCTGGTGGAAAACAAGGTCTTCCGAGCGGCTCTGGCATGTTTATGAAAATGAAAGAAAAAACCTGTGTCCATGTTGAAAGTCTGTTACGTAAAGAGGATCAGCAGCTCAGCCTCTTGCTGGAATTCCAGGTATCATTTGGGCTCGTTTCCCGTCTCCACGCTGGCTGCCGCTGCCCACGACCCTAATTATTGGTATATTAGATAAAAAGAGGCTGCGCTCACCCCGCCGCCGCCACCCACCGCCCACGTTCCGTCCCCGTCTTTGTCTCACGCTGCGTCGGATTGCGTTACCGAATCTGTGCGCGGACCGGAAGACACGGCGGGTTAAGACGTGTGTGTTTCCCTGTGAGGACCTTTTGTTACATAAAGCAGTAAAGCCTGACCCAAATGTTGAATGCACTCGTTTAGACGGCGCCATAAGTATATCCTGACTGAGCAGCTCAGAGCGGCCTCTCACAAGCAACTTTACCTTCTCTCACACACACACACACACACACACACACACACACACACACACAGAAATTGAGTTGAAGTGATGGCTGTGGCCCTCAGTAAGGAAACACTCTGTTTGTACTCTCAGTCTGTCAGTCTGCAGAGTTTAAAACAGGAAATGCTCCTTTTCTGTCGACTTTATTTTGTTTTCCATTAATTTCCTTGAACTTTGCTGGACGTGCGGTCTTCACGGTCCCCCGGAGACAGATCTGAGCGACCTTTTGACCTCCGGTTTGCACGTTTCGTGGGTTGAAGTGAAACTTTCGCTTCCTGTTTGTCTTCATCCCGACTTGAGCTGCTCTCAGATCTAAATGAAAAACTTTCTCCGTTCTAGTTTTATTTCCTGCTTTTTATTGCCGCGCTGAGACTCAACCTCTCGTCTCTGATTCTGTCTGTTTGTGTTTTATTGTCTTTTGTTCTGTTCGAATCAAAATTATTGTGTTTTCTTCGTCTTTTTTTAATGCTGCTCTGTTGAATTTATCCGCCTCTTGTGTTTCAGAGGTGTTATATGATCTGTCGAGCCCGGTCGCAGGGATGTAGCTCATATTCTCCTCAGTCGCAGCATTTCATCCTAAGAACCCTCACTGAGATTCATGCTGCCCTTCGCTGTTTGACCTCCTCCGCCGTGTCTTTGCGCTCAGGTTCGAGAGCGAGACCTGCCGATGGTCATGCACACGCTGTCTTCCGAATTCACGTTGCTTCGGGTGGTCAACGGAGAGACCGTCGCAGCTCACAATCTGGGAGTCACCAATGGTTTCGTGAAGCCAAAACTTGGTAAGTGTAAAAAAAAAAAAAAGTGTTTTCATAACGTGCATTGAAACATGCATCAGATTCAGAATGAGCAGATAAATCAATCAAACTTTAAATATATTGTCTTTGTGCTGTTTTGAGTCCAGACTTGTTTAAAACCTGAAGACCTGTCAAAGCCTCAACATGTGTTAAACATCAAAAGCAGTAAAACCACGGTGTGAAGTTCTGTAGTCAAAAGTGTAAAAGTGTCGCCATCTGCATGTACTCAAAGGGCAAGAAGTGCATTATTATGCAGAATAATGTCTGTTAAAGTAAAATATTGATGCATTGTCTGTACATCACTTTAATGCATGTGGTAAATCTACAATAATACATCACATTTATTAGGTGATTACTTTGTGTTCAGTGTGTGAATTCAAGCTTCAGACAATCCCACGTTGTCTTTTACCGTGTGTGTTTGAATCACGTGATGATGCCCTTTTCTTGAATGCGTCTCGCCCGTGTCGCTGCCTCCGAACCCTCATGTGGTTCGCTGTTGTCTTTCAGTGCCCCGTCCCATCATTCACCCCTTATCTAGCCCCAGCAACATGTTCTGTGTGACCAGCCTGGACCCAGACACACTGCCCTCTGTAGCCACCCTGCTCATGGACGTCATGTTTTACTCTGGAGGGTAAGAATCGGCTCGTCTTGTTTTAAAAAGGGACGCGGACAAAGGACGTTTCTGTTTGTGCTGTTTGATGAGTTAGAGCTTTCAAAACAACTGTGAGCGGGTTTAGTGTGTGAACATGAGGAGTCCTGGACAGTTTCAGGGGCATGTAGGATGTTACCTGTAATGTCTGTTCACCCTGGAGCCATGCTAGCTGTGCTTCTCTCTGAATTGCACTTATTTGGTCCAAAACAGACAGAAACCACGAAATCTGTCCATTCCTGGTCTCCAGAGGATGAAACCTGATGACTTTGGCTGTTGACTGCAAAACCAGTCAGATTCGCATCAGCCTCTGCTCTGCTTTGAGTGCTAATTAGCAAATGCTAGCATGCTAGCATGCTATAATACAACGTTGACAGTGGGAGCATGTTAGCATTTAGCTTGAAGTTTAGCCTCAGAGTGCTGCCAGCTGTAGACTCTTAGTTTTGTTCATTATTCATTCACATTATTTTAAGTATGTGTTTAACTTGTATAAAAGAAGTGTGTGTGATGAGATAAGCTTGAAAATCTGCAAAGATTTGTTTATTTCTACACAACACAGGACGTTTCCGTCACCACTTTTTGACCACTAGCCAAGTGTTTGAGAAATGTGATTTCGGCATCACTTCCTGGACCACGCTGACCGTTGTTGCTTCCTTTCCAGGTCGAAGGAGCCCGGAGCATCCAGCGAGGACTCCAACCACATCCGCTTCTTCTCCTTCTCCCTGATCGAGGGCTACATCTCTCTGGTCATGGACGAACAGACGACTCAAAGGTTGAGTGGCAGAAATCACTCATTTCGCAGCAACGTGCTGAAAGTCGCTGCTGTGTAATTAAGCACCCTTGCTCTTTCAAGATGTTGTTTTGTTAGTTGAGAGCTGCATAAACATAATGTTTCTGCAGGGGAAACAGATTTATGATTGCTGTTTGAGGGGGCGATTAGCTTGTTGCTAAGCGATAGCAGAGCAGTTGCTTATATAGAATCTACTTAAGTCACGGTGGGGTTCAGTGTGACTCATTTACTCTCCTCTGCGTCCCCTCTTTCTCACAGCAGACGCTCTAATTAAGCAGAAAAAAGAAAAAGAAAAGAACCCTGAGCAGCCGCAGATCTGTTACCACGTTAGCGTCTGATCGTAGATCTGCCATTCGTAATGAGGTGTCCCTTATGTGGGCCAGTAATGTCTTCAAGCCATGTGGAGGTAAAATGAAGTGGACCGAACTTTGGTTGTGTTTTTAAAGTTCGTATTTTGCTGCTGCAGCATGTAGGTCAGCCTCGTCCCCACGTTTATGTAAGACCTAATGCGCTGCCTTAAAGGAATGGGTCACCCATTTCACTCTGCTTTACAATGGATCTCTTATTCACTGCAGAGGCTTGAACAGCAGCAGCACAATTCACCTGCTCATGTTCATCTGAGCGGCTAACAGTTAGCTTCCTCCGCTAACAGTATCTGTTACCTGTGCCAGGTGAGCAAAACAAAGAGGTGCTTTCAAGTGGACTGAGGCACTGCACGGCATTCGAAGATGAGAAACTCATTTATTTATCATTTAGAAGGTTTTGATACATGTTGATCACATTTCATTTGTTCTCTGAAACCAGATCAGAAACCAAATTTTTTTTTTTTTTTATATTCCTGGTCACACAATGGCGCCCCCTGTCTGTGCAGTAGTTAACCATGTACGTAGACAGTGAAAACTCTTTGCACATAAGCAGTAAAACCGTCATTTGTACAGCAGTAACATTGTGGACACGTGTCCTGTGTTACTGAACAAGCTACAAAACGTCCATCAGAGACACACTGCTAATGTATGTTTGCAGGCTAGCAAGCTAATTAGCTCGTCAGCTGTTGCACACTGAAAGGCTTAAAAACAGATGATCTTAGATGCTAAGTGGCTCCATCATTAGCGACAGTTAGCATCACGGGTTTGTTTGGTCTCACTGTCCCTGCCGGTCAAGCTGTCAATCAAACACCGGTGAACTCCCACACAGGCTGTGAAGCTAAAGGAGCATTTTTGATGTTAAAAATCAATTTAAAATCACTTTGACATGATTTATGCTGCAGAAACTGAACATCTCAAAGGTTCTTCTGTCGCACAAACCAAACTGTTATATTTAAATGATTCTGTTCATTTCTTTGTGCTTTGTCCTCTTGAAGGTTTCCAAACAACGTCCTCTTCACCAGCGCGTCTGGTGAGCTGTGGAAAATGGTTCGTATCGGGGGACAACCTTTAGGATTTGGTGAGTCACCACAGGCCATGTGATGGTAAATTTAACAGTCACAGTGCCGTAGATCATAAATATGCTCAAATTACAGATGAGGGCTGTAGCACAGATGCTACTGAAGCGTGATGTGTTCAGGTGCTCTCTGCTGCTTTTAGAGGATTTCACACCCAACAATGAATTCACCCTCAGCAGCAGTTCGAACAAATGAAGGAACTTTTTCCAGCCGTCTGGATCAGACCTGACGAGTTGAATCAGAAAACATCTGTTCAGCTGGTGTTGATTGGTGCTGCCTGCCTGTCTGCTCCAAACAAGCCGCTAACAGAGTGAATACACAGAAAGTGAAGTTGTGGTCAGTGATCCTCAGAGAAAGTTGGAAAAAATACCTCCCAAGTTTTATTTTTAGCAGCTGTTCAAAATGTTCAAGTGACTTTGTGCAAATGTCACATTAAAGCTTTCATGCTGAGTTATGTTAAATGTCACATTTTTTATAGTAACAGCATGTAATGTCAGTTTTGTGCTCGTACTGGTTAAACTGGTCCGGATTCAGTGTTGGATCTTATGCTGCAGTGATTCCCAAACAAGAAAGACTGGAGCAGCAGAAATTATGATTTGTTGAAGTCAAATACTCACAGATTGTGTTTAGGAGGAAAATAAACCTGCAAATTAGTCTTAAAATCTTTTTCTGTTTCCTATAACGTTAAATATTAATGACAAAATTAGGAACAATCAAAGCACAAGTTCAAGAAAATCACTTTAACTTTCATTAATTAAGAGTTTAACACTCAAAACAAACTAAAACCAAAAGTGTTTCATTCTGAGTCAAATATCCCTGAATCATGATTGGAGCATGGGACCATGTGACATCAGCCCCGCCCACTTCCAGCCAGTGAAAAGAGTAGTTTTTTAGGGCCGACTTTGGGAATTGCTGCTGTAAAGCCTGAATACACATTCATTCACGATAAGTGGATCAATGAGTAATGTAGGAAATGAATTTGTTGCAGATGAGTGCGGCATCGTGGCTCAAATATCGGAACCTCTGGCAACGGCTGACATTCCAGCTTACTACATTAGTACCTTCAAGTTCGACCACGCCCTGGTAAGATCTCACACGTTAGTCGATAACTACTGTTATGACTCAACAGGTCGTTCGCAGTCACGTGACGTTAAATTCAGATGGAGGGCAGGAAGTGAAAACTGCAACAGACGAGATGGAGGAAAGTTCTTACTGTGATAGTTTAGATGGAATTAAGGGAGAAAACAGAGAATCGGAACATATGTTGGACGTGACTCTTATGTTAAGAAGAGGAGCCATTTTTCACCTGAACTGAAAGTTTTGCTGCTACTGAGTCGACTTTTTTTAGCAGTCGGGTCCACGACTGTCGTTTGGTTTTTGCAAGGGTGGCTAGATTTTACTGTCCTGTGGATTAACCGAGCAACAAACGTTCAGCGCCGCCGTGCTGAATGTTGACACTAACGCTTCTTTGCTTGGCTAAACGCTCGCAAAGGTCTGCTGAAACGCAACTTAAGACGTCGATCGTCTCTAAACAAGACTGAGTACGTTATTTACATTCAGATGTCTTATGTGAAACAGTTAATGCTGATTTAACAACTGTTTGTCGTGTTGCTTGTAGCTGTTACTTTAAATCTATCACCTTAGATTTAAAACGATAGCTAATGTTACGCCATTTCCACCATTAGCCGACTGGACTCCTCCCGAACCGCGGACATTTTTTCAGTTTTTTCAGTCAATTGAAACAATCGTAAACAACACAAACAATAGGCATTTTGAGCATGTGTTATGATGTTACCTATGCAGGAAATCACTTCCTGCCCTCCATCTGCAGTTCACACCACAACAAACGAGTGATGTGACATCAACAAACAACCCATTAAGCAGAAAAGCCAAACATTTGATGCTTCCTGGTTCTCCAGTGTGAGAATTTGCTGCTTTTTCTGATTTTACATTAGAACAAACTTAAGAAATCTTTTAAAGATAATGTTAAGTCACAGGCCAAATTTGCTGCTTTCAGAGGCTCATGAAACCTTGTTTGTTCTCCAGGTTCCTGAAGAAAACATCCAAAGCGTGATCGGAGCTCTGCGGACCAAGAGCACGGCGCAGTGAGGGGAGGAAGCGACGAAAACGACCCTTCTCAAAGTCATTTCGTTCAGACGTTCGTCACGCCCCAAAAGTGCCAAGAGCTCGTTAGCGGACTTCTGAGGATCGGCTTTGAAAGGAAGGGATCTAACCACGGAGCACGGGTGGCGGCGTGACGGCGTGTTCGGGATGCCTTTGGTACTCGGTCTTTTCCCTCCTCCACCGCCTGCTCTGGTAGTTGTTACTTTAGTTTACCAGACTGAATATGTTTCTTTTCCTCTCTAAAGCTGCTTCTTCCCACTCCCTGACCCTCATGAGCACCATACTGTATTAGTTACATAATTCCTCTCATGGAAGGATGACGAATGTACTCTCAAAAACGAAAGAAATATTATATATATACATATATGTACACATATATGTATGTATATATATGTATATGTGTATGTATCTCAAGCTCTCCATCTTTTTCCTTTTGTTTGTTTTAGTTTTCCACAGGTCATTTCTCAGTGCCAAGATGTTTGAATGCCTAAACCGATGCCTTTGTCAAAATACTGTTCATGTGTGCAATTGAAGGAGACAATTTCGGAGACGGCTGGCGGCGAGCGGCCGCCCGGCTGAGAAATGCGATGTGTTTTTCTGCTTTTAGTGGCTGTTGAACGAGTTTTAATCACAGCGACGATGTGAGTGCTGGAGTCCCGCAGACCTGGAGGTTAAATTCACGTTTGGTCTGGATGAGGAAATATTCTGTCAGTGTTTTAAAAAGATTCGTTCACCCTGTGAGCAACATGAGGGAGTTTTCTGAGTGAGTCTTCGGCCTGCAGGATCGAATCATGTGACCTTAATCAATGACCTCACGCTTGATTAGTTTATCAATCGATCGTTTGATCCAAAAAAACGTGAAGACAGAACGATCGTCTGCACGATGCAGCTTCTTAAAAGCAAACGTTTGCTTGCTTCTCTCAGTTTTACACTAAGTTTAAAATGAGCTGCTTTAGCCTCCAGGAAATTCTTTTATACAGATTTTCAAAGTTCCCAGAGGATGAACCCTCCTGATTTATGTATCTAACACCACCAGCAGGTCAAAATTCTCATTTATCTATTGTGAAGTCAACGTTTGGTTTGTGTCCAAATACCTTTGTTTGTAGTGATTAATTGCATGTTAGCATGCTAATGCTAACATTTTGAATAGAGTAAACATAACCTGCTCAACTTTAGCATGTTAACACTGTTTTTTAGGAACAGCTGAAGAAAGTTACGTTAATAAAAGCTTTTCTTTGGTGGGTTATAGGCTGGTTTCAACCACACAGGATCCTCAGTTAAATAAATGAAATAATGATTTCTGCTGGCGCCAAAGTAATAACCATACAGCTAGCTTAGCAATAGCTTAGCTTAGCACAAAGACTGGAAACGGAGGACAGCCGCTAGCCGTGCCGCCCGCCAGCACATCGAAGCCGTTTATCTCATTGAACTTGCTGCTCATGTTGCTCACAGCGTGAACCCGCCGACGATGATGATGATGATGATGAAGATGTTTGCATCTACAATAGTAATAAATTACTGAGCCACTTTGACAATGTACTAGAATAATGACTGAGTGCAAGCGTGCTAAACATAAGCTAAGGTTCACACAGGGGCGGAACGGTTCCCTCCAGGCCCTGGTGTCCGTTCTGGTCTTGAAGCTGCCCCTCCCCCGCCCCGGTCTGCACTTTAATGCAGGTTTCAGCCCCACAGGCCTGCTGTACTGATGTGAAAATGGGGGGGGCTATTTACTTTACAAAGATCCAGTCCAGATGGGGAGATTTCTGTTGGTCTTAAGCATTTGGTGATCATGTTTCTTTCTCTTTCTTTTTTTTTGGTTTTCCACGACACCTTGCACCTAACAGCGACCTTTCTTCTGATCAGACGCGATTAGTAGAAACTGTTTATCAGTGTTAAAACATGAGGACGGTGACGTTTCTTCTGATTCCATTTCAAAGAAAAAATCCTTGAAATTTTTCATTTGGAGCTTCTTGTGTGGAAAAATAAACAAGCTTTTCTTTTTTTTGTTTTCTTTTTTGGAGTCGTTGAGTTTTCACCGATGTGTCATTTTTACTGTCTTTACTTAACAACGGGGATTGTCCTCTCACTGTTATCTGCTCCCAGTGTGTACTTTCATCAATAAACTGGTGACATCTCTGCCCAGTGTGTCGTCAGAGCCTTCAGGTTCCTCAAACTTTGGACTTTTGTGACATAAAATATAGAAAATACTGTTTATGTACTGCATGTTAGATACTTGTTCTTAACAAGATATTTTCTCTTCTCCACTACAGTTCAGAGGTAAATATAGTACTTTTTAATTTACTACTAGGCAGCTTTAGTTACCTTTCCATTAAGATTTCAACATATATTTATTTTTTAATATAAATTTAACTACCCATCAGTTTGTAGATCAGCTGAAATGATCAGTCTATCAATCAGTTCATCAGAGGGCAGAAAATTAATTGGAAACTTGGTTCCAGCTTCAGAAATGCTGCTTTTCCTTTTAATTACTTCAATAATTCTAAATTATTTGTAATAATTATGAGGTTTGGACTGTTAGTAGGACCAAACAATCATTAAGAAGGTCTCACTTTGGGGAACTGCGACAACATTTCTCACCATTTCAGAATTTTTCAAACCAATCAGTTAACGGAGAAAATAAGCAGATTGATCCAGAATGAAGATATTGATCATACTGAACTGAGCGAGGACGCGTTTTACTGCTTTTAGTTCAGTTTAACTTTTCCTCTTTCAAAGGTTATAAAGTCTCAAAACTCTTCATACTGAGAGGTGTAACAGCAGCCGGTTCAGTGTAATTTTAATCGTACCTTGAGGTGAAAACACACCTGTAGGTCTCACCTGTGCGTCTGTCAGCCTTCACTGATTCTCCTGCACTCAGCAGATGGACGACAGCGGGGAGGACGGCAGGTATATCAGCTGTCTGTATTATCTGACCTGAGTAAACAAAGCAGAGAACAGTCAGGAACTCATAGCCTCCACACGCCACAGGAGGAGGAGGAGGAGGAGGAGGAGGAGGAGGAGGAGGGAGGCTGCTCCAGCTGCAGAAAGCCCCCCTCTCTGCAGAGCAGGAGGTTAGAGGAGCTCACACGGTATGTTTGTGTTTTCTCTCATCATGATCATCTTTCTTCTTACATAATCGCCTTCAGTTCAACTTTGAGGGTCAACGACTCGTCAGCGAAGGCTTCTGATTACCTGCAGGGTCGAAGTAATAGATTACATTGACTGTCATTAATGAAACCAAGGAGTTTTTTTACTGTAAAAATAGGCAAAAAAAAAAAAAAAAGTATTTTCACGTTATGGTAAAGATTAGCATTACTGTACCTCAACACAGGTTTAAATAAAGGTTGCATTAAGTAGAGTTTTAACATACTTGTACTTTACTTTTGAGAATTTTCATTGTTACTTAATACTTATACTCGATTACAGTTCAGAGGAACATATTGTGCTTTCTTTTTTCATAAAAATATATGCTTAAATGATATGATGCAGTACTGTACTGCTAATATACTTAGTGATGGAATGTAACTAAGTACAATTTTGAGGTACTAGTACTTTACTTGAGCTAAAAGAGTGAATATTGGACTTACATTAACCAGGTGACACAAACGGGACTCCAGATCAACCATAATGTTGCTCCGTAGCTGCTACATGGCTGTAAAATAAGCAAGTTAGCTAACAAGTTTCCCACATTGCGATATTTTTTTTCTAGAATTGCGAAGGCAGGACCCACCCCACTCTGTCTCCGATTGGCTTATCCTGATATTCTCATCCTGACTCCACCCAATCATCACTCCTCATGCCTAAACCTGACAACCAAACCAACAAAGGTGACGAGCACTAGCCAATCAGAGGTAGAGTAGGGTGGGGTATGCCTTCGCCATCCTATGAAAAAAATGGCTGTCATATCAGTTTAAAAGGTGATGATAAGTCAGAGTTGTGTGTTTACAACTTGTTTCTGCTGCCCCCAAGTGGCCAAAAAGAAAAGTGCAGATATAAAGCGACATCAACGAGAAGCCTTGAAAGTGGCAACTGAGCAAACTACATCCAAGGATGATTTTAAGTCCAGAGATGAAGACGAAGAGTTCAGAGGAAGTTCATCAAACAGCTGATCCGTGTGAGCCGGTTTTCCTTTGCTAACGTTAAAGAGAAGAGAGCAGAGAGTGAATTTAAAGTTTGTTAGTCGCAGATTTCAAACATTCGACCCAACCAGCTGGAAAATGTTGTGAATAAAATCTGGATTTGACTCTCGTCCATGTGCGCTGACGTCCTGCCAGGCGCGCTGATCACAGGTCAGATGTTTTACGCTCACTCAGTAGTTCTGTCATAAATACGTTTCCATACCCTCTGAGGGCCCGCCAGCTGTCACAATGATGAACGGCCCCAAACACACGAACTCGAAGGGGAAAGTACAGTAAGAGCAGGTTTACTCACTGGACTGTCAGACTGAACCTGGAGGTACTCACATCCTGTACTTCAGTACAAGTACTAATACCACACTGCAAAATGAAAACAAATGTTGATAGATGATACAGTTACAGATTATTCTTAAACTTGCTTGTAGACAAATTGCACATTTCTGCATGATCGATGGTGCTCCGATCAAAGGTCTCACTGAGCTGCTGAGTTACAGCATTTTAGGATCACTTTGGCTCGATTTTCTAAAGAGTTTAATGAGTTTTAAGGTGCAAAACTCTTTTATGCAAACAATGAAACTGACTTGCAAAATTCTCAAAATGCTGTAAATTACAATCAAATGCTCAGTCAACAGAATGCAGCTAACACACGTTAGCATGTTTCAGTGCTCATTAGAAAGAGTGCAGATCACAGAATCAATGCAAAATGAGTTTGAAGTGTGTAAAGTGGTGATTACTTCACTAACATGAAGCTTCGTCCAAAATTCAAACTCTAAGTACGTTTATAAACACACAAAAGATGTGGTCAATAAAAGCATGTTTATTGAGCAGAGTTTATGAAGTGTGTCATGTTCTCCATTGCATATTGTGTCTGATGGCATCAAACTAACATCCAGGAGGATCATGACATAAAAACGGGTGCCATGTTTGTAGTTTTCTGTAGTTTTTACAAGCACAACATGCACACGACGGAGGACACGAGGTGTTTTTGAGTCGTCACGTCTATCTGCAGATGACAGAGAAAAGAGACTCGCGAGTCTGTTGATCCCACAGTGAATCACTTCAAACACCGAACACATTTCTGTCACAGTGAAGGTGCAAATGGACATGAGACAGGAGACAAACACTCACAATTTTACAGTTTTAACCACCTGAAAGTTTTCAGGTTGGAAGTGTTTTTGGTCTATTCGACCTGGGTCTTACTTTCATAGTTTTGGGCCTCATTTAATCATTAAAATAGTTACGACAGAAAGGCCAAAACTACGGAAATAAAACCCAAGTTGCAATTAGTGAAGCAACAACTAGTTTTAGAGCAGAAAATCTGCAGATGAATAGTCTTTAAAATGTCAGAAAAGAGTGAAAAATGTCCAGGGTGACGTCCTCAAAGGTCCTTTCTCGTCCAGCCGATTCCAAGAAATTCAGTTTATAATAACATAAAACAGAAAAGCTGCAAATTCTCACATCTGAGAAGCTGCAACCAGAGATTTATTTACATTTTTTCCTCTGTTTTCCTTGAAAACCGGTCGTTTCAGCTCTAGTTGTGACAAACCAAAACTATCCTTTAATGTCTTTGCCATCTGACCTTCATGCAGCATAAAGTGAGTTCAGGCTGCTGCAGAATCCACCGCTCTGCGGAGCGACACCAGGCTCCGACGCCTGTGGAGAGCAGCTGGCTTCAAGACTCCGCCGTGGCCCCCGTCGGCTCCCCGAGGCGCCCGGGGCTCGGAGGGGGGCTCGGCCAAACATCCAGCATTTCATCCAATCGCTGAGGAGCTCACAGGAGGGACTTCACCAGCGCCACCATGTGGTCAACGCCACACGCTACATCCACCACCTGACCTGGAACAGTCACCTGCCAGAAAATCAGAGAACACGCTGAGTTTGAGGAAAATAATCGTTTCAGTCTTTTCATTCTACTTTGATTTAAACAAAGAAGAAGTCCCTCTTTATTCCAATCGGTCAGCTTCTGCCGTTACACAGTACATCAGCTGCCCGACATTCACTCTTTTGTTTGCAGGACTAATATTGAATCAGTGTTGTCTTACTCGCCACGGGAAGTACTGGTCGTCTCTCTTCCCAATGCCCAAACAACCTCGAACGTTCTTCCCCCAAACGAAGAGCTCGCCTCGACCTGCAAAGCAACCATCAAAAATGAGCCCGCTGTGACACCGAGCGCCTGCAGGGCCTCGACGCAGGGCAGCTGCAGTGAGCGGCAAGTCAGAGCTTTCAGTGGGATGATCCCTGAGACGTGCAGAATAACATAAAAACAGCCAACATAGTGTGTTTGTCAAAAAGAACGCGCTGCATGAACGACGGCAAAGCACAATAACTACATCCATAATAGATTCTCAAACAGTTCAACAGGAGAGAAGATTGATCATGTCTGTGTGGAAAAAATGAAGCTGATTTTAGGAAATGGACCATTTGAGGCAAAGTCACTGGTTAAAATACTTCAGTCATAAAGGGTAACTTTGGTCTTTTCAACCTGAAATAGCCAATATATCACTCTTGCCAAATCAACCAGACTCCATTTACAGAAACAGCAATTTTATCATTGTACTAGCCATTTCATTAAAACTCAAGAGAAACAGAATGAAACTCAACAAAACCTTCTTGTTTCATCTTTCTACTGTTCCAACAGTCCACAGATCTGGTTTGGTCAAAATAAATCATTAATTTACAGAGTTAGATGTGAAAATATTCCACCTCTACAAACAGTTTTCACTGCTTCACTGATGTCCGCCCTCTCTCTCGCTCCTGTCCCGAATTGGTGAATTTAGGGTTTATTTCAACCAAACCACAGTTGGTCAAGATTGTTGGAACAGTGAGAAGATGAACCGAGAAGGTTTTGGTGAGTTTTATTTTGTTTCTGTCCAGTTTGAATGAAATGTGTTCGCTGATGGTAAAATTAGTGTTTCTGTAAATGGAGTCTGGTGGCTTTGGCGAGATCTATACAGCGGCTGTTCCAGGTTAAACAAAAAGGATCTTACTCCTTAACAAAAAGGTGTTTCTCTGTTGGGAGCTTTTCCATAACGCTGTCAGACACCTGAATAACAATTTGAGCCTGTCAGTGGCATAAACAAACACTTTCAGTGGACGCACATTGACAGTGCGAAGATGCACAGAGGGATTACTTTGCAGCATGTTTCACAGCTGCCGGCCGCAGCGCTCTCGATCAATACTGGAAAAAATCCAAAGATTGTTGTCCCCATTAGTCACTTAGACACAAAAACAAGGGAAAATAGTGTCCTGGTTAAAAAATACCCTTGAACTTTTCTTGTTGTTTCCTGGTTTAAAAGTCTGAGACACACTAATAAAAAGTGGCTAAAAGGTTTTTCAGTCAATCCTTCGCTGTTCACGGTGACGACAGGCCGCCGATTAAGTGATAAAAACCAGACAAGAAACGCAGCAGACTTCTGGTTCAGTGCCTCAAACATTCACGCCTCACCTTTAGCATTTCAGACTGGATGAGACAGTTTGTGAGTTTAATTTCCATCTTTTATCCTCGCTGAAACGATGAGGCTCCGCAGGATGAAGCTGATATTTGAAAGATGAAGCAGAAATCATGTAAACTCTGTGTTTCACTCTCTCATCCTCTCACCTGTCACTGCAGCAAAGTGGTTGAGGCCACACCTGATCTTGGTGACGGCGACGGACGGGTTGAACTCTGAGCGTCCAAACAGCGTGGGGGGAATCATCTCCGGGGTCGACGATTCCGACAGTTTGGGTCCTTTTCCCAGAATGCCGTAGCCCCAAACAAACACCTCGCCTTTATCTGAAGAGTCAGAGACACAGAAACACACATGCTGAGATTGCTGTTCCCCAAATCCATAAAACAGACCAACCCTGGACAATATGTACATGCTAATCATCATCGTACTCTTTTAGCGGTTAGCATAGCCAAAGATCACACTTTAACCAAAAGGAAATGATGCAATATGTGCCAAGCCAACATCTAACTTCACAAAGACACATCAAAACGACCAGTTTACCTCCATTTCCTCTGTGTATTGAACTGTGGGACAATAATATCTATCAGCAGTACTCTCAAAATACCCGTCTGTAGTTTATATACTGCATCTGAGAGTAGATGCTACGTGCTGAAAAACCTTGAAGTGGGACACAGCATTGAGAGGCTACAACTAAACGCTAACATGCTTTTATTTGGCATGTATAACGTTCATAATCTTAGTTTAGTGTGTTAGCGTACCAACATTAGCTAATTAGCACAAATAAGCTATTCTTTTGGATATTTTAGTAAAACACAAAAGCGTCAACCTGCAGGTGGCGCTACAGCAAAAATCAGGGCATCACCATCGGCAACAGGGTAACATGAATCTCTGCACAACGCGTCATCTCAATCCATCCCATAGCTGTTGAGATATTTCAGTCTGGGCTTGACAACAGATCACATGTGAAAGCCAAGCTGCCTGTAACATTTAGCACTGATGCTAAGATCCTCCTCCTTGCATACAAAGCCCTTAGTGGGCTAGCACCAAGCTAACTGCTAACTGCAATTTAAAATGGGTAGCTGCGTGACATATCCCTCATTTATAATGGCTATAATGGTGCCATATTGTGCAGTACTGCACAATAGTTTAGGAGCGATTTGCTAAATTGAGAAAGTCGCTAAAATATCTTTACTTCTAAGCCGAGAAGTAGCACCAAAGATGGATCAGTCTGCTTATTTTAGACCAGTCAAGGCTGATTTCCGGCTCTGAGACGTTTGAGAAATACCAGCTCTGGTTTCTGAATAGCTGTGAACATCAACAGTCCCTCTAAAAAGCCCATTAGAGACAGAAATGATCCAGCTGGTTGTCTCATCTCTCATTAAAGCAGCATTAATAGAGGAAAACACAGATTCTGGATGAGTAAAAGCTTCGGCTCTTATCTCACACAGATGTTTGGCAGAAACAGTTGGTGGCAGCCCCGTCATACGGCCTGAAAGGTAAACAGATGCCAGACACCAAAAACTGTGAACCATGACGCCACCAAGAGGCCACGTGAGGAGTCACTCCTCCGACAGCTTCCAGCTCAGTCACTCCTACGAGCTCCTCCATTCAGCCGATAAAACTAAACCAGTCTGACCGACGCTCGCAGTTCAAACGCTCTGATGGTGTTTTTGGGTGCATGCATGTGAACTGACCGTTGAGAATGGCCACCTGTGTGCCTCCACACGCCGCCTGGACCACCTTTCCGCAGCCTTTCAGAGGAAGATGTCGAGGAGAGTTGATCTGGAAGGAACAGATAAACAGGCGTTGAGTGATGGTGAGAAGCGGCTGCTGGTTGACACGTCTGTAGCTGGTTTCTCTGGTTTCCGGTTTCTATTATTCCTCTGATGTGTGATGTTTTTCCCTCTTTCTCCTGTTGCATCCAAACAGCAGCGTTTTGAGTGTGTGTTATAGGGCTTCCTATGTAGAACATCACTTCCTGCAACCTATACATATGTAAACAACCTGTACAGCTGGACAGGTGATGGACAGGTGATGGACAGGTGGAAGCAGAAGCCGACAGAGCCATGAAACAACTGAGCAGCCCCCCGCAGCCCCGCTCAGGCACATCTCACTCATATCATCCAGCCGTCGGCTCCCCTCACCTGCGTGGACTCGGTGACCGAGGCCAGCTGCAGGTATTCAGAGTTGCCCCACCCATACAGCTGTCCGTCTCTGGAGACAGCCAGGCTGCAGTCTCCATACGTGCTGATCTGCTGCACCTCCACCCCAGCCAGATCCCCTCCGACCTCCACCGGACTGGAGCTGATGTTGTGGTGTCCCAGACCTGCAGGACGAACAAGAACCAGACGGGTGCACGTTCATCAAACTGCTAAAATTGTCTGAATCTTTACACGAAACTCAGGCTCTCTGTGGCTTTGACATGGAAGATCCTAATCGGTCAAGTGAGGTGTCAATGGGAAGGTCAGAGGGCAGCACGCAAAGTACATCTACTGGATTTCTGACTGTGCTGCTGATGCACATTATTGTCCCACAATGCAATGCATGAGGGAGCTGGAGGAGCTGCTCACATCTACAAAAACTAAAACACTTTGAAGACGGTGGTGAGAAAACTGTCAGATATCAAACCTTTGAAAATACTGTTTGAATCATTGGTGATATTCCAAAGGTGCGTGTACTACGTGGATTTATTGTACATAATTACTTTGTATACAGTCAAAGTCTAACGACAGACATTCGAGACGGACCGCCAGACATCCCTGCAGAAGCTCAAACTCGTACCGAATACTGATGAGACGAAATGTTTTGTTCTCAAGAACACATAATACCATCTCCCATCTGTCTGCCATCCACACGTAACAGCACTGAAGCTGCTCAGTCTTATAAATATCTCAGAGTTTCGTTCGACAGCAAGTCTTAATTCTAAACCTCAAGTGGAGCAACTGGTGCAGAATCTGAAGGTTTTTTATATCTGAATAAAGCCTGATTTCCTCTGTGGAATCAACAATGGCGTCTGTGCCCGAAGGCTGCTCATTCCACCTCAAATCATCCATCACTGCGTTTCAGTGCAGGAGATAAATCGTCCAGTCTGCAGTCATGTCGTCTGCTAAAGACGCCTCGGTCACGTCTCAAAGGACTCCAAAACATGAGAGTTCACCACTTTGCATGACTTTAATCTTCAGAGTGTGTGTGTTTGAATCTCCTCCTTGGGTCTCTCCTTCTACAGAAACCGTGATCTCGCTGGGATTAAAGAATAATCCAAAACATAGATTGTGCTGCACAAGAAGCTTGTACCAAGTTTTCTTGTATTGAGTTGTGTGACTGTGTCTCAGTTCAGCTTCAGTGCTGCAGAACTGGCTGCTACAGAGAAGACATTTTTCATCTTGCTTTCAAGGTTAAGAGTGCTGACTGCGCCCAATACAGCAAACTGTCACTGTGACACGAAGTGCACTGACCCGTCTGTCCATCTGCTCCCCATCCACACGCCAACACTCGCCCTGTCTCGGTGAGGAAAAGGCTGTGGTCCTGTCCACACGCCACCTGGAAACCAAACATGGCTCTCAATCAAAATGATCGAACCCCACCTGAGCGCTGATACATGCAAACACACGACACACATAAAATCTGATCTAAGTCGACTCCAGAGTCACATTAAGAACGTAAACAAGTGCAAATGTTAACATGGGCAGGTGTTGGTGCACTCCGGCTACATGACCTGAAGGTCTGTTACAGGAAGGGGGGCCAGAACCATCCGTCATCACAGCTCAGACTGCACTCACCTGGACGACCCTGCAGCCGAAGCCTTCTATCTTGTGAATGATGTGACTGCCGCTGTTTGGACATGAGACAGAGAAATGAGCGATCCATCATTCGAGGACGGCGAGAGAGGTCACACATCCGTCTCTCGACAACCTCCCGCTTGTATCAGCAAGAACACAACTCCCAGATGAACAATAAATCCGAGGCAAACAGCCTTTGAATTATTCTTTTCAACAGGTACGATGTCTAATTTACAAGTGTAAGTTCAAGGTAATGGAACAAACCTGAAGCTGAGAATTTTTGTCACTGTTTGTTCTCAAGGTCAAGAATGAAGCTTAAAAACAAAGGCTGGAAAACACATTTTTCTGATAAGAAACCAAAGGCACATTAAAAAAATAATCCTGTCAGCGCTCTCTGCTGGACAAACTGTGTAATTAAAGTCCAACATTGATGCTGAAGTAAACTGAGTCTAAAACTGCAAACAAGCAGCCAGAATCCTTCACTGAGGTATTTAAATTGTGGTTTAATGGATGTAGTGCCGAGTCTTTCCAGAGCTTTAGTCTGAAAATAAAACGATTCTGACACATTTGACCAAGCAGCAGCAACGAGTGCTTCAGGACAAACCTGTAGACTTCATCCTCAACTATCCTCCTCCCACACTGGCCGTACGCGTTGTTTCCCATACTGAAAACTGAAAACAGAGAGGAGGAGGTAAAGGACAGAGTCTTTACTGAGTCACACGGTGATGATACCACACTTCGGCCCTCATCAGACCAAACTCCAGCCAGAAATCTGCTAATTAAATGCCCAACAGCACAGCACATACCAGATAAAACAAGTGAAGGCCTTAAACACACATGAATGAGCCGTTCTTTCATTTGGCAAATGTCCAAAACATGAAGAAGACTCATTTCAACTGAATTCATGAAGTAAAATAAAATCTGCACATACGTCATACGAAGTCGAGGGCAGCAAAAGAGACATGGTCCCATTCTAAAAACTGAGCTTTCATTAAGTGGCGCTTGTTAGAACATCTGTGTGCTAAATCACTGAGCGGGCCAGCAGACCATTATGGGCTTTTAGATGAGATTCAACAGCTGCCTGATAATCATTCATTCTCCCTGAGAGGTGGGAGGAGGATGGTAAAGGACGCACAGCGCGGCAGGAGGTTGTTAACAACCCGATACCAGGTGTTCTTCCTCTTCCCACAAGCTGTGACGAACACTCGGCTGCCGCGTCTCCTCTAAAAAGCCTTTAGTGATTTATGGCGATGATGTTGACGTCGAGCAGCTTGTGCTGCATCGAGCTGGTGCAGGACAAGACTCTTACCTCCCTCTTGGTTGGTGAGGACCAGGGAGTGAGCGCGGCCACATGCAACCTGAACCACTCTGGTCTGCAGAGGATCCACAAGAGGAAGAGCCACCGGGGAGGGTTCCAACACGTAGTCGTAGCTCTGATCTGCAGGGACGTTCGAAGAGACAGGAAGCAAGCTGCACTGACTTCATTCAAGTGGTAGAAACCAGCAGTGTCGATTAAAGTAAAGTGTTAAACTAATCACCAACTATTTTGACAATTGATTAATCGGTTTGAGTGATTTTTCAAGAGAAAAAGTCAAAATCCTCTGATTCCAGCCTCTTAAGTGTGAATATTTTCTAGTTTCTTCACTCCTCTGTGACAGTATCTCTCAGATTATCTTTGGGTTCTCAGGCTTTTCACCATTTTCTGACATTGTATAGACCAATATCTACTAAATTCATCCAGAAAAGAACAGACAGATTACACAAAACAAGGAGCTAACAGAAGCTCATTCTCTGTGGAAGCAAGTCAAGCAGAGCGTTTTGTCTTACGGCGGCTGTGCTGTGTGCGTTGGAAGCCCAGCTGGGAGTCCTTGTTCAGGCCCATGCCCCACAGCTTGATCACATCTTTGGTCGGGGAGGCGATGAGAGTGAAGCCGTAACCACAAGCAGCAGAAGAGATCTGCAAGACAGCGCGTTCAGTCATAAAACTACTTCAACACGTCCTCACCTCACAAAACACACAGTCCAGACTACGATGATGCAGCAGTGCAGCTGATATGATTTGAAATCTTTATGATTGACACTGAACGATAATCATTGACATGTACTGTCTGATTTCACCTGCTCTGCCGTCTCCAGCCGGTAAGGAGTCAGCTGGTATTTCCGGGGCTTCTTCCTGCCGCTGTCCGGCACCACAAAGCTGGGGATACCCAGAGCGCCAGTGAAGCTGAAGCCCCACACAAACACTTTGTGGCTGGGCTTTTTGTGCTGGCCAACATACTGAAAAACAGGACCGGTGCTGCTTTTCTCCTGAGGTCTGGATGCTTTACTGAGTGTCGCATAACCACAGACCTGAAGCCCTGCAGTCATGTGTCGAGTGCACAGTCGCACACATGTAAGAGCCATCCTGTAGAAAGAGATGAGGCAGGGCTGCTAACTGTAATGGACAGCAGGTAATAGTTTAAAACAGTCTGCATAAAAACCAAAAATCAAGGGCCAGTTTGATGGCTCTATTTCTGTAAAGATGACCCGAGAAGCCAGTTTTACACATTTGGAGGGAGGTTGTTTTCATAATTCAAGTTGAAATAGTATATATAGTAGTATATCAGTATATCAGAACTACATACTAAATTTCCTTGTCATACAAAATTGCAAACATCTTGCAGCACCTGCAGAAATAACACGTTAGCTGTAGTATAAGGATGAAAAATAGTGGCCCTTAGAAATGTTGAACATGCTTAACGAAATCATGACGAGACAAGCAATAATAGCTTGTCTGGTCATGAATTTTAGAAAATATCTCAGCTTTAGTCTACATAGTCGTACAACCGTACAACTGTACGTACTGTGATATGGAGTGAAAATGTACAATCGCCAAATTGCGTTCACTTATTCTCACAAATAAGCACCATGGCCTTATTAAACATTAAACACAGGATACTAGGAGCCATTAAGGACTTCCAAGGTTGGTCAGGCTCTACTGATAACTTCGGCATGCTGCTGGTCTACCAAACAGCTCTAAATTTTAATCAGATGTCACATTTCAATCCCCTCACCAGCAGCAGTCCGAAATCACGTTAACTGCTAACGAGCTTCAGCTAACGTAGGAGGTTGACATCGATGAGTGGACTAACACGTGAAACAGCTAATACAGTTTAAAATGATGGTAAGATAACTGATGTTTAATGCATCCCAGTAATGCCGGATGACAACGCGTCTCGTAATCACTCGATCAAGGTAACAGACGATGTTTTACTAAGCAGGCAAGTTTGACAATATTCACGAGAGTGTTAAATTATTAGTAATATGAACGGAGTTTCACCTCGTGTTCTCTCCGCTTTTTCCACATGCAGCCACTGACTTCGGGTGAACTTACCTTTACTTCCTGTTAGGCCGGGTTTCGTAAAGACCTACAAAGGCTGAAGAACTAACTTGTGCTGTGCAGAAACTAATGTGAACCTGCTGAATTGGTAATAATAGAGTTCAATGTCATTATCGCGTGTTTGTTTATCTTTAGTTACCCCGACCCCGGAAGAGGAAAAGCCACTCTTCTTCTACGGTTATGTTTCCCTCTCTCCGTTTTGCTGTATCCATTAGTCACATCATTAAAGCAATGCGCCACCTACTGGAGCGGAGTTCACACAGGACACAACCTCTGAAGTCATTCAAGCAACCAACCAACAAAATATGACGACAGGAAGTGGAAATGAAAACATTATATTGTACTATAAATTGTACTAAATTCAGCGAATAAGAAGATTCTGTCAATAACATACAAAGCACATTTGGGGAGATGTGTGTTGTGTTACTTTTGTTACACTATTTAAAGAATCAGTTCACAGTTATAGATTTTTTTTGTCAAGGTTTTATAGGTTATTGGAAACATAGTGTAATATCATTGCTTATGGTTTTATCTGCCTTTAATGAACACCATTAAGTTCTTGATGTTTCTGGGCGAAACACCAAGGCAGAAAGAAAAGGCAAGTTCATGAGCAAGTTTAGGAGTCAAGCTCAGACATGGCCAAGCAGCTGCAGTTATCTAAGCTTAGCACCAAGCTCCCTGCAAACCACAAGTGTTTCTCTATTCAACATGTTAATATCACTCTGCAGATTTCTGCACCGTCAGTTTTAATTCCAACACATTAGTGACTCATATTCTTTAAATATGTCTGCAGAGCTGAATGGACAAATCACACCTGTGTTTGCTTTAACTGTCCACAACTGACCAATAATCTACTCTTGAGTCAGATTAGAGCGACTCTGGAAGTGGGTTAATGCTGCAGGCCTGTCAGGTGAGAACCTGACCTTCGCCTCACAGGTTATTAACCTGCAGCAGCAGACAGGAGCAATCGCACGCAGAGCCACATGAAATATGAAACACATTATGAATTGTGATTATCCCCTGTTCCTTCATTTTAACCTCAAAAAGTTCCAATAATAGCTGAAGTGTGATTTTTAATGTTCATCAATGGTTTCCTTCTCTCAGGAAGGGAAACGTGATGCTGCCCCCTGCTGGCTGTTAACCAGGAGGTCAGAGGAGGCCCACGGCTGAGAGGCCCTGAAAGTGCTCCCACTCTGATCGTAATGCTTGTGAAGCAGTTTTGATGATGATGATGATGATGATGATGATGAAGATAAAAATTATTATTTACATCTCAAATTTTGTTAAAATGAGCATCAGAAACACGTTCCAGTGTGATTTTGAATCTAACATTGGCCGTGTATGAACTCATATATTTTCTCATTGTTTTATTTTACTTGATTTAATTTGGTGTATTTACTCTATTTCTAACTGTATTTTATTACTATTAACTATGAGTAGTTTTATTTTCCATCTCATGTTCTGCATTGTCTTCATTTTCATCCTTTATTTTAACTATTGTTATCAAACCAGTGTTAGTCTTCGTCTTATTTTGCATTAATTTTCTGGTCCTGTTTTCAGGCTTTTGCTGCCTGTGATATCTTTGTTTTAAAGCACTTTGAGGTGTATAACAGCAGGACTGAGGACTTTATCGCTTAGATTTTTAAGTTTCTACCCATAAAGACTTTCTGTTGTTTCGTACTTTGATTCTTCATCAGTATTAAACCCTTTTTAATGAACTCCTCTGCTTCATGTCGGCAGACGTACAGTATACATGCATGGACAGATCAGGCTGCACATGTGGCTTAAATTCCCCGTTTAAAGACATGAGGACAAGTGTTTTATGAGCAAACTCCAGTTATTTGTACTTTAGAGGGATTCAGCTGCAGCCTCGTATCACCCGCCCCGTCTAAAAGCAGGTATCTGCAGAGAAGACTGTAATCCTTTAAGAGGATCAGGTCTGAGATCCAGGGGGGAGGGATAAAGGCTCCACTAGCTGTCCGTAGTAGCCTGCACATGGCATTTCTGTCATCTTGACAGACGGAGCATGTGTCCGTCTGAAACGCGCTGAGCTTCAGGCTTTGTGCCTTTTGTGGAGCAGAGACAGCGATGGAGGCCGGGGCCGGGTCCCACTGCCGGGGTCTCGTCTCCTGGATCTGAGGACGGCCGAGGGGAGCCGGGGTCACGGTAAGATCCAGGACCAGAGTGTGAAGTGCTGCACGTGTCCCACATGAAGAACAAAAGGTCACTGGGTCAAAGCTGACAGCGCGGGCTGCGTCTAAATGCTGAGTGTGGAGTTAAAATAGAGAAAATAACGTGTATGCAAACTGTTTAATACGATAGATTTTTGACATTTTTAGGGTAAATTTTGAGAGTCTGGTGCTGAACTCTGTTAGAAATATCAAGTATTTAACTTTGGGTGATTAATTCAACAGTAATATAAAAAATACTCTAACTGTGGCTCAAACAACCTTTTGGTGGTAAATTAAGTCAACCAGCATTTCTCTAGTTCAGCTTAGACAAACTGATGTTTCAGCCAAATTAATTAGCTCGTTTGCTGATTGATTATTCCTTTTTTTAAGTGTTACGTCCTAAATGACATCATCATGAAAGATGCTGATTTTAAATATATTTAAATGAAACATAAATGACTTTAAAGTGACAGAAAGCGGAGAAAACGCAACAAGCCGCAGCTCATGATACAAGCCGTCCAATGAAATCCCTCCACTCGCCCACAGGCAGCCATGGTCGTCCTGGAGGTGATCTGCAGCCTGATTGGCTGGTTCTGTCTCTACCTGCTGTTCTGCTGCACCTTCGCTCCGCGGGGGCCGGAGTGGAACTGTCGGCTCGTCACGTTGATCCACGGGGTCGTCATCGTGCTGCTGACGGCGTACGTCATCTTCATAGACGGACCCTGGCCCCTGACGCATGCAGGTCAGTCACATGACGAGCGACAGGCACAGTGACGTCAAACTCACCTGACGCAGGTGTCCTTCAACGCAAATCTAAAATAGAAATAGATTTTCAGATTGTGTTTGTGTCCCCTGTGATCTGTTTAGATCTGTTTTAAGTACAGTTACTTAATATTGTACAATTCTGAGGTAATTTACTTCAGTCTACTACATTTCAGAGGTAAACGTGCTTTTTGCTGCATTTCTGTTGTTTGACATGTAACTTCCTCTCAGGCACAGAAAACACTGAGCTCCAGACCTTCTCCCTGGCCGTCTGCTTGGGGTACTTCCTCTTCGACATGTGCTGGTGCGTGTGTAACCGCACCGAGGGCCCGGTCATGATGGCCCACCACGCCGCCAGCATCGCGGGCATCCTGCTGGCCCTGCTCATGGGCGTGTCGGGCTGCGAGACCTGCGGCGTCATCTTCGGCAGCGAGATCACCAACCCCCTGCTGCAGAGCCGCTGGTTCCTCCGCCGGCTGGGCCTGTACGACAGCCTGCTGGGCGACGCCGTGGACCTGCTGTTCATTTTCCTGTTCGCCACCGTGCGAGTGGGCGTCGGCACGGCCATGTTCTACTGCGAGCTCACGTCGCCCAGGACCACGCTGGTGATGAAGCTCGGCGGCGTGGTCATGTACGGACTGGCCTGGGTGTTCATGGTGGACATCGCCCGGTTTGGCTACAAGAAGAGTCGGACCAAGTATAAACGGTGGCTGGAGAACCACAAGGTCAAAGACGCCAACGCACAGAAGCCGGACGATGGGGTTCACCTGAAAGACAATTAAACTCACAGCTTCTATTGTTCATCCAGTCATGTGTTCACAAAGTGGTGAACCTCGCTCCATCCTCTATGAACGACTGAGCCTTCCCAGGACGCCCCTTTCATACCCAATCATGATCCTCTCACCTGTTACCAGTGAACCTGTTCACCTGTGGAATGTTCCCAGCAGGTGTTTTTGGAGCGTTCCACAACTTCCCCAGACTTTGAAACGTGTTGCTGCATCAGATTCAGGAGAAGCAGATATTTAGAAAAATCAATGAAGCTGATGAGGTCAAATATTAAACAGGTTGTTTGCAATCACGTGACATTAAATTCAGATGGAGGGCAGGAAGTGAAAACCGCAGAGGGCAGGATGGAGGAAAGTTCTTACTGGGCTGGTTTACATGAAATTAGATTAATGAAACTTAAATCTATCAGCACAGATTGAAAACTATAGCTAATGTTAGCTATGTTAGCTAACACCATTTCTGCCATTAGCCGACTCGGCTCCTCCCGACACAGGCAGGTAACTTAAAGGTTAATTTTTTCCGTCTTTATTTGGTTAAAGGATGTAAATCATCGGCATTTTGAGTGTGTGTTATAGTGTTTTCTGCACAAAAAATCACTTCCTGCCCTCCATCTGCAGTTCGAGTCACATGACTGATCTGCAAACAACCTACATATTGTCTTTGTACTGTTTCCAGCTGAGTTGACGTCAGAAAAGATTAGCATCACGTTCTGTTTTATTTATATTTTGAACAGCGTCTCAGCTGCAGTCTGTACCACAAATGCAGTAACAGCGTATAATAATTAACTCATGTTCAAAACGTAGAACTACTGCATCAACGTGATGTGTTAAACTGCTTTTCTCTCCAGTCGGCTGAGTCTGCTTTGGAAACCGATCTGGTTTTCTGAAGCCGAGCTCAGCTAAAGCTGACTTTCTTTGTAACAATCAGTGAGACGGAGTTGATATGAGGGACGTCTGATCTGATTTAGCTGATTTGTGTCGATGCTTTTAATGTCTGTGCGACCGATGCTGCTGCCATAATGTTTTCATGCCACAAACAGGAAAGAGAAACATCTGGAAGTCATCTCCTCTTGTAGCTATCAGCCATATTTTTAACTTTACCTCAATCCACCAAACCAGTGTTCACTTTATTTTACATGTTTTCAGCTGCGACAGAAACGTCCGTTACAAAGTGAGACGACGTTCTGTGATAGAAAAAACATTAAAATCAAAGCAGTAACTCTCACACTTTGTTAGCTGTCATTGATTTCCACATCTGTATGCATCCTCTTAGCCATTCTGTCAATCATCTCACGACCACTCTGCATCATCTTGCAGCCACTTGCACTAGAACGTGAGATCTGTATTAATCCGCAACTGAAAATAGTCCCCAACAAATGAAATATTTACAGCTTTTTGAGTAACGTTTGCAAGAAACTACAGATGTTTGATTCTGAACAGCGTCTCTGCAGGTTTGACCACATCAAATTTAAATGTTTTAACACATTTTAATTATCACATCAAATGAAGTTTAATATGTTTTATACCAATTCATGATGGAGAACCAGAGGGGAGACTATGGTGTAGAATTATTTATTATCAGGTCTCTTTTTAGAGTGCTTTCCAGGTGGGTTGACCAATTAAAATGAGCTGAATTAATTAATTTAATTAGTTTCTTTCTGTGGCTGCAGTAGTGGTGGAGTTTCCTCCAGGTCTGATACTGCTGACTCAAGGATTTTCAAGGATTTTCCAGACCTACAGATGCCTTTTAAAGGAACTGATTTTAGAGTGGATTGTCCCTTTAACGATGGACGAATGGACGAATGGACGAATCCGGATGAAGCTCCCCACCAAAGATCATCTAAAAAGAAATGACGCTCTTTGAGTCTTTTCCTTCATTTTTAACAACAGCTTAAAGTCTCCTCGTCTCACAGGAGCGATTTAAACACGTTAACAGGGTTAATGACGATGTAATAAAAGGTAACACTTTGAATAGAACATTTATAAAACAGATTAGTGCTGCTTTTGAAGGGTTTCTGTTAAAACATTACATGATTTCATGGTGTAAAAAAACAAGAACACACAAAACCTTTGATATACAGTCATAATTGTACATTATATTCCTTTACAGTCCATAACAATCCTTTTTCTCTATATATTCTTTTTTCTTTTTAATGTTTTTTTTGTATATCTCATTCATAAATCAAAGCCATAATGTCTTCTGTGCAGTCTTGTGGCTTGTGGTCAGTCCAGCCATTGAAGTGATGAGCCAATCGTTGAAGCTTGTACCTAAAGGGAAACAGGTCGATGTTACAAGCTGAACATGGCTTTACTGAGCAGCCTGCAGGAAACCTCCTCACAGTGCTTCAGGGGAATCAAAGATAGTACTTTTCAGCGTCTGATGATGTACAAAAGAGGTGGAAAACTGCACTCAGGTTAGTCAATCACTTCACTACCATGAAGGCCAGTAAAAAGGTCTGAAATACAAATGGAAAATAAATTCTACTATTAAATTAAATTCAGTAAATTCACATGTGCACACGCTCCGAGAAGCTCGTATCTATTAGTATGTTGTGTTGTGCTCTTAGATGTACGTGGCTTCAGGAAAAAAGCTGCATTTCCCAGCTGCACGTTGCCAAACTCCACTTGAACAATGCAGACTTTTAAAAACACAAACAGGCTGGAAGGAGGTTCTGTTTTCACCTCCATCGGTCCGTCCATCACTCTGAATCCTTCGTCTATTTCATGAATCTGTTGGATCTGTTTGTTTGCTATATTGTGCTACATTCAAGTGCTATAGGAAATTTAAAAGTCAGCTGCTAAAGAGCATTTTTATAACATTACATTCAAATCAAGAAGACAACCAGTAAACAAACGGTACTGGAGCTTTAGAAATATGACAATTTGTGACGAGTCCCAAAAATAAATGATGTTCAGTCTATTAATCTGGACAAGAAATGAGATTTATCGTCTTAAAACTCTTTTTAAATGGTACATTATTCATGTGTTTGAAGGATTACTTCAATTTGCAATTTTGGAAATACAGTATGGCTATTTGTTTGCTTTCCAAGAATGAGTCCAGAGGATCGACATCGTTCTCATGTCTGAGCGTTAAGTTCGGAGCAGATATGGTTAGCCTAGCTTAGCACAAAGACTGGAAGTAGGGGGAAACAGCTAGCCTGGCTCTGTTCAAAAACACGCCTACAAACAGCTGTAAAACTCATCCATTAACAATAACACACACAGAAACGTACATAAAAACTCTTTGTGGTTATAGTGGGAGGTGTGTGCTGGAACTATTTCATCCACTCAGCACTTCTGTGCAACTTCTCCGAAAATCCTGTCACTTCTATGTCTACGTCTAAGTGTTAATTATGGTCAGGCTAGCTGCTTATGCTAAGCTAGGCTACAGACAGACAACATAAAAGTACTTTTTTAGATATTTGGGGATGGTAGGAATAGATGATAGAGCCTCTTCTGTGAATGTTGCAGTATTTAAAAGCATAATAATCAGCGTGGTGAGAGGAAGTTTTGGCTTTTAACGGCTGCTTTTCATTGCTGTCTCAGAACAAGGACGTCCTTCTTTAAGCATGTCCAACGATGTGCTGGGCTGAATGTGCACAGGAGAGGTTATTTCTTATTGCAGACTTCTTTTTTTACAGCAGTGAGTCCTGAACAAGACAATCTACCTTCTTCATCCTCAGAGAATCGTCCCGGTCACCCTCGCAGTCTTCATGTCTCTTTGATTTCTGAAAGCTGAGCGTCCTCACGCCACTCTCCACTTCACATCTCCAGTGTTTAAGATAAGTTATGCAGTTGGTTACTATTATAGTGAAAAGCGACTGAATTGTCCTCAGGTGAGTCCACGGTGTCTCTCCTCAGTTTGGAACAGTCCTAATAATGATGAAAACGTCTTCCACTGATTATCACAGATGGCTGAAGAGGGAGATCAGACGTTAGGCCTCCATTACTGGACGACATCAGTGTTAAATGATGGAGGAAGTCGTTACGTGGTAAAAGGAAATTTGGCTCATACGACTGAGAGAGCAGGAAGTCCTTCATCACTGAATCCCATCTGAAAAATATCAAACAGTTTGAGATTCGCTGTAAATGAACAAAAGACTGATGTGGATGAAAAACGAGTGAAACGCACCGTTGTTGTCGTCCCAGTCGGTGGCCGGGTCGCCGTGTGCTTGTCGCAGCTCGTTGTACTTCATCTCCACCTCCTGGAAGCAGATCGTCACAACAAAACTCTCCGTGATCCACTGACCAGTGACTATAGCATTAGCGTGTGTGTGCGTGTGTGAAAGCAGCTCACGACGACAGGCTGCCCGTTAGCGTGCAGTACCTTCAGATACTGCAGGTCGGCCTGCAGGAGGCGCAGGTGGGTCATAAGCTGCCTGCTGAGGTTGGGGCCACCGTTGCCCCCCGTCTGCGAGGAGGAGGACAGCAGTTTCCTCATGTCGATGCCCACGTCGCCTCCTCCATCGTCATCAGTGCCGCACTCCTCGGAGCCCCCGCCGAAATCCAGAATCACGAAACCGCCTGGATGGAGGAGCAGAAACACTTAGAAACACTTACCTTAGCTTAGCTTAGCACAAAGTCTTTAACCAGCTAGCCTGGCTCCGTCCACAGGCTACAAACTGCACCTAGCTGCACCACCTGTTAATCAACAGGCTATATCTCATTTATTGTTGTTGCTAACTGTTTCCAGTCTTTATGCTAAGCTAACTGGTTGCTGGCTGTAACCTTCCTTTAAGCCTTCAGCGCAGCACTTCTTTTCCTCACCGTTGCGTTCAGCTGTCTCAGACGTGCCGGCGGGTCCTGAAGGGAGCTGAGAGTTGTCTTTCTCTGAACTTGCAGACGCTTGGCCCTCCTCAGACGCAGCAGAGGGCCCCTCGGGGCTCTCAGGCTGACACTCAGGGGCCCCGCTCTGCTTGTTCTCCTCTCTCTCCTCCTCTGCCTCTCGGCTCATCAAGTGGTTGAAAAGAACCTGCTTCAGCGTCGCCACTAGGACGAAGAGAAAGATGTGATAGACACCACTAGAGGCAAGAGAGAAAATATATCTTTGTGATTTGGGTGAAGTGACCCTTTAAATGTGACTTACGTGTCCTGAGAGCCTCTTCACCTTTAGAGGAGGGTATAGTGAATACAGCGTGCTCTTGGTTTCTGATGGCGATGCCCTGACGCGACCCCTCCTGCAGGAAGGGCAGCCTGTCTGCCAGCTGCCCGTCCAGGAAGGCCTCCAGTTCAGCTTCGTCCACCTCTTCATCATCCTCCTCTTCCTCCTGTCTGTCTGCCATGGCCAGCTCCTCTTCCTCGTCTTCTGATTTCATGCCATCGAACGGGTTCATGCTCGGTGGAGCTTGAATGTCTGGAGAAGAGGCGGCATCTTTATCTGTGACGCATCGAAAAACATACTTAAAGTGTAGTTTTAGATTTAATGTAAAATGTTTAACACTTGAGCTGTGAGACAACGTCACCTTCAGATTTAAAAAGGATGCAGGTTAATGGACAAACAGTCCAAAACACAAAGATATGCAGTTTAGAATGATATAAAACAGAAAACCCTCACATTTGTGAAGCTGCACTCTGTGAATAATCTGCATTTTTGTTTGATAAATTACTTTAATTGTGATGAAAACTGCTGTCAACATACCTGAAGAATGGATGCTTCCACCCGATGTCCCATTAGGATCTTTGCTCGTCTTGGGCGTCCCGTGTTTGATGATGTCAATGGCATCCCGCTCAGCACTGAAACACACACACGTTAGAAACAATGGAAAGAATAAATAATACACATCAGCGTCAGGGAGCGGCGGCGTCGGCGGACTCACTCGGACTGAGCTGCAGGTGCGTCTCTGCTGTGAGGTTTGGCCTTCATGGCGTCGGCACACTGTGTGATCAGACACTGCCACCTGGATGACGTAGGTGAAACAGCAGGATGAGACAGAGGAAACAGACGACATGCAGCCATGTTTGTGCTGTGAGACTTACGTCCTCTGGTCGGACACCGTCTGAGCCATCAGCTCATAGATCTGAGCCCCGTTTTCCGACATGGACAGCACGAAGAAAGACCTGTTGTCTGATGAGGACAAAAATGCAAACAATGATTACATTACATAGCAGTTGCATACACTCGTAATTCATAACTAATTAACCGCACAAAACATCAAGAAAGCACTCGAGCCACATTAGCAGCTCTGTAAGGTTTGAAATGCTAAAGCTAAAGGTTCATATCAAGAAGCTAACATGCTCACAATGACAATGCTAATGTGCTGATTTTAGTAGGTCTTTTTACAGTGTTGACCATATTAGTTTAGCGTGTGAGCATGCTAATATTTACAAATATTTCACTCTGGAGTGGGTTCAGTTCTTACCAGTTGCCACTGGACGAACCAGCACCGTGTTGAGTTTGATGACGGGGCTGAAGATGTGTTTGGTGTCTGCGGCGCTCGCCAGATTCTTGCCGTGGAATTTGAGGACCAGACGCTCGTCCTGCTTCTGCAGTAAAACCAGTATGTCCTCCAGGAGGATTGTGTACAGCTCTGAAAGGAAGACGGGGGTGATATAAAACCGACTGCACATCCTCCTCTTTATTCACGCACAGGTGGAAAGCCGATATCTTTTAATGTTATTCTCATATACTGGTACCGATCGTCTTATCCTTATTGACTTTCCAGGAGAGAGGCCCCTCGTGCACCATCTTCCTCTTGGTCAGGTCCAGATTCTGCAGGACAAGAATCGCGTTTCATTAAAAATACAACAAACAGCTTCATTAATAACCCAAACATCTCCCATGTTCGTGTATTTTAATGGACCAGGGACGGACTTTATGTTGAGCTCAGAACAGTCTAACTAGTTTCTTGCCTTGAGCTCCAGGATCATGGGGTTTTCACTCTGTTTGAGGGACGAGATGTCTAACCTCCTCTGATACTCCTCCAGCCTCTGTTGAGGAAGAACAACTCGTTAAAAGCTTTTCAGACTCTGGATATTACAAAAAAAACAGCTGATTTTAATCATGAACAAAGTCTCCTGTGGAAACTCAAATCTTGCTTGATTGTCACGTCTTTACCTGTTTGTCCTCTGCCTCTTTGACGGCCTGGTTCACGTGGTTCAGGATCTTTTTGCAACATTCTCCAGCTTTCTTCACCTTCTCCTTCTCCTCGCCGTCTTCTGCGGGAAGATAAACAAACATAACCAACAGCCGCTTGAAGTACAGCCTCGGCCATACTTACACCTGTTCGGTGCATACCTGTGTACTTGATGATGTTGTCCAGTAGGAGTGGGTACTTGGTGGCTCTCTGCATCTCTACAGGAATGATGTCTTTAAGCTGAAGCCTGCGACACAGACGGTTGCTCTCAGCCTCCTGAAGACAGACAATAAGGACAAATCAGAAACACGTAATTAGAGCTTGTTAGGGTTTTTTTTTTGATGGAAACTGGTAAAAAAAAACCATAAAGAAAGAGTCTTAAATACACTCTAAATGAGCATGTAAACACTCCCTGTGATGATATTAGTTATTTTATATTTTTCCTTTATGTATATGTGTTTTATGTTATGGAATCACATTATTTCACATCACACAACGGTCAAACGTGTCACTTCCTGGCAGCAGACTGTGCTGGTCGACTGCATTTGGTTGTTCTGACCTGCATGAACAAAGTGAACCTCTGGTCTTTCTTCTTCCTGCTCTTGATGAGCTCCAGTGCAGACGGCTGGTTGCTACAGAAAGTTCCCACTGCTCTCTTTATCTTCTCCTCTTCCTCACCACTGAACTGGAATCGACACACAGACGCATCATGTTCACACTTGCATTATTTACTGTCACTAATACTTTTCTGGCTGCTGCATAAGTTCAAACTGGTCTTACCCATCCCAGCAGATCATCTGCGATCAGACCAATCACTGATGTCTCGCTCCTCTTCCTGATTGCTGTCATCTGCTCTGTTAGAGAAGCTGTGGAAGAAGAAGAAGAAGAAGCTCTGAAATACAAACATTCAGCGTCTCATGTTGTTGTTACTGACGATCTGACACTCAAGTGTCAGAAGGAGAGAACATCATGAAGCAACAAGTCAGTACTTTATTGGCATCTAATACATATTTTGCTAATTAATTTTACAATATGTGCTCATCCCTCTGTGGCATGCAGGCGTTTGTGTGTGTGTGTGTGTGTGTGTGTGTGTGTGTGTGTGTGTGTGTGTGTGACGTTACCATGCAGCTGAATGATCTCCTCCAGGTTAATAAAGATGTGTTTGATGTCTTCTGGGGGGAGGATACCATCTCTGTTCAACCTCTGGTAGAAAACACAGTCCAGCACCTTCAGCATCCTCAAGTGTGCACGCTCGGTGTAGAACAGCTCTGATGGCGGACAGACGCACACGTGTAAAACATATACCGCATGTACATTTGGTCACTTTCATTTCTCTGTAACTTTCGAAATGCTGTTGACTCACCGTTGATGGCTTCCTGCCGTTTGATCTCCTGTGGCGTCAGGCTTGCTAGGACGCCTTGGCTGACCAGACTCTGCCAGGTCAGAGGGTCCTCCTCGCACTCCATCTCACCTCCCTGGTCGTCTTCGCTCTGGACGTCGGCTGAAGTCACCGCACATTGCACCTCCATCCTGCTGCCAGCCGAAGACAGAGGAGAGTGAGGAGGTCTTTAAAGTAAAGGCTTCTGTCTGTGCTGTACAACTTTCTCGAAGCACCCCTAACTCCCCTCTTGGATCACTGGTCAGTGGGACCATGAAGAGAAAATCCAAACCTGTAAATACCTGAAAGTCTCCTGGTCTTCCTCCTGTAGCTGCTCCAGGTTGGAGGGGCTGAAGTCAAACTGAGTGCTGGTCGGACTGGAGACGCTGTCCTGATGGTCACCAGACTGCAGACCCTCAGCCAGTCTGGGCTGGACGCAGAACGGAGACACATCTGTGGAGTAAAGAGGAGAGTGGTTCATACAATACAGAGGAAATGAAGTAAGTCAGATCTACATTGTGGTATTCCAAATTCCAATCACATAATTGTGGATTTTCATGTTTGTTTTGTAAAGCCCTTTGTAACATTGTTAAGAAAAGTGCTACATAAATCAAGTTTATTATCAATGTGGGTCATGAAATGTCCTGTTACACAAAATTTGGTTTGCTTTTGGGACTGTTCTCCAGTCGGTGATTGTTTCTTATGACACACTGTAAAGATTTTTTTTCTCTTCAAGCCTCTAAAAATATTAAAATCAAACAAACTGAGAAGAGAAAATCACTCTTTGACTGAACTGCTCATAACTTATATACATTCAACGTGTAACAGGAAGTCAAAAGAAAAGTCGGCAGTCCCTAACCCACGACACTACGATCATATTCCTGATAATGTCCCAACAGATACTCTTGAGGAGGAGAAATCAGCATATCTTACTGGAGTCTGAGTCTTGTCCACTAGTATCTGAGGCCTGACCGGTGGGCGAGCTGTGGGTGGGGGAGGTGGTGGAAGGTGAAAGTTGGATGCTGGTGTCGGATCCCTCGCTGAGCTGATTTCCACGGACCCGTCCAGAGTTCGGGGTGGAGGAGTCGGACTGCTCAGGGATGCCGAAGGCCGGCTGAGAGAGCTGCTTTGGTGACCGCTGCTTGTTCAGCTCCACGGCTTTACCGACTGCACGCAAAGCCACAAATACACGTATGCAAGGGTAGAAAAACATGAGTCAGCAAATTAAAAACTACCAGTTGCCTCACTGTGCATTAATGGTACCAGGATCTGTGGTATCTGTCTTAAAGTTGTAAAACCACACACTGAAGGTTTAGATTGTAGTTTAGTCCTCACCTGAAGTTGAATCCACTCTGCTCAGGCGCCGAGGAGGGCCAAGGATGTTGGGAAAGCGAGGCTTTTTCACCTTCTCCTCGCCCTCCTTCTCGGGCTTGATGCTCTTCTGCTTGATAAAATGACACATATTTAAAATATTTACTTGAAAATGCAGAATTTCAAACAGTTTATCAGACTATTAAAAGCATGATGTTTGACCATATCATGCAATTATTTCATAGACAACATGAGATAGCATCACATTGATCAATAGCTAATGTTAGCAAGACAGAGATAACTAGCCAGCTAGCTATCTAACTAGCTATCTAGCTAGATAGCAAGATAGATAGATAGATAGATAGATAGATAGATAGCATTGACATAGACATACATAGATCAGTAGCTAATGTTAGCAAGCTAGGAGAGATAACCAGCAAGCTAGCGAGCTAAGCTAGATAAGCACTATCATAGATAGATAAACAATTCACTATTGCTACTATCTTTTGTAAATAGTTCCTAGTTAGATTACAGAGATTGCTCAAGCTAATGTTAGCAGGCTAAGATAGATGAAATAAAGTGGCTAGCTAAAATAGATACATAAATATTTCACTATGCTACTATCTTTGTATCTATTTACTAGTCACATAGATCGCTAAAGCTAATGTTAGCAAGCTAAGACAGATGAAAGCTAGCTACGATGGACAGATAGATAGTTTGGTTTCACAGGTATGTTGGACATGATGATACAGGATATTTTGTGTGTGCGTGTTTCTCAACGTGGGATTTAACCTTAATCTTGGGCAGGAAATTGATGCGAGCTCGCTTATGCTCGAGGCCACGAGGCTCCTTCACTTTCACCCCAAGGTGCTTCATATAGGTGAGAATCACATACTGCATAGTTTGGCTGCAACATGATACGGCACAATCAGAGAAAAGGCAAATTGTTATTTACTGTATAGCATATATAACTGTTGTCCTTTGAGGTATTTCTATGCAACTGAATGTAAATGAGATCAGATTGAACAGAAACTAAAACAGATATCACATTGACTGTCCTGCCTTACCACTTCTCCTCTTCTGTGGGCTGTGAGGTCAACCTGCGACAGGCATCTCAGGGTTAGCACACACACAATCACACAAAGAATATAGTAATTGCATATAGATATGTATGTGTGTGTGTGTGTGTGTGTGTGTGTGTGTGTGTGTGTGCGCGCGCTCATGGACTCACAGGATGTCCTCGATTTTGGAGAGGATGTGTTCAGCACAGGAGCATTCCTTCTCCAAGGCCTCTTTTCCTTGCTCTGAGTCCAGCTTAGACAGCTCGTCTTCAGCCAGAGTCAGACCCATGCTGCGCTTCTGTCTGTATACCATTAAACATAAATAATATAATTCACAGGACAACATATGGAGGTATCACCTTCTTGAACCTAACTGATAACAGATTTCAAGTTAAATCACTACCATCAGAGTGGTTACACAGTTTTATGACTCTTACCTGAAATCTTCCAGGTTCCTGTGCAGGTCTGGTAGCAGTGCGTCCTGTAAAACCTGGGTGTACTGTTTGCAGAGCTCCTCCGGGATTAACTCCAACCTCCTCTTCTCTGTGCAGAGACAAAAAGATGCCCAAAATATAATGATTTAACTTGTAAAATTATGAAATACTGAGACACATGTTAGTGTCTTTGTATCTCTTACCTAATTCAGCTGCCATTGTCTCTGGCAGTGGTACTTTAAGATTCTAGGAAAGATGATCAGAAAAGGAGTTACATCAACAAACATATAAAAGATTCAATAAGTCAGAAATGTGGTCTAAGAGAAAAGGATTTTAATTGAGAACAACTCACCGCTGTTCGGTCTATAAAGAGCGAGTGGAATTCCATGAAGAAGCGTCGGCTTTCTTTCGAGCTGGTTTGCTTGTGCATGTCAGCGTAGAGATAACAGAGCTAACAGAGGAAAGAAGACAAGAAAAGACCCTTATACTGCCATCAATGTGCAGTTCCTCATCACATTCAGTATATTATACTGCATCAGAACATGGACAATACACCTTTTAATCAAAAAGCTTTTCTCAGATCAGTGATGGCATTCCACAAGGATCGATCCTGGGCCCACTTTCATTTATATAAAAATAGCATTTACTCTTACTCGCATATCTTTTTTCAGGACAGTTTTGTACGTCTATTGTTATGCCAAATTAATAGCATGGATATTATTATACCTTAGTGTCTACTGTGTGTGTGTGTGTGTGTGTGTGTGTGTGTGTGTGTGTGTGTGTGTGTGTGTGTGTTTGGATATTTACCAAAGGCGCAGGGTCAAACTGCGAGACAACATGATGGAGGAAGACTGCGAGGTGAGCCGGCCGAGACTTCAGCAAGTCTACACTCTGAAAAGAGCTGCACTCTCCATTAATCTGTCAGGGAGAAATCCAGTCAGAGATGAATTTATCAATAAGGTTTGCATCCATTTCCAAGTATTTTCATCAATATCATATATCAGAGTGACTGCATTGTTCATGTAGAGGAACATGCTTATTGTTTCCTTATTGTCATATTTATCTTTAGATCTTTGCATACCTGCTCTTGCTGAGAGTCAAAGTAGTCATCCTCTGCTCCAATGATCTGAGGGTTGAGGAGGTAGGGAGGGCTACCCACAATGCACTGAGCACTGGAGTCCTGCTGATATATTGGCACTGTTATATGTACTGATGGACAAACACACACACGTCACCATTATACGCCCATTTGTGCTACATTGAAAATGTTACTTTAGCATAAAAATGTCTTCAAATTGAAGACGAGTAAAAACATCAGACTTGTGTGTCACTGTGTGCGTGTGTGTGTGTGTGTGTGTGTGTGTGTGTGTGAGAGAGTGTATTACCATGTCAGGGGGGTCCTCAGCGTCGGGCAATGGGCAGAAGTTGAGGCCGTCTCTGCGGTTGATGTCTGGGCTCTGACAGGGCGTCTCTCTTCTGCCAGGACTCTCTGGGAGGGGGCTGCTGTGGATCTAAGACACACATACAGAAACACACACACACACATCAATACACACACAGAACAACACAACACTTAAGCCAAATTGATTGTTTAGTCTGGTGCTTAATACTGGGAAATCCCAAGAGATTGGAAAGTACGACCGTTTCATCCCTATTTATAGAAGTTGTGATAAAAAAGACTGTTGTTACAAAGGAGTCTGGGTAAGCAGCATTTTCAGACAGACTTCCTGTTGTATTTAACATCAGATCCTGGGTACTCTCACAACATATTATTAGCAATGATCCATGTCAACAGAAACACCTGATCCAGGGTAAAGTAGTTAGAAAATGTCCATAAAACACAAACATGGTCACTAAAATCTGAAAAATCAAGCTGACATTGAGACTGAGAGCTATTTTGGTCATTTCTGACTAATCTTTTCCTTTTTTTTTGAAGATTCATTGATGGGAAACTGTCAGAAAATAGTGAAAACAGTGATCGTGTCCTCTTTGACTAACAATCCAAAACCCAAACTTATGAAATTTACAGTCCAATAAACAGAGAAAATACTTAGATTTGTAAAGCTTCCAACAAATACAACAAATATATCAATCGATCGTTTAAGCATCTACCCACACTGACTTGAGCAGCAGGCTCAAAACCACAGCTGGCAAAGTTAAATGCAGAGTGCTTCTGGGTAATGTGGTTCACCACACTGACTGCTGTGATCTGTCATTACACCCACAGAGTTATTGTTGGTCGAGGGCCCGTCGTTGCCGCCGTCACCTCGCGAGGACGGGGTGTGCTCCCTCAGAGGAGGCCCGCTGTCCCCCTCCTCAGCTTCAGTATTCCTGGACCCTGTGGCTCCGTCCTGAAACACACGGTAAGAACGTGCTGACCCTCTTATCAGGTGCAGTTAACACGGCTCCTGCAGACCAAAGCGTCTGCAGTGACCGGTCTTAATGTGAAGTGTGTGGACGTGACAGCTGAGACGAAGCCTCAGACTTCAGAGAAGAAAATGTCGTCAAACTTGTCGCAGGATGTAAAGGAAGCAAAAGACGAGTTTTAACCAGTTGTGAGTGGTGGTGGTGGTGGTGGTGTGTGTGTGTGTGTGTGTGTGTGCGTGTGTGCGTGCGTGCGTGTGCAGCACCTGTAATGCTGCTTTGCTGAGCTGCTCCTGCTGCAGTGAAATGTGCTTCTTGGCCTCCTGGATCTCCTTCAGTAGTTTGGGCCGGGGGTTTCGGCTGTACTCCTCCTCCTTCGCCTTCACACAAATAAATCCCAAACAAGCACATTTTTAAAGACATTTGATGATCTGCAGATATGTTTACAAGTCAAATGTGATAATGAGTAACTTGTGGAAACATAATAGAAGACAGACCAACCATAATGAACAGATTAGAGAGTTAATAATATACTGCATATATATAATAACGTCCTTTATAATTAATGAAACAGAGCTGTGAATATCAGCCTCACTGTCTCATAAACACACCTGTAGGTCCTGCTGCTCCTTGGTTAACATCTTTTGCAGGATGTCGGCCTTCTGGCTGTGCGTGGTTTTGTTCTCAGGCTAAAAGAGGAGACAAAGAGGAAACACTGAGCTAAAATAGTCAGAGATACAGTGACAAACACATCCTGACCTCATTATTCCCGTCACACACTAACGTGACTGAAGGCAGCTTTAGGTCGACTTGGCGGAAGAGAGAAGTGATACAAATAAGACTGAAAGCGAAAAAGAAAAAAGGGGAAATACAGTCAATTATTGACTAGTTCCAACAATGTTATTTAGTACACATCTTCTGCGTGTCTTCACATTAAGATTCACTGCCAACACATTCTTTAGATTCTTCAGACTTTATGAAACCAGAGTCTCAAATCGCTGATGCAGCGCAACAGTTTTGGTAAAGGCTGGCAGTGAAGGACTGAGACGATGGAGCTAATTAAAAATAATGAGCTGCGTGGGTTGTAGCAGACAAATCACACACAGACAATACCATCTTAAAAATAAGATAAATGTCTCTCCTGCACCTTCAAATTGCTCAGCTGCAGCATCTCACTTGTAAGATTAGTCAAATTACATTTTCGTGTGTTTATGGAGAATATTATTATGGAATAAGCATAAGATTCTCACATGTCCTCATAAGTAGAAACAGCAGCAGGAGATGAACACAATCAACTTTCTGTATATAAACATCAGCTGCTCCAAGTTTAACAGTGACATCTTTTGTAAGAGAAAAGGTTTTTGGGGCATTTGTAATGTGAGCGAAAAGAAGTCCAAACCCTGACTTCTCTGGAAAAATATTTTCTTCTTCTGTGTCTTAAAGATTGCTGCAGTGAGTTTCCATTTGTAATCACAGCTCAGAATGTTTCTTTAAACGCTTAAATAAAGCAAAATCAGACCAATAGCACTAAAGGAAACACAAACTGTGCAGAGACGAAGGATTTTGCATTTAAAATAAGTTGACAGCAGTTTAAAGTCTTTCGTTTATCAGCTAAATGTTGTGTGATGACGTCTTCCCGTCCTTTACTAAAGAAACGGAGCGCACTACACATAAAACACATACAACCTCTCGTCGCCTTCCTTACCCCGTCAGGCAGAGAGGAGGTGATGTACTCCTGAGGGCTGCAGGAGGAGCCGCTGGTCACATGGCTGCACTTCTCTCCACCTGGCAGCGCAGGTGAGTGCGGCTCCGAGAGAGAGGAGGACGGGCTGAGCTCTGCTCCTTCCTCCTTCTCTTCCCTCTCTCCCTCCTCCAGGGGGATGTGAGGAAGCCCCGGCGGCCTCCCCAGCACTGTCAGGGCTACATAGGAACCCGCTGCCAGAGAGGAGTCATGGGAAAGGAATGAAGGGAGGGTGAGGAGAAAGAAGAATGAAGCCACCATGAAGACGTGATCACCAAACCAGCTGAGAGAAAGAGCTCCGTCAGAGAAACATCTGACCACATGAAAGGACGAAATTCTGTAATACTGATAGATTACATCATGAATCATTTGTCCAAGTCAAACGCATACTTACATTTTATGAGCTTTACAACCTCTATGTGGTTCGAATGTGTAACCAAGGTCCCATTAACCTATCAGAAAACATGAGGAGAGAACAGCTGATCACGATATGTGCTTCACAATAAATGCATTTTAATGGGGTGATGAAGATGCTCGGCACCAAACGTTTCAGGGCATCCTCACAGAAAAGCTAATGCTAAATGGATTAGCTTCCTCCTTTACGGAGATGCTAAGAAGGAAATAAAAAGCCTCACCTTAATGATCCTATCTCCCGTCTGAACACCAGCTCGCCTTGCAGCTCCATCTGCAAACAAAAGACAGAGTCAGAGATGCTGCTTCTGCAGATGAGGTCAGGTTTCACAGCGAGGACATTTCTGCACTGAGAGGACGTTCTGGCCTGGTCCTGTCTACTTAAAGCGCTGTTTGAAGGTCACGACTTGAATTTAAGGTTAAGGTTATGGTGAGGGCTAGTGCGTGTGTGTGTGTGTGTGTGTGTGTGTGTGTGTGTGTGTGAGTGAGCCTTACCTTCTTTCACCAGCTGCACAAACACCGGGTTGTCTCCACTTACAGTCAGCCCAAAGCCATTTTTATCTCTCTGGATTATCACACACCGCTGGACAAGGCCTGTCATTAGCACACATAGAGGAGAAACCAACGGCCGTGAGATGATCCGACGTCATGGCGAGATGTTTATGTCCAAACAGAAAACTCCTCCGTTAGTCTTGAATGTGATTTTTCTAGTTTTTTTAATCAAAATCTCCTCCATTACCGATCAAACGAGACTTTAAATCCAGCCTACATGTGTATTCTCTCACACTCCACATTCTGCTATCAGTTAAAATTAAAAGTGACCAGTGAAGGAAGTTTATTCTCATACTTTTGCAGTATTTGCCTAAAAGAAACTCTGGCACAGAATGTCTCCTGCAGTCACTTGTGGGAAAAAATCTCCACACAGGAAGAGACAAATCAAGAGACTGCAGCAGAAAAGGGTTTTAAATAGAAGTCTGCGCTCTGTCCACAAAAATGGACTCAGCAGCAACAGATCTCTCTCCTCTCTTGTCTCTTTAACATCCCTGTAATATAATAACAATACAACTTTATTTAAAATCAAACCTTTTATTAAAAACTGTCTGCTCGTATAAAACATCATGTAGAAACTAAACACGTTCGGAGTGCGTTTCCTTCCTGATAAAACCCAATCAAAGCTGATTTTTGGAACAAATTGTGCAGCGTTACCTCCATGTTTGCTACCTGTCAGTCTTCTTCTTCTTCACTGCCTTTCTGAGTGCATTAGCCTCCTGTTATGCGTCACACGGCGCTACAAGAGGAGTCAAAAACTCCACAGGATACCTTTAACCTGACCCACCCTGTACTCTGTCCTACAGACAGTTTGGGAAATCCCACGACCGCGTGCCAGCAGCACAGCTAATAGCAACACTTTGAGTCTGCCAAGTCCTTGTGACCCTGCGAAGCCAGCGCCTCCAGGTCAGCCGAGCCAATCACATCCCTACACTCGAACCCTGAAATGTGCAAAGACCATCTGTTAGATCAAAGACGGTCCATCCGGGATGTTCTTCCTGTGGCCACTGAGCAGGTTTAGTCACTCACTATCTCCCTGGTTTTCCGTCTCCTGAGCGGATAATTGCTTGTCTTCTGGACTCCATGAAGGAGCCTCAAGACTTCAGGGTGAAGAAAAGGGCAGGAAGGATTAATGTCAAGCCTGCAACCGAGGAAACCACCTTAACAGCTTGTTCCTGCCTGTAACCACAACATCTCTGCCCCCCTCCTTCACACCTGGGCTAAAGGCTACGAGACCGTTTGTATTTGAGAGTTTAAAGCAAATGTGCAGCAGAGGAAAACATGAACAAAGAGATGAGAGATAAGTTTACTTTAGGATACACGGGAACCAGAGTTTACTCATTATTTTCATTATCGACTAATCTGCCGTTTACTTCCTGGATTAAGTCCTAAATTATCAGATCAACAGTCCAAAGACTAAAGATATTTAGACAAAGAAAAGAAGCAAATCTTCACATTTCAGAAGCTGGAACTGGAAAATGTTGAGATTAAAGATTAAAAGAGTAAAGAAAACGTCTGTTGAGGTCACTTAGACTTGGCATTCACAGTTAAACCTCACACTGGATTTATAAAGTGCTTTACGGAAGAAATGCAGCAGCAAATTAAAGAAACAATCAAATCATCTGCTGGCGCCTCTCACCTGTGGGGTCAAACTCATGCTTGAGAGAGATGGAGGATTTCTCATTTTTGGGTTTCTTGTCTGTGGGGTCCTTGTTGAGAATGCTTGGGGTCCTAGAAGACACAAAAAACACAGCAAAATAAATAAAATGCATTTGAAATTGAACTAAATACTTTAAGATACACCTACATCTTCAAGACAAAGAAGGAAAAGCAGATGTACAATATATTGTAAACAATGCTAATATGCATAAAGTCAAAGAGCAGACAGGTGTCAGGTTCAGTGAGGTAACGTGTCCGTGGATGACGGATGGGGTGAAACATCCAACTGTCATGTTTCATTAAACAAACTTGAAAACATGCTATCACATCATTTCTCCTGTGGACGACAGCCCTCTTTGCCCCTCACACAGCGTACAGTCACCCATTCAAAGTGCCACCTTCCCATAGACCACCAGTGTAGCTTTCTCCAACCGTGTCCATATTATTAAAGTGGAAAGACAAAGCTCCATGTACTCCATGTTTGTTGGTGTTGGTTTAACTGATTTAAAATGGATATCCCTGATGGGAGGTGGACCTGATGGTGGTAGTTCATGTATTAATAGCAGAGGTTCCCTCTCCGTGTCCCCCCTGCAGCTCCTCCTACTCATTCCGCAAGAGGGCTTTTGTTTGTGCTGCTGTTCCTCCCTTGGATAATGGGGGCCCTGGGCTTTTAACAATGGCTCCCACGTCAGAGCCAACTTACTATACTGTGGCTTTGTGGGACACATTCCCGGAAACGGAGACTAGGGTTTTTGGCTTGGCTCCAGTTTCCTGAAAGAGGGAGAAGGCTGGGAAAGAAACAGAGGAGGGAGACGGGAAGGAGGAGGCGCACAAGTGTCTTGAGGGAAGAGGACGGAGCTGAGGCAGTTTCCACTTAGACGGGAGTGTGTGGACGATCCCGTCCCAACTAACCTCGTGGTGCAGTGAAAAGATGATAAATTAAATTCTGGAATTATCAGATCCAGAGAAACAGAAGACTGAAAATGATCCTTTTTCCTGTAAACTGAACCAGAGGAAATAGCTGAAGCACATTCTTCCCCCAGACGCAACAAAGCTGTCACACTTACAGAGAAAAAAGGTGAAATTAGGTTGAATAGGAAAGAATTACAGCGGTAACCTTGTCTTTTCCTCTGAGATTGGAAGGCCCACTTTGGGATCCTCCTCGCTGTGGTTGGAGGAGATTAGCAGCTGATAAGATATGACGAGACAAGGACAGATTACATCCTGCTCAGTGGGTGGCAGCTAAGCACTGACTGCTGGGTAAACGCTTTTTGCTTCAGATGGGCCTGTTGGGGCACCGTCATGGAGACAAACTTAAGAGGTTTTACTTCTTTGGTTCAGAGCAGGTGATGACTTTAATCATTAGCATGCCCGGCTAACTAGCTTACTAGTTTAAGAGTTAAAGTTACAGTTTAAGGTACAGTTAGCATCATGCTAACTGAGGTACATCACTGCTCCTGAGGTACGGTGCCGAAAAGAGTTTTTCCATGACATCGTGATGTCACAGTGAAGTTGACCTTTGACCTTTGGATATAAAACGTTCATGAACAAAATAAAAAGACTAAACTTTTAAGGGAATAAACTGTAATCAAGAAATTACCTCAAATATGATTTTGGCATTTCTGTACCAGCAATTTCTCGGAACTTATCAGCCGACATATATGTCAGTACCAGTATGTAAGAAGCTAACACGGGCCGATAATATTCAGTAAATCTGGATGAAGAATTCAGCTGGAAAGTTCCTGAACGTCAAGACATCTTGCCAAGTTACCAGCAGTGCAGCGATATGGCCTGCCTCTGCAGAAGTCCTTAAAATCTGGTTCAAAAGTTCACCAATCCAGGATTACAAAAGGGAAAGTGTTCACGTCCATGTGAAAAAGCGACTGGCACCACGATAAAAGGGGACCATTAATTTAATTATTGCATTAGGGGCACTGGGCTGGGATACAGGTCTGCCGGCTGACGTGTTCTTTACTTCCTTACTGCTCAGTTATCAAAGGAGGACAAAAAAAAAAAAAAAAAAAAACATGCAGCAATCTACTCGTGTCTCAGATGCCAAAAATACCAGACAATTCCTCTGGGATGATAACGGCGAAGGACTCGGCTCCAGAGGGTTGAAGACAGGAGTCCAAGAGGCTGAAGCTCCACATAGGCCTCCATGTTTATCACGAACGCAGAGAGAAGACAACAAGACTGTGCCTTAAAACGAATTAACTGCCGGTTAAATCGAGATGGGAGAAAGAGGCTAACATAAAGTTAACTGGTTAAATGTACGTCACATTAATTATCTTCCAGTTTTCACATGATTTAAACAAACGTTACAGAGATTCTCATCTCTACACTCAACCATTTCACTTTTCCCTGTCAGCTGTTTGTCGCTCTGAATCAATAACACACCGCTATGAAACCAACAGAAATAACTGCACTGTGGGACGCACAGAAATCATCTAACCAATAAAATAAATTAGATAAATACACAGCCAAGATGAGAATCACGCAAAATGAATTTCATACGTTTGTGATCTAGCAGGAGGATATAAGAGAAGACTTCATTAAAAAGGCATCTTTAATTTCTGTTTCAACCACATTCAAATCTGGTGACCACTTTCTCCTTCACTTAATTAACTTTTTAATTAGTCATACTGCAGGAACAGGATACATCAGGCCTCAGACACACACACACACACACACACACACACACACACACACACACACACACGATGTTTGTTCACGGGCTCAATCCACCAGGCCTTTAAGTAAACACGAACTCCACGGGATCATTATTGGAGCTTTCCAGAGCGAATACTTTCACGTCTGGTCCATTAATGACTCACGATCTTCTGACATCACTTGGCTCGCACCACTGTATCACCACAAACATCCAAATTCAATATAAGCTCGCAAACTCCCATAAAGATCTAATTAAGGCTGTAAAACATTTAAAACTGTTTGTACAATAGAGGCGGTGGATGAAAAGCCAAATCCTGACACCAGCTGACTGATAACGATCATGTCACTGACATACATTATAAATATATAAATACACATTTAATTTCCAATATTTTCTTTGACCACATGATTGATAGATGAGCTCCTGTGGCTCATAAATCATGATTCTATTGGTATCTTGATGCTTAGCTCAAATCTTGGAGGCTCGATCCCCTTGGAGCACCTTTCTGTGGGCTGATGTATCCCAGAATAATATAATTCAAATACGCAGCAGAAACCCTGACAGCAACCCCTCAGAGACAGTTTAAAGTTGGAATCAATCTTCAGTAACGAGCTGTAATTGTTAGCATGAATACGGCTGCTCAGTGCACAGCACATGTTCCCTGACCCGCCCGCTCTTTGGCCATTTGTCTTGATAAAGCTTTGTTTGTCTTTCGTGATGAATATCAGAATCGATCTAGAAAAAACAATTCGAGCTTTTTTTTTTTTTGTACATGCACAAATTTCATTCTGGAAAACAACCACACGGAGACATCACTCCGTTACAGACTCAGCCACGGCAGTCATGACGTATGGAGATCAGCTTTCAGTGGTGTGAATTATTCATTTAGCTCTGTTTAATTCTTCCTGACAGCCAGAGACAGACAGTGGAAACACAAACCGTCTGTGGTGGCGAATAAATCCCATTTGTGACTGTAATTTGAAGCATTAAGCGCTCACTGTCACTAATCTCAAACTAAAACAGGGTGTTTAGCGGTTCGTCAATAATGCTGATAATACAAATCACAATCAATGCTGAACTTATCTGCTGCCCTCAGTCGTCAGTTGATTGAAGAGAATCTGAAAAATGCATTGAAGCGAGTGACAAACTCACAAAGTGGTCTGTTTCTCACATTAAATACCGTTAACCAAAAGGCGCCATTGTTGTGTGATTGAGTGCTTTTGATATATAAATGCAGCCATTCAGTTTCAGAGGGACACACAGCGCTGCTGCATTACTGTCAGCACATGTGAACGTTAGTGGTAAATGTCAGTCTAAATATAAATCAGACATTTAGCATTAAAATGATTGATTTAAACTCAAATAATTCACATGAAAGTGTTAAAATTTGCATGTTTGGATGCCGAGACGTCGTACCGTTTTTCAACAGCACGCTGCACCGACAAACACAATCCAGTGTTTTTAATTATATGACTTTAATAAGCGTGTTTTCTTTTTTATGAGGGTGCTCTTTCATTCTGCATGCAAACATCAGGCTGCAACATGTGGAATTTAAACTCTTCATTTGCATTAACGGTGAAAAGACAACAACAATTATTCTTTACAGTAAACTGCAGATGTGATTATACATTCAAGGAGCTTCCAGCAATGAAACAGCTGCACAAACACGCTCAGAGTTCTTAATCTACTGCGTGAAATACTGCTGATCTCGGCGTGTTATATTGTACTGTACGTGCAGTAGCATGACAGCGGGCCGCTGGTGGCCACCCTGCACAGATGCATCGCAGTGGCAGTCAGGAAGGACCAGTGGCCTGTTGGGCCCGACAGACATTGTTTAACAGTGATGTCACCACTTCCCGTCAGAGGGTGGAGAGGGGGAAGGTGGGAGGTCGGCGGGCGGGAAAACACACAGATCAGCAAAACCGTGTGACAAAGAGCAAAAGAGCTGCTCCACGGCCTGCTGGGATACATCCCCAATGCAAGCATCGGCCTCACAGTCGGCTCAACTCAAACAACAAACACGTAAATAAAGAAATTAATGAGTGTGGCAGCTTTAGTCAGGACAGCTGAACGAAAGCCCGGGGGGGGTCATTACTTAACCTGTCTGCCGGTTTGCATCTCTAAGCCGTCAATGAATCATCGCTGTGTCGTCTCACCTGCTCTGAAGGAGCACACTCAAAGAAAAACCTCCTCCTGGCTGCATCCCACCTCCTCCCTGAGCTCTACAACAACTCTGCAGCTCACATTTAAACACGTTCAGCCCTGATTTAGTGCAGCAGCAGCAGCTCATCACACCGTCAGCCTCTGAACTGCAGCTCAGAGGCAGCTGTGATACGCAGCATCGTGCATTCGTTTTTACAGGTTTCACTCACTGAACCGCCTTTCTTTCAGCCCGTGCACGCACGAGCGGGAGCTGCACACAATTCACAAAATAATCTGCAATTTTCAGCTGAGAGTCATCTGTGAAACAGGATGCTGCCACAGTTTATGATCTGCATGCAAGCACATTTTGTGAAACTGGCCCCGGGCTCAGAAAAGAGCAAACACATTCATGGGAAGCAAGAAGTTATCAGATGTGTTTGTTTAGAATCAGTTTTCAGTTATTTAGGCCTGTTTTCATACAACAGCTTTATCTGTGGCTCCCTTAAACCCATCTGCTGCTTTCAAAGCAGATCAATTTCCACTGAAAACTGCTGCAGCGTGCACGGCCTCGGTGAACCCAGCAGAGCATATTCAGCCTCTGTTTACTGTCTCCTCCGGTTATTTGTATGATTCTCCATTAAATGTGTACGATTAGAAGAGAGTGTGCCTGTTAGATAAATACACCATGCGTGTCTGAGGCAGCAGATCTCAAAGCCTGACGGTGAGCACACCTGAAAAGTCGTCCTAATTATCCATACCTGCACAGAAAAACCATGTGATCACACAACTACGGCAAGCAGGCTGATCCAGAGAGTTTATTCACACAGTCAAATCACAACAAACGTGATCTCATGACACTTTTCATGCAGAGCAGTCCTGCAGTCCTGCAGGCTGGGGGACAGGAGGACATGTCCCACGCTGGGGGCTTTCACGTCCAGACAGTAAAACATCATGGACGTTGGGAGAAACCTCGCGGGCTGCTCAGACCGAATTCTTCTCGCTGAGAAACCCTTGAACCACATCCAGGAAGTGACCTAAGCGCTGCTGGAGCTCGCACAAATGTTGCTGAGCAACTGAACCCCTTTTTTCTGTATCTCAGGCTTCTGTAATAACCTTTGAAACCCGCCGACGGCGTGTTGTTTAGATCATGAAACTAAATCATGTCGTTACAAAAGCACGTTCCTGACGGACACACAGCGACTCTCCTCCTCTGGCACTGAGCGATGAAGCTCGGAGACGGACTGCGTTTGCTAAATTGTGAGTAAAACCTTGTTCTGCACTGTGACTCAATCAAAACATTGAGAGTGCAAACTGCAGGAACTCAGATCCTGAGAGAGCGAACATACTTTCCTACAGTTTAACGCTGATATGGTGAGTTCACGTTTAACCCTGAGTCCAAAAAAGGAAAGAACAAAGTCAATATGTTTCACGTCTGAGCTCATCAGCTTCACAGATTTCTGTAAATATCTGCTTTTTGTGAATCTGATGCAGCAGCACGTTTCACAGACTGGGAAAGATGTGGAACGCTCCAAAAACACCAGTTTGGAACATCCCACAGGTAAACAGGCTCATTGGTAACAGGTGAGAGGATCATGATTGGAGTGTTTCAGATATTTTGGTAATAAATCAAGCTCAAGTTTTGACCTGATGGTGGCGCTAAATGAAAAGTGACCCAAGTTATTACAGTTCATCCTGAGAGGAAGTAAAGAGTGAAATATTGTTTTAGAAAACAATCTGCTGTGATCTCATGAGCTGATTAGAAGAGTTTATCAATCAAATGTGACGTTTTGACCTAAAGGAGTGTGAGGTGTCGGGTGTTTCCAGCAGGTTGACAACTTTCTTATCTGCACTCATTAAAACTCATCTAACTAAAACAACCCAAAATATACAGAAAACGCTGCATGAAACAATAATTACACGCTCTAAATCTGAGCTTTTTGCAGCATCTTTTACATTTTTCAGGCTGCAGTTCAACTGCTTCCACAGAGTGATTCTGGCTTCATTAGCATCCAGTTTCTGCAAACAGTAACTCCTGAACCTCCACTGCAGAGAACCACAACGATGCTGATGTTTCCACGCGAAGCACGAGGGCTCAGGGCTCCTGAAGCTGCTCTGAACCATCACACCGGACCAGCGCCTCCAGCAGTTGTACTGGTTTCATGCATATTCTATTATGCAGCAAATTTCCACACAAACGAGCTCTATGTGAAGTTTTCTGAACTGCACAACGACCCATTGAACTGAGCTCAGCATCAGCAGGGAAATGAAGCTCATGTTCTTGTCACGCTTCAGTCCTTCATACGGCGACTTTATGACTGCAGGTTAAAAATATCTTAGTGTAAAGCTTCAATATGTGGATGCTTTATTAATAAAAAGTCACCAGGAGTCAACTTCTTTTAAAGGAATAGTTCAACAATTTGGAAACTATAGTGTGTCACTTTCTTTCGGGGATAGCCAATCACAGTTTAGGATAGTAAGGTGGCACCTGGGGTAGCCAATCAGATGATAACTCTGAGACCCTCAAATGAGACCCTCCAGGTACTGACTGAGCTCCAGACGTGTTGTCAGACATGTTTTAAGCTTGGGAGAGAGCCAGGCTAGCTGTTCCCCCCGCTTCCAGTCTTTATGCTATGCTAGGCTAACTCAGTGTCCTCCACACAGAGATTTGGATCTTCTCATCTCAGTCTCAGAGAGAGAACAAGCCTTTAGAGCCTTTAAACTTGTGTTTTGTTTCAGAAACTCTAGCTGGTGCTTTGGCTTTCATGGTTTCCCTTTAAGTCCGTTCTTCGGTGTGTGCAACGCTTTCCACTTCCACAGTCTGTCCGGATTTTAAACTGTATATGGTGCTTTTGGGGAACTTGTGATGGAAACACTACAGAGAATCAAAACTACATAAAAGAGGTCCATTCTTGTGAAAAGCAGACGAGCGGCTCGGTCCTCTCTGCAGGCTGAAGGTCAAGAAACAAATGACTTTGTTTGACTTTCCGAGGCAGTCATGTGTGCCTTTGTTTTGGCGTTTCCTCAGAGGAAACTCCTGATTACTGAGTGTAAAAATACACAAGTGACTTATGAGGGATGGAGTCTGAAGAGCTCAGTCAGCCATTAACCTTTTCCAAAAACAATTCACCTCATGTGTTTCTTACAGAAGCCGAAGACCGACCAAAATGTTTCAGGATGGTACCAAACTCCAGAGCTGTGAGGCTTATTTTTCCTAAAAACAGCCTGTGTTTGCTCTGATCAGTGAAGGGGAAGCTGTATGACCGTATAATCAAATTTGTACTGAAATGCACAGGTTAGTATGACATTTAATTTTAGTTTGTCTTCTATGCTGCAGCCAGTTGCAATCACAGATAAGAAAATGTGACTGTAGGCATTCAAGGGTCTGCTGAGCCCCCATAGGTCCCTCTGTGGCAACTTTAGGAGCCTCCTGCAGAATATTTCACTGTATAAATACTGAAGGACATGGTTTCACAGAGACGTTTCAATCAGTGCACCTTCAGTCAAGCCAGACAACAAGGAAATTGCCTCAGACTCAGGTATCTGGGATAAAACATTTGCCAGAGGACAGGTCTGTGCACTTCAGCATCCTGTCCTGGAGGTTATGAAGAGAAAAATGTGCAGGAGCCCCTCCGTTAAGATGACCTTCTAGGGGCCACAAGTAAAGAAAGACTCATTCCAGGAAAATGCCCCCTGTTGGCTGGGAAGGGGAGCATGTCATCCACACTCAAGACCAATCATATCTCTCCAGTAAATAAGGAAAAACCGAGCCCCATTATGGTGCGTTTTGGTTTTAATAGAGGAAAAACTTTTTCGACCTCCGTTGAGAAATCAGTAAATTTTGAACATCATCTGATTTTACCTTATAGGCATAAAAGTTAGAAGATAATGTAAGAGTTCAGAGCAATTTTCAAGGATTTCTATCCACTTCGGCGTGGATCCAGCAGATCAAGAACGTTTACTTTTACTAAAACTTAACTTTAACAAAATATATTCCCTACCGATTCCACAGGCGTCTCCCACCACATTGCGACGTGAAGAGGACACGCTATCGTCGCAAGTTCTTAAAAAGTAACACTTTAAAGAAGCGTTGCTCTTGTTTGTTTAATAATTTGACTGCCGAATTCAACAAAACACTACACCAAACGATAACATGTCTTGTACTAAGCTCTGCTTCTTATGTACGTTTCAAAAAACTAAGATAACCTTAAATTTAGAGAATTCTTAATGGAGTTTGGCGCGATGTAGTTAATTCTTTCCATTCACAAACCGCTTCAGAAAACCATTTAAACTTGATAAACCGTGCTGTCATCAGATGGCAAAGAAAGCGCAGGCTGAGAGAAAGAGCGTTTAGCTTACCTGTCAGTGAGAGTTGACTGTGTGCCACTCATTGAGCTTCTCTTCCGAGTTTCCGAGGACTTCACCCAAATAACATTTTCAGGATAATATGAGGCTCTTTCTGATTAAAACGGCTCCTTTATCTCATCTCCTCGGTGTCCGTCCATATCCACAAACGTCGACGAGTCGTTATATCCTGCAGAGAGTTTAAAACCCCGTTATTCTGGTGGGATTGTTTGCTGGAAAATCCCAGATTTTTCATATAATCTCGAGCAGCGACGCTGATGAAACCTGAAATCCAGAAAGCTGCAAGAAAGTGAAGAAATGTGCAGCCTTTTCGTTTGGGGTGTGAGTGTGTTTCATTAAGCAGCGGCTGTCTGCAGCAGCACAGACATCTGGAAAACCGACACTCACTCACTGCTTTGGATGTTTTTCACAACTTTCTCAGATTAACCCTCAAATCCAACTTGAGGATTTCTCTATTTTTCCCTGGGAAATACTTCCATGATGACACTCCAGCCTATTCCTGATGTCCTGGGAAGAATTACGTCAAACTTTGGCTGCAAAGTCCAAAATGAATTCTGTCCTCTTGTTTCCGTCCGGTCGCTGCTGATTTGGGAGCAGTTTCTGAAGCATCCTCTTCCAGGTCTGCTCGCTTTAATCCGCATTCATTTGCACGGAAGACTTGGTTTTTTGCTCCACAGTGTGATGCGAATGGAAAAAGGAAATGCTTCGCCCCCCTCCCCAAAAGAGTAAAAAGAGGAGAAAAACCCACCTTCCATCCCGTTGCGTTCAAGAGCTCCTCGTACTTCGCGCAACTGTCACACTCAAAACTGACGCTGCGGTTTTATTTTACTTTTAGTCACGATTATTGTGCATCTGGATGTTCATGCTGTAGGCAACAGATGAGCTTTTAACAGTCTGAACACACATATATTTACATTTATATTCAATGCAATTAAAGACGAGTTTGTGCAGAAGTTATACAGGACCAAAGGTGGAAGAAGTACTCAGATCAGAAGCGGCAATAACACAGTGTAGAAATACTCTTTACAAGTAAAAAGTTCTGCCAAACTTTTTAGTGAAAGTACGAAAGTATTGGAATCAAAACATACTCAAAGTACAAAAAGTAAAAATACTTATGATACAAAATGGTCCTCTTCTGAATCATATCGAAAACTTTATAATATGAGCTATGACCGGATGATAATTATGGCTGCATTCATGTGTCCATCACTCTGATGATGAAGGTGGTAAAGATGGAGCTAATCTTAACTGCTTCATACTTATTAGCCCTTATTTGTACGAAGTTCTAATGTTTGCCTTTCAGTCGTTGTAGAGCAGAAATACATGTGTATACATGGAAGTATCAGAAAATAGAGATCATACACAACCATTGATGGAAGATCACTAAGTACATTTACTCAGCTCCTTCAATCAAGTACAATTTTGAGCGTTTCCATCGAATACTATTTCATCATTTTTCTCCCCTACGTTTTAGACAGAAATACTCTACTTTTCAATGCACTACATTTATCTTTAGTTGTCAAATTAAGATTGTTTACCAACAAACTTCATATGAGAGTAGTTTGGAGACGTACAACAATGGTGCCTTCAGGTGCATCTGGTATATATGAGAACTTCCAGGTTTTAAAGCGCTGACCATGAGCTCATGTACTTGGTAATATTTTGTGGAAGTTGGGGTTTTAAGGGGATTTTTTTGTTGGACAATGACTCACATAGTACGCATGTTGGGCTATTTATGTCCAATTTTGATGTTTAGACTAAAATAACTTAAGATTTGAGTGTCTTTACTCATAATTTATGGAAATAATAGCTTGATGTTGTCCATCAGGTTTACTTACCTGTGAAGACGAAAAAGTGCAGAGAAAGCTCTAAAACAACATTCAGATAACAATATAGAGAGATAATAATATAACTGAACAAAAATGACAAATAAAATGTGTAATCACTCTTTTTTTTTTCTTTCTTTCTTTCTTTTTTTTTTGCAGAGTTTGGTTGGTGGCTGCGAGGGTAATTTGGATTTGTGACCTCAGTCTTTTTACAGTCCTGGCTATGTTCCTACCTGTGTACATCTTATTTATGACATTTTAAAATAGGTCATTGGATGTTTTGTCAACTAAAAGGAAAAAAGGGGACCAAATATAGCACACGCATCCTCATAAGAAAGGTCTATTCATTATTACTTCAGTGTGTAAGTAGTCATATAAACTTCAGTGTGTTATACCTCAAGAACATGCAGCTTTATGTGGAACAAGTAGACATGATGATTTATTTCAAACCAGTTTCACTAATTTTATCACCAACACCAAAAACAAAAATCTGTACTGTTAAGCAGAGAAACTCTGACATCTGCAGTGGATAAAGCCAAGTCTAAGCAAGCTGTGATGGTATTATATAGCATGAAATTGGAATATTTAATCATTATTACTCAGGAGCAGTTTGTGAAGGGAACAAAGGGAATCAACAGACATTTCTTGCAGATATAGTGTGGACTCAAGGTTCCCAACAGGTATGACAAGTTAAAATGTCTGCCTTGAAAAAAGTCTGTGAATCTGATCTATTTGGGAAACAATTAAGAAACAAAGAGTGTTCTGATGCTAACACGTATCAAGGCTCAAGGATGTTGTCAATATGACATTAATATTGATATAATACCACTTTGTGGCATTAGTTTAGTTTCTAATCAAGATTTGAGTTATTAATGTTTAGATTACTCGTTGGATTTATGTGTGATTTGGCCGTATAAACGTTCTACCTGTAGGAGGCAGCACTGCGCCGACCGAGAAGAAGATGCATCCCGTGGCCACGTATATCACACGAAGAAGAAACCCTGCTCATCTACAGGCCGGCCGCAGCTAGTTAGCAGAAAATATAAACATCAGTCCGTCTTTGGGCTGTTTTCGTAATTTAGCTTTTGTTTTCTTTGCCGCAATTTATTTGGGAGAACCAGATGATGCAGTAGATAAGCTAAAAATCTTACGGTCAGCCATGTTTGTTCGGATCTCCGGATTTCCAAGGCCTTGAAGTTGCCCTGCTAACGGATGGTAAGACACTGATTTGGCTCATAGGACTTGTTAGCTAACTAGCTAAGCTAATGTCTTCCATTGCGAAGGTTTTTGCTGTTCGCTAAACCAAAATCTAATGTTTATCTGTCGGTGGTTCGCCCTGCTAAGGGCCTCTCTTCTTGCTCGGGATATTTAACCAATTAACGTTAATCTTATTGCATATTTAATGCCGATTTTGATGAATGCATAGTATGAGCCGTTTCCGTTTACAGAATCTGACCCCGAAAACAAACAACAAAACGTTTCTTTGCTTGGTCTTAAATGTCGGAGCCTGGTAGAACAAACGCAGGGGACTGTGATTAGGAAGGATTTATGCTACTTTCGGAATATGAATCGTTGTTTAGTGAGCATTTGCATTCAACAAAAACTCCACTTTTGTGTGAGGCTGGCCTGGTCCGCCCACAGTGTTTGTAGTTACCGAGATGCCCGGTGGTGGGCGGTGCTGGTCGGTGTAAACAGTCCCGAAGACTTCACTGAAAGAAAAGGGCTCGTGTTGAGCCTAAAGGAAAATGTCACGTAGGTGGCTCTCTTATCCTGGCTGGCTAGGTCTCCATGGTAACGGATGCTGCACACCTGATCCGGAGGAGGTTCAGCTCAGAGTGTCGGATCTAAATCCACTATGAGGGAGTGCGTTACAAACCTGCTGAGCCTGCTGTGTGCACAGGAGCCTGCATGCATTCAGTTGGAGCTGCAGTGAATATATATTTTCCTGCTTGCTTCAGTTAATATGAACACTTCATCCTCAGTGTAAAAGAAGATGAAGGCACAGAAACAACAGACACATCTGGTGTTGCAGTTGCATGTATAATATGATGTCAAAAATAGTCGCCATCAAATGCAGTGTTCATTCCTCTTACTCCTGACTGAGTGATTTAATATAACACAGCACATTTGTGAGTGTTTTTGAAGACTCAGGTCTTGAAGTGGAATGAGCAGGTTTGGGCCGAGTCCTGCAGACATGATAGAGAAGTCAGAAAGTGTTGATAGATGGACTAACACGTTTTTGGTGTTGGTCATATTGTCTCATTAGTTGATAGTTAATGAAATATAGAATAACAGCAGTCCAATCCTTCAAGTACGTCCCAGGTGTTGTGGCCAGTCGTTGGTTTGTGTACTTCCTCAGGAAGTCACTGTTGATGCTTTATGGTGTCTTCATGAGCTCCTTTGTCCAATTACTTCTTATCTAAACTATCATTTGAAATAAACCTTTATAATCTAGACAAATATGAATAAACACTCTATATCCACCATTTCCAATGTTTCAAGAGGTAAATAAAGCTCATGGTTTAAGATGCTGCTCTATCTTAAAACATACATCCCAACATCTAACCATACGCTTTGCTTTTGGAAACAAATGGGCAAAGAGACAGAATAATTTTTGGATGACTGTCTTTAGATTTAAAGGCGTGTAGAGAATAAACACACACGTAGTTCAATCATTTAGCTGATTTGTTCCTCAATAAGAGTTTATCAAAGTCACCTGAGCTCTGTTTTACAGTTCAAAGATAGACAGTGATATAATCCTGCAAACATTAGTGCTGCAGAAACATGAATTTGCTTTTCAACTCATAACACATAACATCTGAACAAGGCACCTTTTGTTCGTTATCAGAGTTTCATATAAAAACTGCATGAATGAGCTCATTAGCAGAGTAAATACTCACAGCGGTTCTTCTGAGAGAAAAGCTTCTTTAAAGGGAAGATTTCATTCAATTAACCTTGAGCACACTTAATTAGAATCCACTGAGGAACCGCTTTAGCAAACAAAATGAGCTCACACTGGGTTTATTGCACTCATGCAGCATTTGTATGAAACTAATCATCTTGTCAGTTCTGCATAAGTCGAAGCTCGAAATTGACTATTTCATTGAGTCTTTGATTACTACGTTGATAGAATTTTCTTATATCTTTCTGCTGTTTCTCATTCCTGTTGAAGCTCTTTAATGTAAACACACAGAGCAGCTCCTTGCAGGGGGCATCAGCTGTGTGATTTATGCCAAAACTTTGCCTTAAGTCACATTACTGTTTACTCTCCACTTAGCCCATGATTCAGCTGGAGAAACCAGTGCTGACTGGTGCCATGCCTGTGGTATGGCCCACCATCCTCGACCTGGGCAGGGATGAGTGCAAAAGAATTCTCCGGAAACTGGGTGAGGTCATGCAACACAGAACAAATATTTGTATTTCATAGTATTTTTACACACTTAGTTTATACAGGTAAGTTGGGGCAAGAATTTAAATCAGCCTAAGAAATTCATGTTTGAGTTTATCTGATTGAACTTTCATCTTTTCTCATCACACTAATCATGAAACGTTGGCTTGGACGTGAAAAGTTGGACACGCTGGACGCAGTGTTCTTCGTGTGTGAACTGTAAAAAACAGCCATCATTAGCAAAGGATCACTGAACGTGTTGGATAAACAAGATGCTTCAGTCCTGCCTGGTGTTTGATGTGTGTTTCTGGTTCCCAGAGCTGGAGGCTTACGCCGGGGTAATCAGTGCCCTGCGAGCTCAAGGAGACCTGACGAAGGACAAAAAGGACCTGCTGGGAGAACTCACTAAAATCCTTGGGTAATGAGTTCCAACACACTCTGAAACTCGAAGACTTGGAGGAACCTTTTCTCCACTTTCTGCACAAACTTTATTTACCCTTTTTGTCCTCCTCATCCTCCCAGTATCTCAACGGAGCGCCATCGTGCAGAAGTCCGCAGGGCTGTGAACGATGAGCGCCTCACCACCATCGCGTATCAGTAAGTGCATAACTGTCCCGAACACGTAGCAGCGTCCTTCGTCACGTGCCGCCCCTCACCCTATCAGGTCACCTCTAACGTAAGGTCGTGTCTCACTCATGTGTTTCAGCATGTCGGGTCCCAACAGCTCGTCCGAATGGTCCATTGAAGGACGACGGCTCGTTCCCTTGATGCCGAGGCTGGTCCCTCAGACAGCCTTCACTGTGACTGCTAATGCTGTGGCCAGTGCCACAGCCAATCAGAATGCCTCTCTTCTGTTGCCAGCTGAAACTGGGAACAAAGAAGGTGGGCCAGCATCACTTACGTTCAGCTAAGAGTGTTTTGAAACAGTTCAGTCATTGAATGACATGTTTAATTTCCTCCCTGCAGTGGTCGTGTGTTACTCCTACACAAGCACCACCTGCACCTCCACCAGCGCTACGGCGACCAGCGGCACCATAGGAGCAACTGTGAAATCACCACGACCACCGAGTCCCTCGTCCAATGTGGTGGTGCTGCCCAGCGGGAGCACGGTCTACGTGAAGAGTGAGTGTGAAAATCATCGAATCAGTCCATCCCTCCATCATTTGTCCCTTTAGAGGATGATAGAAGGAATCCAGGAAACTTGAACCACGTATGTTTCTAATAGAAAGGGAAATAAAACAGTGTTGATGAGGTCAAACATGGATTTTAGCCAAACCTTTAGAAATTAAGCGCTCTCTGAGGTCGTCACTCGGCTCAAGTCTTTATGAAATGCTCTGATCAGCCTGTAGGGGGCACCACAAGGCTTGTTTATTCCATCATTCTCATGTATCAGGAACAAACAGAGCCAAACTAATGGCCCTGATGGAAACTCATCCTCTTCACGGTGTGTGAAGGTTCAGGCTTTCCGCAGCACCAGTGATTCAGAATTTCTCCCCACAGTGCAGACTTCAACTGGCTGGGATTTCAATTTCCTAAACACAGCATCTCTTAAAATCTCCTGGATTAAATCTGAAAATTCCACGAGCATCAGCTGCCAACGTGTCCCTGTGTGTGTGTGTGTGTGCGTGCGTGTGTGTGTGCGTGTGTGTGTGCGTGTGTGTGTGTGAGCATTAAACAGCTGCTGTGAGCAGAGCCTGACGGAGGATGAGAAATAGATCGAGCTGTAATTAGTTGTAGAGTTAAAGTTGGAAAACCAGTCTTATAGTTGCATTTGTGAGAATTCATGAGTGAGTAGAAATGTGGAAATCAGAATTTTAAAGGGAGATTTTAAAAAGTTTTCAGTGTATTTCTGTGATTTTACTCTGTGGAATTTGCCACTTGCTTTTGTTCTTGGTTGGAATTTCACATGTAGGTGATGGATAACAAACAAATGGACACAATGAGAGCTTCAACGATCGATTGATCGAATGGATGTCTTCGTTTTTGGACTCTGGATCAAAATGAGACGTTTGATGTCATCACCTCGTGTTCTAGGAAATCACAACTGACATTTTTCACTGTTTTCTGATGTTTTGTACACTAATTAATTAACAGAGATAATTACTTGCACATTGATTGATGATAAAAATAAAAGGCAGTTTGCAGATGACGTCACGTCGCTCTTTTGTTGTGGCACCAACTGCAGATGAGGGCAGGAAGTGATTTTCTGCACAGGAAGCACGATAACACACACTCAAAATGACTGTTTGTGTTGTTTACGGTTGTTCAGATCGATCAAACCGAGGAGCGTTTATCGAGTACCAGAAGTTGTTGTTCATGCAGGTCCTACCCACTGACAGGAAAGTTGTTTGCTTCCAGACTTTTGTCTGCTTTCATTTGTTTTCTAGAGCAGAACGACGTCCGAATGAGCAGCTGTTTGTTTTATCTGCTGCCTCAACAGCAGCAAAACTTTGAGTTCAGTTCATAACGTAAGAGTCCAACATATGTTCTGATTTTTTGTTTAACCTTTTTCTTGTAATTTTATCTAAACTATCACAGTAAGAACTTTCTTTCATCTCGTCCATTACAGTTTTCACTTCCTGCCCTCCGTCTGAATTTAACGTCATGTGACTGCAAACGACCTGTTGTTAGTTTCAGCCAAAGACAGATCAGCTGTTATCTCTGCGACGTCCTGAATCCACGCCTTTGTTTTGCCACAGGTGTGAGCTGTTCAGATGAGGACGAGAAGCCTCGAAAGCGGAGGCGGACCAACTCGTCCAGCTCGTCTCCGGTGATGCTGAAGGAGGTCACCAAGGTGTCCCCTCAGGTGTCCAAGAACATCACGGTCCCGGTGAGCGGCAGCCCCAAGATGAGCAACATCATGCAGAGCATCGCCAACTCGCTGCCGCCACACCTGTCCCCCGTCAAGATCACCTTCACCAAGCCCACCATCCAGACCACCAACACCACCACACAGAAGGTGAGTGGGGCGTGCTCACCTGCTCTTGTGCTCCACTAACACACCTGTCTAACTTTTAAATGTCTCCTCTTCATTCAGGTAATCATCGTGACAACTTCTCCCAGCTCCAACTTCGTGCCCAACATCCTGTCCAAGTCTCACGCTCACAACAATGCCGCCATGTCCAAGCTAGGCTCCACCTCCATACTGACCACGCCCACCCAGAAACAGACGGTGGTCTTCCCGGCGAGCTCCAGCCCCTCCTCCAACGCCAACACCGTCGCAGTGACCACGGTGGTCTCCTCTACTCCTTCAGTGGTCATGTCAACTGTCGCAACATGTAGGTCCTCCCTCTGCAGAAACCCTGATCTTTAGCTAGCTGCTAACTGCTAACTCTGTCTTTGGCTCTTTGGTGCTCGGCAGGTAGCGTTCAGTGAAGTTAACTGTCTGCTGGGTGGTGATTTTCTGTGCCTTCATCATAAGTGAATATGATAACTAGCTGTGTTAGCATCACCATTGACCGGCGAGTTGTTTGGACTTTGGAGCAGAGCAGCAGCTCCTTCAGACACATTTTAACTCTCGGCCTCCACCTTCACTGTTGTAGGCGCTGCTTCGGCTGGAGTGAAGGTGGCTTCGGCCAGACTCCCCTCACCCAAGACCCTGGTGGGGTCTCCCGCTCAGATCCTGGCCCAGTTCCCCAAACAGCAGTCACCCAAGCAGCTGCAGCAGAGCTCACCTTTAGGAGCTTCAGGCATCAGCCAGACCCAGACCACCAGCAGCTCACCTGGATCAAAGCCCACCATCCAGATCAAGCAAGAGTCCGGTGAGCCCACCTGACACGACCAGCCTTTTCTTCATCTCTTTCTTTCTTTGTTTCTTTTTATTTATCTTTTTCAGCACGTAAGAGTGTTTTTCCTCCCACAGGGGTCAAGATCATCACCCAGCAGGTTCAGCCCAGTAAAATCCTGCCCAAGCCTTCATCGGTGGCTTTGTCCAGCAGCAGCTCGTCCCCCATCATGGTCGTCAGCAGCAACGGCGCCATCATGACCACCAAACTGGTCACTCAGCCCACAGGTGAGCGATCCAAAACTCATTGCAGCTTCGACCCTGTAACACCAAATCAAATCAATCCAGGAATCTGACAGCGTTTTATACTTGACTCAATCCTCGATGCTACAGGAAACAGACATCCAGGCCTAGTTATGAAATAATGATGGATTCTTGTCTGCAGCCACCCAGGCCACCTACACGAGACCCACTGTTAGCCCCAGCATCGGCGCCAGAATATCAGCCTCCAGTGGCGGGACCACCTACGTCAAGACCACCAGCGGCAGCATCATCACAGTGGTGCCCAAGTCTCTGGCCACTCTGGGCGGGAAGATCATCAGCAGTAACATCGTCTCTGGTGAGTCGATCTTTTCCTGCTGTGATTCTACATCATTTGTGCAGTTTTCTTAAGATCAGATGAAACATCGTCTTCTTCTGCTGCAGGCACGACGACTAAGATCACGACCATCCCCATGACCTCCAAGCCAAACGTCATCGTGGTCCAGAAAACCACAGGAAAAGGAGCGACCATCCAGGGACTGCCCGGCAAGAACGTGGTCACCACGCTGTTAAACGCCGGGGTCAGTCAGTCAGACAGCACGCCGATGTTTGAGCTCTGTGTCGACACGACTCAGTGATCAGCAATCAATGAATGAATGAAACAAACAGATTAATGGTGAAAACAGCCATAAATAAATGACATTTATTTATCAAAGTATTCTCATGTAGTAAATGTTTTTGAGGAAAAATCAAACATTTATGTGATTTTATATCTGTTAAATATGAAGTGACAGCCAGCGTCTGGGTTAGCTTAGCTTAGCTTAGCTCAGACAGAAATGGGGAAACAGCCAGCCTGGGCTTGTCTTTAAGTTATATATCTATTTTTAGCACATTACAGCATCTTACCATTGTTGTAAAGATATATGTATTTCAGTACTCATACTAACATACTGTGTCGTATGCAAGAAAAAGATTTAGTATGTTTAAAAACACAGCATGCCAAATGCAGCTTGTCAGAAATCCCAGTATGTCTGACTGTAACTGGTCCCAGTTTGTAAGCTAGCATGATTGTCCTCTGCAGACCCGTCACATGGACTGACTGACTGACTGACTGACTGAGGTTCAGACTGTTTTATTTTGCTTTCAGTGTTGCTTTGCAATGAAACTGGTTTTAAATCTCATACAGACTCTGTGTGCACTTCAGGGTGAGAAGGGCCTGCAGGCCGTTCAGGGGACCAAACCGGCCATCATCACGGCCTCCAGGCCCATCACCAAGATGATCGTCACCCAGCCCAAAGGCATGAGCTCCGGATCCCAGTCCACCGCCACCAAGATCATCCCAACCAAGATCGTCTACGGCCAGCAGGGCAAGACACAGGTGAGACCCTCTGCACCAGCTGATCCACGTTTCTCCGTGTTTTAGCGCTTTTACTCGTATTTTATAAAAACAGTCCCTGCTGACCTTTTTCTTCAGCCTTCAGACCTGAAATATCTCATTTCCCGCCGAGGAGCGTCACAGTCAGAGGTTTTCTACTCAAACAGGCTTTAAGGCATGAAATTAAAATGTTGTTGACATGAGATCCTGGTTAACCACAGGTCACTGAGGTTATCATGTGACACACACATCAAGTGGATATTCATATGACTGACTGACATGACGGAGCCGCAGGGCCAACATCAAGTCAGACCAAAGATTATTTCTCTGAAAAGGAGAACAGATTTGCTCATTTTAGTCTTCTGAAGAAGACGACTCGTCGACACCTCCAGTGGATGTTTTCTGGAGAAATTTATCTCTAGTAATCAAAACAAACATGACATTAATTCAAACAGAAGAGAAAAATTCCCAATTCCCTCAGCTGACAAATGTATAGCGGGGCTTTAACGCTGACCTTTCCTCTTCCTCCATTTACTTCCCCCATCCAGGGAGAGAAATGAGTCTTCAGCTAAGTGTTGTCAGTGAGCCAAATCCGCTCTGCTGCTCTGTCGGGTCGAACAGCTGCAGGCTGCAGTGTTTGTCTCCTGCAGGGGGATCATGTTTCTGACCCCTGATATTAAACCTGCATTAACTGGGTTTTCACTGATGAGAGCAGTGAGACTGAACCAAAAGAGTCAGTGTGTCCTGCACAACGATTTATCGCAATGTAAACACTGAACGCCACACACGGTTAAAGTCAGCAAAACCTCATGTCGTGGTGAAGCATTGATTCGCTCTTTGTCCCGCTCTCGCTGTCTCTCTCACATTGACCACAGACCCGTCCGTCAGCAGCCCCTCTGAAATCATGCAGAGGAGGAAGGACCGTTGTTGGCTTTCATGAATGATTAGCATCATGAACGTTTCTGCACAAAAATCGTCTCGTCCAAAAAAAGTTTTGTTTTTTTTAGTACAATGCGAAGCAGTGAAGCTGCCTGCCTCCACCTTCCACGTGCACCACACCTCCACCAGCCCTCAGCTACCGCAACAAATTCCAGAAAATTCTGTGGGAAACACTGAGAGCGAAAGCAAACCGATGAAAGAGGTTAAAAAATCTCCGTAGAGATGAGTCAGTCCTCACCTGACAGCCTGTCTGTCCTCACCTGACAGGCTGGAGTCAGGTGAGGACTCTCTGTTGAGTAACCACCCGGGTTGCTTTGATGTGGTCACACTGAGAGAAATACTTAAACCTGGTCTCTGGTTTTATGTTTTAGTATTTTATTCTGTGATCTGTACTCGGTGCCCAGTGCTGCCCCCTGTTGGCAACTGCTGTATAATGAGTCTGTTCAATGAAACCAGCAGCCACTGTGGGTGATTTTCAGTTCCTGGGGATTTTTATTTTTTTTTTTTGTAAAACTTGACAAGACAGGGTCGTTTCTGTAGAAATTCATATATTTCTGACAAATACCAAGAAGGTCTGATGTGGGTTATGAAAGTATGTCTACTCTTTTAAAAAGAAAAGTAAAGCGATGACTGACTGCCTGAATCTTCCCTAATATTTCTAAAAGTCTTTTAGGGGAATTTGAATTTAAAGCACAGACGTCTGAGAGCGTGAAGTCTGTCCTGCTACTGTCCAGGTGCAGTACCGTACACAGTACATATATTTATAAAAAGGTCTGTGTCTGAGTGAACGACTCGTCAAATATATAGTAAAATATTTAATTACTGCAGCAAAATTCTGCTGATATTTTCGTGTCCATTCACAAACAGCACATCATAGTTTCAATATCAAACTCATCGCTCCAGTCTAAATATAGCACGAGTTCAGTTTCTGTTTTTAGCTTTTAAAGGGAAACTGAGGTCAGTGAGTCAGGCCTGATGTACATGTACATGTATGAACACCCACAGTGACGCTGTGCTGCAAACCACCAGCTCCATCTGCTAAACCAGCAGCAGCGGTCTGAAAGCTTGTCAGTCAATTTATGAAACACTTTCCAGTGACGGAAACGGCTCGTATTTTTAAAACGTTTTACAGTTTACCTCCTGCTGACTGAGTTACAGACAGTCACGAGTTAAAGACCTGTGCCAGTGTCATCATACCACCTGCTTTCCAGCAGTGATGCCCAACCAGGGCAGGTAGAAAGGTTTGGAACTGCTGCTTTACAGGACGCTGTCCGTCCCTTTGCTTTCCGTCCAGGTCCTCATCAAGCCTAAACCTGTCTTCCAAACGGCAGTGGTGAGCGAACAGACCAGGCAGCTGGTCACTGAGACGCTGCAGCAGGTGACCCGGTCCGCAGACATCGGGCAGGGTCAAACCTCAGGCCAGGACGGGTCCACAAAGGACGAGTCAGAGGCCTCCCACGGAAGTGCTCAGGGTAAACGTCCCTTTCATTTCACCGTGGAAAAGAGTGTAATGTGAAGGTAAAGACGCGTGTTTGTGAGACCCCTTAAAATACTGTCCCGTCACTCCTCAGAACCTCCACCTGTAGTGCATGTGGTGTCCTCCAGAGAGCAGGATTGGACAGAGCAGGAAGTATCTGTGGAGTCCAGCCCCACTATTATCTACCAGGAGGTGTCTGGCGGGGAATCCCAGTCCGCCACCTCCACCATCAAAGCCCTGCTGGAGCTGCAACAGACGACAGGTGAGCCCCTAAGTCTGTGGAGGAGGGGGGGCGTCAGCTGGTAGAAGGCGAGGTGAAATATTTCAGCCAAAGCGCTTCAAGCTTGTTGCGTCCATGCACACGCTGTCCCACCCTTTCCTCTGTTGTTGTTAATGTCCTTTGAGGAGCTGCTGGCCTCAGACCCACAGTAATCATGTTTTCCGCCTGAGGCTTTGCTTTCATCGGCTCACCGGCCTCCAAACCTGCAGAACTGGGTTGATGAGTAGACGGGAAGAGATAAGGATTACCACGGAATATTCTAATGAAAACTGAGTCATGTATAAGAACAGCGGCACAGAAGAGCCAATGACATTTACCCACTTCTGACACTTCATTCTCTAAAGCCATAAATGTGATTCAGTGCATGAAACCAAAGCAGTGATTAATTGACTCATTGACTCAGAGTTACACTGCACAGTGCAAATACAGTGAAATTAGTGGCCTTAGTTTACATCCACTGCAGAGAGCCAGCCTTTATTTGAAAAAGGCTTATATTAGAGACATGATGGCGCCTAATTTTCCCTGTTTTCTAAACGTGTTTTGACATAGTTTAATTGCTGTTTCAGGATCTGCTCCCGTTGCTGCAAACTTAACATTTCCTACATGTTTTCCTGTTGTGATAGATTCAGTGTACTGCACTGATTCCAGTCTGCATAGGGTCTTTGTTTCTATTTAGCTGCTCAAAATTAAAAAACATGAGCAGAAGTATAAGGAGGACATTAATGTGTGTGTTTATCTGCTCTAATGTAAGCTGCAATTGTTAGCACATCTGGCTAACTAGGTGACTACTGGCAAACATGCACCTTAGCTGAGCAGCCAAAAGACACAGGGTTGTGTTAGATTGAAATAAGACTCATCTGATTAATTATTAATTAGCTCTACATGGATCCTCATTTGATGAGGACGCTAACTTTTTGCCAGGTGCGGGCAGCTTTGGTCTCAGATTTTTAAGACAATATAATTAATATAACCATCAAAACTCTTAAAATGAGTCAAATCTAGTCAACTGGAAACATTAAAAAGTCAGTCAGAGGCTCCGTTTTTAACCAATTCATGTAGCTAATGTTAGCTTAATTATCTATGTAGCTACAGATGGTCAAATTTACCAGTGACAGTTATTATTTACAGCTGCTCAACGATCACCGGCTACAAGTGAGAAGCTTTTGTTTGCCTCAGCCTGAAATCAAGCAGCCATTGTTTGGAGTTGCATATCTGTTTTGTCTGAGGCTGAAATCTTGACAGTGAATGTTTTTTTTACTGTTAAGGAAGCGTTGGTGAAACTATCTGCACAGATGTTTCACATTAAAAGCCTTCCAGTGGGTCAGAGGGCATAATCCCTTCCTTTCCTCGTACGCTTTTAATGTGAAACACGTGCAGGAAGTGTTGAGTTTCATTACTGGTAGCTTAATGCCCTGAAAGGTAAATTAGAAACAACTGGAATTAATTTGTGAGTGTGTTAAAAACAGAATTTATCACTGATCTGAATCCGAATGTGATGATAAATTTGGCCGTTTTCCCTCCGGGCAGTGAAGGAGAAGGGAGAGTCCAAACCCAGACAGCCCACCATCGACCTGAGCCAGATGGCCGTGCCCCTCCAGCTGGCCCAGGAGAAGAAGCCCAGCCCCGAGTCCCCGAGACCCTCCACGTCAGAGGCTGAGCCCAGCACGGACTACGTCACAGCAGGTACGCCTCTCCAGCCCGCTGCACGCCGCAGTGTCACTTCATGTCAGTGGTGGTAAAAGTACTGAGGTATAAGTAGCTCTACTACTCTTAAGATACTCTGTTTCAAGTAAAAGTACTGCTTTTAAAACTCAAGTACAAAAGTATTAGCATCAAAATGTTAAAGTACCAAAAGACAAAGTACTACATTTTGCAAAATAATGTTTATTGTATTGCTGGATTGTAATTATTGGTGCGAGTACAAGTATAAAGTAGCACACAGCGGAATCACTCATGTAAAGTACAAGTACCTTGAAATGGTACTCAAGTACAGTACTTGAAAAATGTACGTATAGCACTGAAATGCATATCTGACATCATCAACACAAAGTATTCTGCAAGTCAAAATGTCAAACTGAAACCTGTGTGTGTGTTTCCCCTGTGCAGTTAAAGCCAGCAGAGTGGGAGTGTCCTCAGAGGACGATGACGTGGTCATGTCCTCCAGTCAGCAGGTGGGGAAGCCTTACAAAGCCAGCAGCAGCAGCAGCAGCAGCAGCAGCAGCAGCAGCAGCCAGGTCACAGTGGTAACCAAACCGGCTGCTGTCTCCTCTGCAGCCGCCGCGTCGCTCGTCAGCCACCTGGTGAGGACACCTGAGGAGGAGAAAACTCAACACCCACATTACACAAGCATTTTCTCACTCTCACGTGCTCAGTGTTTGAGATCTCTGCCTCCACCTTGATTCACCGGAGGTGGAATTTTGTTTGTGGTGCTCGCAGCCTTTAAAAATCCATCAAAAAATACTGCGAGCACCACAAACCCTGTGGATAATCCACAGAGCGCGCTGCTTTAAGTCTGATTAGGAACTGTGTCTCCAACCAAAAGTACTTTCAGTGAGAAGTGTGTGGGCCACCACGAAAGGTCAGCGAGAAGCTGAACGTTTTCACTCACATGATGATGCACATTTAAAGATGGATATAGATATGAAACTGAAAGTGTGTAAAGACACATCATGAGACTGGTGAAGTCATTCTGGCTCCTCTGAACTGGAAGTGGACCCTTGTTTACGTCAAAGTTCATTGTGACACTTTGAACATTTGATGGTCTGAACGCTTCTTTCATCTGAGCACTGTGTGCATGTGATTAGCTTTCTGGGGGTGGGTGTCGCCTCCTTTTGATTAATCCTTCTGTGGTCTTCTTTGTGACTGTCTCAGTCCTCGGACAGCCACGGGAAAACGGAGGCCGTGTTAGAGGTGGGCGAGATGGAAGGCGACACCTTGGACCCCCAGACGGGCTTGTTCTACCGCTCCAGCCAACCAGCTGCAGATCCCATGAAGCAGACCGCCCACTCCGCAGGCGCTCAGCCGCCTCCCTTGAGCCAGGCAGAGCCCGAGCAGAGCCGGCACAGCTCCGCCTCCACCCAGCCACCACCGCCGCCGCAGCTTCAGAGCAAACCTCAAATCAGCCAGCCTTCCTCCTCCTCCACTGCCTTCCCCTCCACTCCTCCCCTGACAAAGAAACTCCCAAAATTACGAGAGCAGATTCAGCCCAAACCCCAGGCCTTAACCCAGACCCCCAAAGACAGACCCCTGACCGTGCCAGCCCAGGCCGGGGCAAAGGTCACGAGCCCGAGCACACCGGCCAAGCCCCTGGTGACGCCGCAGCTCCCGAAGCTCCAGCAAGCGCCTACGTCCCACCACAGGCCCCTGCACACTTCCATGTCCCACCCTCCTCCGCTGCAGGCGCACCACCCCGTCAGCACCGAAAAGACGTCCTCCAGCCAGGTGAGTGGTTTACGCCTGGCAGCGCTGCCAGGAGGAAGAACCACAGCGTGGGGCATTTGTTTCCTTTGAAACATATTGAGTCACGCCTTCAGGTGCATCACTGGATTTCAAAATGAATTTTAAAAAGCCCAGAGGCAGCTGACCGTCACGCCTTCTGTCCTCACTCATCGTGGTGACTTTTCCTTGAGGCACCTGACGTCTCACCAGTTTGTGTGAAGGTGTTGGGGTTTTTCCTGACTTCCTGTCAAACGCAGTCAAACATTCGTCATGTTAACCTGAACAGGCCGCAGACTGATAGCAGCAAGAAGCTGAAGTAACGCTGGCGGAGCTGCTGTCTTCTAGAATCTTAACAAACATAAACATCACAGAAACATATTAACATCATTTTTAAATGACAGATTTGGAGCCATTCACATCTCTGACATTGATCACAGCAACAGTAATAGAGAAAGTTCAGCTGAAATCAAATTTCATGTTTTATGTCTTGCTGAATCTGTGCCACAAAACCACCAAAAAGGGAGATATGAATCATTTATATTTTTGGTTTCATGGTGGTGTCCCTGTCTCTGCTTTAATTGGACAGAATGTCATTGTTTCTAGGTCTACGTACTGGAGATGAAAATCTTGTTTCCGTACGACTGTTTCTTACATACGTGTTTTTTTCCACATCATATATCTTCACCACAGCAGCCAATCATCACACAGAGTGCCACCGTGACTAAGATCACCTTCGGCAGCTCCCACCATTCATCGCCGGTCTTCAGCAGCGGCGAGGCCACCGCCAAACTGATCCCCGAGTCCAGCTCCGGGCCCTCGGGAGACAAGCCCTCGGTGTCAGACATCCTGAAGATCTCCATGATGGAGGCGGAGATCGACCCGAGCACGGAGCCCATGGTGGTGGACTCCTCCAGCGACTGCGGCCCCCTGGGGAAGGCGCTGGAGGTCCGGGCCGTGTCCGGCACTCTGGACTCGGGCCAGTTCATCAGCAGCTCGGGGACCTCCATGCATCATTCCCACACCAAGTCCCAGCAGTTCAGCTGCATGCAGGGCCTCACAGCACAGAGGAGCAAAGAGGACCTGGAGGTCATCGAGGTGAGATCACAGAGCTCGAGCTGCAGACCTGCACGTACTGAAAAACGCACTAAAACAGAGGGCGAAAGATGTTTATGCTTTCAAAATAATAAACCATCACTTCCTCTTTTTTTTTTAAAGAGATGGTGCATCTTCATAAACACTGACATTTTATAAACCATCACTTTAAATGTTCATTGGTTCATTTAACAGTAAAAAAAATAGGATAATTTCATAGCAAGTTTCTTTAAAATATATTTCCAGTTAACTTAATGGTCACTCTTCAACGTAATCTGTTTTATTTTGAAAGATTTAGGTGAAAATGCTGAAACATTACTGTCTGTTTGTTTTGTTATAGTCAGAATTAATTTAATTTGATTGACGGGTATCTTTACACTAAATATGAAGCTACAGCCAGCAGCTGGTTAGCCTAGCTTAGCTTAGCATAACAACTGGAAACAGGGAAAAGGTTACCCTGTCTCTGTCTGAGGGTAACTACATCTGCCTTCCACCACCTCCAAAGGTCACTAGTTAGCACATTATATTATTTGGTAATTTACATCTGTGCTGAGGTGTAAAAATGAGAAGTGACGAGGGTGTGACCCGCTGGTGCTATCTATTGGCAAGGTGCTATGAGAGTTTTATTGATCATTTAATGCAATAAAACAAATAACCGGATTTTCCCAAAGACGTTGTGTGTGTGAGCCAACAAAGACAGAAAATACCTGGAGCTTCAGCGTCTCTAACACCAGTAATTAGGCACATCCTCTGGAAAATGATATGATATGCTTAACGATGTCTTTAAGCCATAGAATATCAGATTAATTTATATTGTGATTTGTCAACATTGACCAATAAAAAAATCTTGTTACCTCTCTGGAAATGAAACTGACTGAAATCCAAATCTGACGAACGCATGCAGGTGATTCCTCAGTACTCCATCCTGCCGGACTCCAGCCAGTCCAACGTGGTGGTGGAGCCCAGCGGCTTCCTGGAGATCACCAACTACACCAGCCAGCAGCTGGAGGAGGACAGCCCCATGGAGCAGGAGGTGGACAGCAGCAACGACGAGGCCGCGGCAGCCAGTCCGCCGGACCAGCCGTAGCCCCCCGTGCTGCAGACGCCGCGGCGAGCCGAGCAGACTAATGATTTGTTTGTAGCTTCAGACCCAGTGGACAAAGACGCCCTGGCTGTTTTTTATGGCACAAGAGCAAAAATGCTTTCTGTTTTTGTGTAAATATTAGTTTGTTCATACTAAGTATTCTTTCTGCCCTCAGCTAATGGTTTTTATTGCGGGGTTGGCTGTAAAATGTTATTTTCATTGCAGCCACAGACAGTTGGAAAGCAGCCTCTCCAAACACACAGGACTTCATTGTTCCAGTGTGAACTGGACCGCAGTGTTTCTTGCAGGACCCTGCAGGACAGTTACATGTTGATGAGACTGATGTTTGGGTTGTGTACCTGTCGCCATGCAGCCGGGTCAGACCGCCACAGGCCTGCGTTTATGAAGCTGTCTGTCTGTCGAAGACACGATTCCTTTGCTGGCTCGGATCTGTACAGACTCACCCTCCATCCTTCTTCGGATCACCTGAAGGTTTTAAGACCAGGTGAACAGTTTTTCTTTTGACTGAAGTGCGACTTTGTAAATCTCCAGCACCAACCCTGTGAGGATTTAAGTTTTCAGATGAGAGTGGGTTGAAATTGCTGCCTGAAACATAAAAGAGTCAACATGTTCATTGTAACTGATGTAATGTAAAAAAAAAAAAAGATTTAGCTTTGTTTTTTGTAAGATATATTCTTGAGTTCAAAAAGTTGCTGTGAGACTTTCACCAAGTATGCATTCGCTTTGTGCATAGTGGCTTTTAAACTATGCATTTTATACCTTTTCAGACTAGACGAATAGCTAAAATCATTTAATCTGCACAATAAATCAGCTGAGTACAATGTCTCAGTTTCTACAGTTTGACTGGTTGTTTTAAAAAAAAGGAACTTTTGGACGTAGGAAGACAAAATTAGGGAGTTACAGTCACCCCCCCCCCCCCCCGACAAAAAAAGACAAAAGACAAAATCATAACCTGCTTTGAATAAGAATTCATGCCTATTATGGTTTTTATAGTAAAAGGTTCAATTATTATCATTAAAATACCTTAAAATTACATTGACCGCTTTTCCCCTCATTGAAAAATCCTGCTGCTGGTCACAAGGTGAATCTGGAGGCTTCATGTTTTTATATTACAATATCTGCACGTTAGACCAGGATTAGCTTCCAGTCAAGATCATATGTGCACGTCTTAACTGTCTTTAAGTGACAGAAAGCAAAGCTCATTTTTGACTGAAGGGACACCTTAAAATCTCCTGCAGGTGTCAAAGTGATAGTTTTCTTAAAGGGGAAAGTTTTTTTTTAAATAGTCAAGATCGCACCAGCAGAGGACGAGATCCAAAATTCAAAGCAGTGAAACTGACTTTAAAGGAATCGCTGTGATCTACAGATCTGGACTCATCAGGTTTGACTTTGCCAAACATTTGAACGGCAGGAAACTTTTTCTGTTCAGCGCAAAGGTCAAACTGACCTTTCAGGAAACGGACATCTTAGTCCAAAACGAGAGAAGCTACCGTCACTCATTAGCTGTGTTGCCTCATTCACTTCTATTAAACTTCCTGTAACAGCACATAAACTGTTCCAGAGAAGAGGAACAGTTTCTGCAGACAGACACGAGACAAAGGTCAACGATTGGTTAAAACGTAATAATCTGTTCTCCATGATGGGAGCAGTAAGAATAACATCACATATCTGTCACTGCTGAGATTAACGACATGTATCACTATATATTTTTATAAACCTTAAACAGAAACCAGAGTGATTTCATGTATCGTCTCTTATATGTGCAGTAGATCTTTGTGCATCTGGCTTTTTAAAGATTAGCTTGATTGTGCCACGTACAATATTTGTATCTCTGTGAGTCATGACCACAGCGCACTTTTGGGCAAATACTAGAAATACTTAACACAAGTAGCCTTTTGAGTACTCACACATACTGCAGTAGTGGGAACTGGGACTAACCCTTTATGTGATCTGGCTAACGTTAGCGGTTAGCTTACCGGCACAGTTTGCCATCTAGCCCTGCTGGTAGTCACAACGCCACAGAGGTTGTTGCACTATTTGTTTTACTGTGACACTTTCAGGTGTGACCAAGCCTTGAGTCACCTGTATGGATCGAGTCCAAAACTTTGGATCCCACATTTCCCTTATCCGTGAAAATCCACACCTTCAGTTTGTAAACTGGAAATGTAGCATCTGCAGGCCTGGGCTGATTTAACCCCAATGACATCACTATGACATCATCTGGGGTTATTTTCTCAGACTTGACAAAACTCCTCCAGAGCCACAGAAACCTGATCCTCGTGTTAATTTGATGAGTTAACCTTTTGTTTTTCCACAGCAGAGCTTAGCAAGGACAAACATGCAAACTCTGAGCTTCAGAGCACATCGTCTACCAGGAGAACCATCAATGAAGAGGGAAGTTCTCTTGAAAAAGATCAGTTCTACTGAAATTCATTGTCAGACGCACTTCCTTCAAAGCAAAGATGCACTTCGACACTGAAACCTCAGCAGCTTCCCTTCATGGAGGAGTTTGTGTGAGAGTCTTACGATGTGGACAAACTGAGCGCAGCACGTCGGTTCGTGGTGTGGATGGAGCAGATAGTTGTGTTTGAGGTCAAACCAGAAAATTGTTAAGCGTGCAGACGGCAGTCCAGAAAGCCCAACGCAGTCTGGATGTTTTTTATGAAGCAATAAAGTTCAATTTGAATGTGTCTTCACAGCTCAGAGCATTAGATGGCCTGGGACTGTGCTAGGTCTAATATTCAGTAATGAAAGCAATATTCAGACCTTTTACTGAAGTAAAAGTATAAGTACTATTATAAGTAAAAATCCTGCATTTAATATATCACTTTTAAAAGCAATGTAGCTGACCTGATCGCTCTCCTTATTGATAATTTATATGACACAGACCTGTTTAACAATCCCAACTCTCAAAGTACAACATATTCAGATTCTTAAAACACATAGATCAGGTTTTATGGAGTGTTTTGAGCCGTTTTTGGCCACATGCGATTGTTATATATCCACTTACACTTGGCCTGAATTCAGCGCAGGCAGCCAAAAAACGTTTCTGGGATTTATGGTGGCTCCTACTGGCAAATGTAAAAACATATTTATTGCATTATAAAGACTATTTGGGCCAAGTTCTGTGTTTATTGGGCACTGTGCGGTGGTGTTAGAGGCTTTTCTCTTGGCTCTGCACACTTGTAAAAGCCTTAATGCGCGCTGCCTGGTAGAGTCCAGCTCCACAAGACGTTTTTCCTGCTCATGTTGAAAGTGATCCAGTGGGCTCCTGGGGGCTCATATCCAGCCCGCAGAGTCTGATTGGCTGGCCTCGACCTGAAGACATGTGGCTCTGTTTAGGAGCATGCTGACTTACCTTCCCTCCGCCCTGCACCCCTGCCTGGATAAGGCTGCCAGAGTCCCTCAGGATACCACAGCTTACACTGCTCTGCTGACTCACCTGACTGAGAAACAACTACAAGGAAAAGTACATCTCATCTCTGCTTTTTAGCTGCAAAACTAGGTTCAGTTCTTGTTTTCAGTAACTCTAAACACCTCTAATCAGACATTTTAGATGCTATGTTCAATAATTTTATCGCTATGACGACAGGTTTGTCATACCATCTTCAAGTGTGGATAAACGTTAGCATGTTCACATGCTAACATAGCATTTTTTGCCTCATAGCAAGCCAATCCGCTAAATGTTACTTACTAAACATGGGCATGCTAACAATGCTAATTGTGTACAAGTTAACACACAAAGGTGAACAAGTAATCAATATTATATGATGTCTGTATGTTAACAACCAATAGTAGTTAAGGTGCGTGCAAACATGCTAAAGTTAGCATGTTAATGTGCACTCGCCTTAAGCTACGAGGCTTTTATGCTCAACATCTTCTCAGTCTGTGAGGCATTAAGGCCATTAGCTGTAGATGTTTGTACAGATGTACCTGTTCAGCCACTTCACCTTCAGACTCTTCCATCTCCATCATTACTATCAGCAACATTGGATATTGCACTTAGCTATACTGATAATATTCAAATTAACTGTTCAGCCCTGCTTGACATCCAATGTGCCAAAGATCCATATATGCAGGATATGTTTATGCAAGAGATGTGAGATGTTAACTGTTAAAGGTGTTTTTTTTTTTTTTTTTTAAGTCATAAAGACATTTTCCCATTCCATGGGCTTCATCAGTCCTTCATCAGTTTAACAGAGCTGATGAAACCTTAAGGATAACATATGAAACATGGACATTCGCTGCATGACTAAGACTTTTAATTGAAATACCCAGAGAGACGGTGTGTTTGCCGGTCTGTTTGCATTTTTGTCAACAGTTATAGTCAGTCGAACCACGTAGGAGAGATTCAGGGTGTAACAGGCCGGGTAGGAGTGTCCTCCAACATATCTGTCATTTATCATGGGGGCCAGAGCAGCATTCCTTCAGCTTGAGTTTACTTAATTTCCCTTCTTTTTGCCCCATTCAGGGTGAGTCCAGCCTGAGTCCTTCAGTCCTACTTGGAAAGCTCACAAGGTTCGTCTTGTCTGGAACGTGTTGGCTGAAGAGTCGTCAATACTCAACAAAACAAGCATTTATTTAAATGAAACTAACTGGAAATGTTTCTCTGCAGGAGGTTAATTATACTGTGTGATACGTCACAGGGTTTTTTAGAGCCGCAATGGTTCTTTATCGGAAATTATCTGTTTGTAAGAAATCTAAGTCATTGTGGTTTAGTTTTGAACCACAACCCCAAACATGTTTCAGTTGAAAAAGGCATCTTTGTTGGACCTGAGCAACTACATTCACTCAGTGATCATTTAAACCTGCATTATTAGATTTTTGGCCACTTGTGGGCAGCACAGCAAGGTGAAAACATACGGTCACCTTTCAAAATTGCTACGACAAACGTGTTAGCAAACAGTTGCCTATTTACGCATCCAGCAGACCAGCATGTCACCCACATGGAAAGGTTGGAGGAAAGGTCGGGGGAACATGAACGTCTGTTCAAAAGTTCACAGCAATCCATCAATCACTTGTTGAGATATTTGAGTGGTGGGCCGACCAACATTTCCATCCCTGGGACCATACTGCTAGCGTGAGTAAAAGAGGAACTTATTCAACTCTTTGTTTCCAATTGTTTCTTGGTGTCTCGTCAAAAATGTCTTTGCGGTGGGAGTTGTGCCGGAAAGTTGAACTTGTGAGCTCTAAGATCCAGATTATTGACAGCCATGTTGACAGCAGATCATCCGACAAACAAGGACACATTTTTTGGAAGTTTCCTGATCACATAAATGTCAGATAACCTGACGCAGTGAATAGTTTGTTACACAGAACTGGGTGATTGGATGAACCATCTGTCTATCACAAGCTAACTTCAACCAATCAGATCAACGAACTTAGTCAGGGAGTGAAACTCTTGGCAAAGCCAGTCGGGATCAGAAAGAAAACATGTTTCCATGTAGATAAGCTGGAAATCAGATACAACTGATGCTACAGCAGCATCTATGCTAACCTCTTCAGAGCTGCCATTATTGTTTTCAAAGGAACGGTAACTTCTCTCACTGTCACACATCTAAACATTGCCCACTGGTAGCTGCCAATAGTTCCTTATAGGATGATTGATTGGTGCAATCCACTGCGTTTGGCCACAAGCGCATAACTTGAAGCCTGGCAAGATGGATCTCATGTGATCTCACTGATCCAGCTGCCTCGCGAGCAATAAACAATCCGTTTACCTTCTGAGAGAAATATTCACCATCCTGTTGACGTGCTGAGCAACCAATATATAAAGTCTTCAGCATTTACTGGAACAGAAAAATGCCCAAGATGCTGACTTGCTGTGAGCCATGCCACTGCCTTCATAAGTCAAACCAGACAATGCAAATGCAAATACGTGAGTGATGATGATTCAGTCCTTTTTCCATCTGTTTCCAGTCCAGAAGCTGTCTTTGGGAGTAGATCAGTGGAGATGGATGTGCATATTGACCTGTGTATATCTGTGAGTGATTGGCCGTGCCTTCCTCCATGATCTCCAGACGCTCTGCCTGGCAAACCGTGCAGACAGCACCCTATTATTCATCCCCAGTGATCCCAGTGCTCCCACACACTATCCGGATTTATCGCCGAGGACCATGGGAAAGGTCAGAGGCGACCTCCTCCCATCTATTCCCTGTAGTTACATGGATTTGATGGAATGCTTAATAGTATGTGTACTCTTCATTAAACCTTCTGTTGTTCTTGTGTCTCGAGTTGTTCCACTTAACAGCTGTTGTGCTGTGTGGAAACTCTGAGGAGGGCAGCAGACAAAAAACAGGACACACACTCAGGACAATGGTATCAAACATCCTGCATCTGCTGTTTCTGCAGAAAAATAAAGGGCAGATTTACTTCAACTGCTTTGAGCTTATTCCAAGAACATTGTGTTTGAGAGTCCAGGTTGGTTCAGTTTGGAGTCAGACGGTTTGTTTTACGAGCAGGTCAGGATCGTGGGCATGTGGTCGTGAGATAAACACATTATCGAGCCAAATACCCCATTTTATTATTCATGCACATGCTGAAGGCTTTATTTAACAAAGGATGGTGAATGTTTCTCTCAGAACGTAACCTGAATGTTTACTGATCTTAAAGGGATGGCTCCCCCAGATTACAAAACACTGATTTTCTGCCTCACCTCTGCTGGTATCGAACAGCTCTGGTTTTACTGGTCCAGATTTTGAGAAATCTGCCTCTGAGTCAGATATCCACACTGAAAACAAGGCTGTAACCAGGATTTTAGAAACACTGAGATCAGCTTCCACCCCAAAAACTGTTTTGACTAGACACCAAATAAACAAACAAATGGAATAATGGAACATTTTCTTCTTTTAGATGTGCTCGCAGAGCAGCTCGAGGGAAGGCGGCGTCAGTCAGTCGACCCACCTCTTCGACCCAGATTAAAATGTCTCTTCAACTATTGGGTGGATTGATGTGAAATTTACGGTTCCCAGACGATGAGACCCTACATCTGTGGTGCCTCTCTGACTTTTGCTGATTAGCAAATGTTAGCATGCTGACAAGCTAAACTAAGGCGGTGAACATCGTAAATATTATACCTACTGAGCATCAGCATGTTAGCATTGTCACTGTGAGCATGTTAGCACGCTGATGTTAGCATTTAGCTCAAAGCACCGCTGTACTTTTTGAGAGTTTCATAAAACCAACAGGCCAAGATTCTTGTTCCTCCCACAGAGAACTATCACCAGAGAAGAAGAAGGCCTTACAACTAACTAAAGTAAACCTCCGCGACATGAATAAACTCAAAAAGATTCCCGTTTTTGTTTGTTTACAGCAGGTGTCTAGACCAAACTCAGCGTGTTTTCTCTTTCTTCTCACTTTCTTTTCCAAACTGTGGAAACTCAGTGGCCTCCTCCTGCTTTGGTCAAGCGTCCCCTTATAAAGGAGCGTTTTTGATGTCAGCATGACTAAACTATGATAAATACAGGTTAATTTTCTTTTATGACTCAATGCCCAGTCACACAGAAGAGGAAAAGTGACTGAGGGCTGCTTCCAATTAAGGACCCACAAATACTTCCCGTTGGCCTGCTCTGATTCTATCTGTGCTCATCTCATAAACAAGAAAAAAAACGTGGTGGAATTTTACAGCAGAGCAGGAAAAGTCTTTGAAAGGAAATGAGGGCTTTGGGCAGGGTGGTGCAGCTGTGAGGACAGGTAGGAGCTTTGTTTTGTGTGAAGCTGCAGTCTTCTGTATTCATGTAGGCTCCGTAGATTTGAAGCGGGAGGAACACAGTTTCCCTTCAGAGGCTGAACGATCATGACCCCACGTCTCCCCGAGGAGGAGAAGCTTCCATCGCTGTCTATTTTTTACTTTGCCCTGGAGAGTCGATACCAGGCTGGAAAAATAAATACAGCCCGAGTGCAGTCTCATTTGATCCCCCAGTAGATTTCCTGGAACCGTGTGAGTGAGGGAGGAATTTCAGAGCCACTGGTGACAAAAGGAGCAGCGTGTAGGATTTAGTGGCATCTAGTGGTGAGGTTGCAGATTGCAACCAACTGATACCCCTCGCCTCACCCCCTAGCGAGCATGTAGGTAGCAGGAAAACTAACAAAAAACGCAAAAGTCTCTCTCTAGAGTCAGTGTTTGGTTTGTCCGTTTTGGGCTACTGTAGAAACATGGCAGACTCTGTGGAAGAGGATTTCAAAAGCATATTTATTCTGCCATTTTTTGCCAATAGATCCTCCTTCAAATTTGAGGTAGTTCAGAACAGAAGTAGGTCAAAATGGGTTCAGATCTCCACTGCTGTAGTTGAGGTTTTGTTTTGTTTATGCACAAAAACTAGGATTTTCAGTGTTATAACAACATTCATGCTATTTCCACTTTCCCTCCTGACACATAATTTTTAATGTAAGGTTTGTTTAGGCTTTGGTACAAACTTGACTCGGTTAATGTTTGGAAAAGATGATGGGAGGAAAAAGGAAAGAGTTGGAGTTACAGCTGTCATCTGTGTCAAAGTCCGACGTTTTATTGAAACCATCCATCCACCCCGACCGCCTCCCTCTGCAGACTTTCTGCCTCTATAACAGCATCAATATGTTTTAGGACGTTTGCTGAAACACATTTTGCTGTTGTGTTTCCTGAGAGGACCGTCTCAGCAGACATCTGCACGACCACATCAGGTTCTTGTTTTCCGAGCAGGCGACAAGGCTGTCACTTCTCCAGTGAGGGCAGATCGTCATGAACTGTACAGAGCATGTTCATGGTCCCAGGAGGATGTGCTGCACTTTCTATTTTGGACTCCCCATCAGCCGTCCCTCCTCTGGGGCCACCGTCAGGCCAGAATGTCAACTTTGCACACAGGATCTCATAAATTGGGCAGGTTGCCCTTTGCTGTGCACGTTGCATGAGCCCTGATTGGACGGGCAGTTATACGGAAAATGTGGGGACACCCCCCGAGTGACTCTGTGGTTCAAATATAGAAAATAGAACCATTCCTTTAACTGACAAAAGCCCCAGAAATACATACATACAGTGGAGATCTTTTACTTAAGTAAAACTACAATATTACAGTGAATAAGTACTCCATTACATGTAAAAGTCACTGATTTAAAATCCTACTTAGGTAAAAGTACTAAAGTGCAATGGTGCTGATAATAGACCTTCAGTATTATAAGCAAAATGAAACACCTGTACACACACAGCGATGAGAAGACAAATATAACAAATTGTGACTACTTTCATGTGACTGATTTATTATTTTATATAACATTATCAGATTGTTCATACTGAAGCATCAATGTTAGAGCAGTATGTTACTGTTGGAGCTGCTCGAGGTGGAGCTACTTTCAGTTACTTTATATACAGTTAGCTCGTTTAGTCCAGCAGTAAAAAGTATAATGAGAGCTGCTTATTTGATGGGTGCCAGGGTTAAGTTGTGGGACGCATTACAGGATACAGTTGAGTACACGTCGGGTCGTCAGTTACGTAAGCTGGAAGCAGCAGAAGGACCTCACTTGTTAATTAAGGCAAACAAACTCTCACCCACATAAACACTGTCTAGACAGTTCCAGATACTAGATAAAAGGGATGGAGATTACTTCCGAGGTTTCCGGTCGCTGCAAACTCGACTGAGCAGCACTTAAATTAGCAAATTAAATGATAAATCAGAGAGAAAGACAGCAGTTGATCTACTAAAGCAGGATCTGGAACCCATGCTTCAGAGTCTAACAACGTATGTTTTTATTTATGGAGCTCATACCTAACAAACATAAAGACAAAATATATTTATTAATATATTTATTATTTTAGCTTCACAGCACTGAGGAGCTTCTTCACAGTTCAGGTGAAGCAGCATCTTCTCCTTTTAACCCGTCATGGTGTTTAACCAGCTTCAACATGTGATTCAGTATTTAAATGAAGCACAAACACCCACTGACATGACGCATCATGATGAAGACAAAAACTATGTGCAACTAATATTTTTCAAACATCCGTGAGATTCTCATTTCTGTCCTGAAAGTGATAAAGAGACGTTTTCCTCTATGACGTAAAACAGTTTCCTGTACCACCCTGGACGGTAAATTAGCTTCAGTAAGTGTGTTTCTGTCTCCTGGGGGATGGAGGGGATGGAGAGTCTGAGTCACAGAAGAGACACTTCATATGAAGCGTCTCATGCTGAACAGCACTTTCTCATTTTAGACTTAATCCAAACGTAAACACAGGGGGTAAAAAGACTGAAGAAAGGTCAAAACTTTCAAATTAAAAGCATCAGCATTACTGAAGTAAAAGATCAGAGTACTTCTGTCAGTGGTCGCAGTGAATGGTGGCTCCTTAACCACCAGGGTGCCTCAAAGGTATCACGAACTGTAAGAAAAATGAATGAAAAGTAGTTTTCAGGACTTTTAATGTACTTTGGGTTAAGTGTCCCTTCAGGGAATAATGATAAATAATACAACAAAGTTTTTGCAAAGCTCGTTTCCCCAAAGTTCACCTTTCCCTTTACCTGGACTCAGTCAGGCTCAATAAAACCACCCCATCTTGTCAGCCCATACTGCATTATTATACCATGACTGTTTTACATTTACCAGTTATATTACATTAAGTGGGATAGGAGGCCTACAATGACACAACTACTGTTTAATGCAAATGATGGATGTCAGCCTGGATGTGTAGCTCTAATTTAAGGGGAAATTATATTGATGTAATCACCATTTACCAGGTAGATTGCCATGTTTATTGTGTGCTGAAGTGAAACATGACAACTCATAAACCTGTCCACAGATACCACTGGAAGTCACCTCATTATTGACTGAGAGCAGCTTCATGTGGGAAACAGAAAAAATTCCCACTTTGCATGATGCGGCACCCAGATGGGCCATTACGAAGTCAAAGCACAGCAGACAAGAGCCTCCTGTTAAATTATTCATATAAAGAAACAAGTGTGTTGCTGCACCCGGCATTTGTTGTTATCATCAGTGAGTCTGACGAATATTTATTGTTTAGTCTGTAAAATGAGAAAAATGTTTCATCACAGTCAAAAGCTGCCATCCAAAACCTACAGTCGCTGAGTTTAATATCAAAGACTACGACAGAACCATATTCACCTTTGAGAAGCGGGAACCAGAGGATATTTGCAAGGTTTAAACAATAACTTATTTATTTCTTTATTTATTTTTTTACCAGGAACGTTAGCACTCTCAAGTTTGTCCGTTAGCTAAATGTGAAGGGTTAGCCTCCAGCTGTTCGTGTGCCGAAGGGTTTGTGTGCCGAGCTAGTTGTTTGCTCGGATCAGTCACTTCCTGGAGTGTCTGATGTTTCCCCTGGCAACCGCACTGAGCCAAGCTTCAGGGTAACTTAATGAACGTTAAACTCGACAGACTGACTACGTGTCTAATTATTCTATATGGTAAATCTATTCACATAAATGGGATATTTAAATATCGTGACATAAAGCGGGGGGGTGGGACTCAAGTCACATGACTTGACAGTCAGCGATAACGAACTGGACTTGAGTTTGACTTGGTATTGGTGGCTCGAGACAAACGACTCGAAAGGACTTTTTTCTTAAATATTTGAAATTTTCTAGATTTTGAGAACTTAGGCTTTATTTTGGAAAAATGATTGAGTGATTTGTAGTGCAGTGCGCGCAAACCTGGCAATCCAGGACACAGCAGCTCAGAAGACGCCAACGCAGAAGGCGACGGTCGCGGAGCGGACTAGTCCAAAAAATATCAAAACTCGGATTCAAGGATTATGTTGTCGATGATGATTGAAAGAAGAAAACGGTGGTATGCAAGGGCAGTGACACGAGCACCGCAACATCCAACGGCATCACAAGACCCTCAAAGAAAGGTACGTGAATGTGTTAGCTAACTTGATGTTTAGCCAACTTGATGTTCGGCTAACTTGTTATTTGGCTAACTTAGCTAACTTGTTCTTTTGGCTAACCTAGCTAACTTGGTGTTTAGCTAACTTGATGTTGAGCCAACTTGTTTAGCTAACTTGCTGGCTGATCAGACATTAGCTGGAAAGCCGGAGTTTTGTTATTGATTGCAACAAAATATCAAATATCAGTAAGATACTATTCGCTTCTGAAATGCAGTGGAGTACAAGTATAAAGTAACAGAAAGTGGAAATACTCAAGGAAGGTACAAAGACTTCAAGTTTGTATGTATGTACAGTACTTTCCAGCACTGTTTATAGTATCACCATTCAGGAGTGCATTTGTTTCCAGCCTACTTACATGTAAAGTATGTAAAGTTGGACAATTATGGAGATTCCCTGAGAATCTATCAGTTTTGCATTTCTTTAAGTACAACGCTGTGAAACAACATTTGCATTGTTTATACTTTATTTATAATTTGGAATTCACCACTGATACTCTGGGTTTTGTTTCTGTTGTAAATGAAACTGTGACAATTACCTAATTACTAGCTAGTCAAAAACACTAAACATTATCTAGTTTCAGCTTCTCAATATGAAGATTTGCTGCTACTCTGTTAATCTCTTATATCATTGTCAATTGAGTACCTTAGAATATCCTGTGTGACTGTTTGATGAATATTCTCTGTTGTGTATCAGTCGTTATTGAAGAGAGCATTGATAAATATTCAACCTGCATCTATGATGGCTTATCTCTAACAGAAGTAGAAGAAGAATTAAATAATGTAAAAAATTCATATTAGACTGTCAGGGACAAGAGTTCAATAATTAAGAGACAGATGTTGGAAAATGACATTCAGTTTATTCTCATATCGTTAAGGGCTGTGTCTTCATGAACCTCCTTGCAGGCTGTTCATTATGATAGTAATTGTCATGCACTCACAGTGTGCTGAAAGAAATAGTTCAACATTCTGGGAAATAAAATTATTGGCTTTCTTGCAGAGAGTCTCTCTCTCATGTCTGTATGTAAGACACTTAGCTTAAATCTTAAAGATTGGAAACAGGAAAAACAGGCAGCATGATTCTGTCCAGAGGTATCAAAATTTGCCCACCCTCACTTCTCATGTTTCAGATTTACATGTTAGGCCGATTGGTTTTCTTTTGGAAAGCTGTTTCTCCCTGCTTGCAATCCTTGTGCTAAGCTAACCAGCTGCTGGCTATAGCTTTATATTCAAAGTACAGTGCCATCAATATTTTCATCAAACTCTCTCTCTCCAAGAAAACTCAACCGTATCAGCACCACTTGAAATAAAATGTTACCATAATCTGTGTCTAACTACAGGGAACCAGCCAAACTCCAAACTTTGGAAATATGTACAGAGTGAAATATAATTTTAAGGTCAGGAGAAAAGAAACTTAAAGTGGGCTGTCGTTCAGAGGTTTACATGTTTTTGTTGCACAAATAATGTCTCACACAGTACTTAAATGTAGAAAATTCATTTGGTACAAAATACTGCTTACATTACAAAATAATATCACAGGATGAGAAAAGTTATACATCAACTTGACTGGCAGAGAATAACAATCATAACTTTAGGATTAACACATTAAAATTGCATGAAACTGTGGATCCCAGTGTAGCCCACTACATTACAGCGCTGGATTTCATATTCATGTCTTTCTTTAGAAAAATACAGTATGTTTATTGTACTTTTATATCCGAGTGTCACAGTCAGTGCTTAGTCCATCCTTAAAGCGTTTTCAAACATTTTCATATCAAATAAACAGATATTGTGTCCAGGGAAGAACCTCAGGCCTGGGATCAGTACAGAAAACATACCATTTAAAATGTCCAGCTTAATTTTACAATGAAACCGATTTTAATTTCTTAGTGTTATCAGTCACAGAACAAGACACCATCACGCAAATGAGAAATAAGACAAAGAGAAAATGTAAAGTGCAAACTACATAAAGGGTAAAGGGGTGGCTTGGATTGCTTCATAAAGCCTGTGGACGGTGTCATCGCAGATGATTCAACCTACATACAGTATACTTCATCTAGTCATACTTCATCCTTCATCAAAAAAGCATTTTGTTTCATGACCTGTTGTAGTGTTTCGTTCTTTATTTTCATCTGGAAGGGAAACTTGACTGAACATCACTGAGTGAAGACACAAGACTTTGTTCCACTCTAAATCTGATTTCTCTTTCGCTCTCGCACTCATTTATCTTCATTTTCAAAACCTCCTCACTGGACCCTTAAATAGCTTTATTTGCTTTCTTACTGAAAGTCAGAAGATTGATCATGTCTGTGCATTAACTGTGGAGCTACAGCCAACAGCCGGTTAGCTTAGCTTATCTTAGCATAAAGACTGGAAACAGTAAGCTTAAATCTTAACCAGTAACAGTAATCCAGTAACTTCCTGGAGTTATTGCGTATACAATAAACAAGATGCATGTTTATCAGTGAACTTTTAGAGGTGCTTTTAGGCAAATTTTGTTACTCCTGCGCAGATCTTAGCTTGTTGTTTCCCCCGTTTTCAGTCTTAATGTTAAGTTAAGCTAGCTAGCTGCTGCCTGTAGCTTCATATTTAGCTTACAGACATGAGAGTGGTATCTATCTTCTTGTGTAACTTTCAGCGAGAAAGCAAATGAGTGTATTTCCTAAAAGGTAAAGTTATTCCTTCAACATTTTGCGTCTGTATTTCAGGGTGGTCTGTCAGTGGAGAAAATAATCAACAGTGTTGAAGTGCTTTAGTGTGGATTTTCCTTTTACATTCAACAACCTGATGGTTAGCATGTGCCTTGGTAGTAATACCAAGCAGGAATCACCCCTGCTGTAGGCATAAGGTTTAGAGTTGCAATTCCTGGAATGGCCACTAGATGCTGACTGCAAGAAGTCCATTCAAAAAGTCCAAACTTCTCTTTATCCTCTAAATACGAGGAGGAAAATATTTTCCAGAAGAAGTTCTGGTTTCAATAGTTTGTCTATTGTCTTCATTTAGGGGAGATTATGGCACATATTGTCTTGATTGACAGGTGTCTCTGCCATTGTGGTCGCCTCTTGCATGTTCCATCTCAGCTTCACCCAGCTTCTTCCCCCTTCCCCCCTCCCCACCAAATTTGGATTCATTCCCTCTAGTAGCAAAGATTGTCATAGGAAACCCAAATCAAGGCTTTAAACTGACCGTTCAGAAGACTTTGGGTGACATCAGACACTACATTCATGTTTTTCTAATGTCTCTGGTTAAAACCACCAACCTCCTCATGAACAGAAATTGGAAAAGTCCCAAATGTTAATTCCTTCATGGCCCTGCATGTTCATTCACATTACGCGCTAAAGCTTCGGTTGTGCTTTCGTTTCCTTGACTGGCAACATTTAACCAGCAGCCCCAGCACGATCATTAGAAGTAACGCTGTGAGTACAACAGCAATAATATAGTTTTGTACGCCAGCTCTATGACACATTTCCTGTGTCACCTTCTCGATATTGACCGGTTCTGAATACTCCTCGTGAACACAGGTCACAGTCTCGATGTCGGGAACCACCACACCTGAGTGTTGCACCATGTGGAGGAAGCCAAGGTTGCTGCAGCAGCTCAGAGGGTTGGAGCCCATGTAGAGGGTTTTTAGTGAATGCTCCAGAGCGAGCATGGTGCTGTACTCCAGGGTGACCAGGTTGTTGTTTTGCAGGTTTAGTGACTCAATGGAGGACTCTTTGTTCCACATAGGCAGAGTGGTCAGCTGGTTTGTGGACAGGTCTATGTGTTTGAGACCCCTCAGTGATGACAGGTCTGTGTTTAGATTGGAAATGTTGTTCTCCCTGAGGAGGAGGTGAACCAAGGAATGCTCCAGACCAGAGAGGGAGTCTTTGTCCATGTCTAAGCCCGGGTTAAGGGACAAGTCCAGTAACTTCAGAGGGGTGTTGGCAAAGGCATTTGCAGGTAGAGTCCTTAGATTGTTTTCAGAGAGGTTCAGGAACTGCAAGTTTGGCATTGAAGTAAAGGAAACACAGTCTTCAGCATCTTGGTGGTTTTGGTCCGAGGCACAGATTTGCAGGTTATTCTGCTCGAGCTGCAGGTGTCTGACACTTGGAAGTCTTTGAAATATCTGATGGTCCAGGGTGGCGAGGTCGTTGCCTTGTAAGAACAGCTCTTCCAGCAGTAGCAGAGTGTTTTCACCAAATGTCAGACTCTGCAGTGAGTTATAGCTGAGATTGATGATCTTCACTGTCTGTAGGAAACCTTCCTCTGTGACAGAAAACGATCTGATGCAGTTATTGCTCACATTTAGGACCTCGAGACATCGCATACTGTTAAAGAAGGACTCTGGTAAGCTTTGTAGTTGGTTGTAACTCATGTCCAGGTATCTCAGGTAATTAAAAATAACATTTGCCTGTTTTCCTGAACTTCCTGTGACGTTGATGCTCTGGAGTTGGTTTCGTGAAACGTCCAGGCGTTTAAGCACATTTTTTCCAGGGAGAAGAGGAAAGTAATGCATTTTGTTTTCGCTGAGGTCCAAACACTGTAGTTTATAGGAGTCTTTTGATCTTGTGCTTTGGAAAAGCTCCAAGCTGTTCTTGCTGAGATTGAGCACTTCTAAGTTACGCAGATTGAAGTCTGTGATGCACGTGATTGAGTTCTTGGACAAATCGAGTTCAGTCAGATGATTCAAAGAGTCAAAAGCTCCATCTTCAATCTCCAAGATGACGTTATTGTGGAGGCTGATTTTTGTCAGGGATGAGGATCCGCTGAAAGTATCTTGTGCTATCTTGGTGATGCTATTGCTGTTGAGGGAAAGGGTTTCCAGCGACGGAGAATCAGCCAGGAAATAGTCAGACATTCCTGTGTACAGCCCATTGCTTGAAAGATCAAGTGACTTTACAGCTGTAAGAGGCCCAATGTTGATTTTGGAGAGAGCGAAAACATTCAGATGATTCCTGGACAGATCGAGGACTTTCAGATCAATCATGTCTTTGAAGAGTCCCGGCTGGATGAAGTGGATCTTGTTAGAGTGAAGGTTCAGATGATGGAAGCTGGTGTGGTACGCGAGCGTTTCCTGCGTGAGATTTTGCACCTGGTTACGAGAAAAGTCCAGCATTTGGACGCCAGGAGGAAGGTTGTCTGGGGCACTTCTAAGGCTCCGATCGCTGCAAAACACATCCATCTGGACCTACGAACAAAGACAAACACACAGGTCTGATTATGTCGGCTTACTGCCAGATTGCTTGACCATGACACAATGCAGACCTATTGTTTAAAGCATATGCGGAGGGTCAATTTATGAGTCAGTGTATCTGCAGCATGTTCTTGGCAGCAACACAGTCCTCTGAGATTCATGATGGTGAGTTATTCTAATGAGAAAAAAAACGTTTTACAATCGATATTTCTCTTTAAATTAATTCTGAACTGCTATTTAATGACTGGCGATAGCGCTCATCTGAAGTTCTTCAACCAAAAACAGACTTTTAAGTTTAAAGAAAATACACCCCACACCTTTATTGCCAACTCACATTTTTTGTCATCATCTCTCCCTTTTCTCTTAATAGATTCAAACTTTTAAGTTGTTAAGTTTAGTTTCTAATTGAAACCATATGGCCTGAGACCCCCCCCGTCCAAAAACAGCTCATAAAACTGCCTCCTCCTCTGCTTTCTCTCTGAGGCAGATCACATTGGGCTTCTTAGCATATTTGTGGCATTCTGAAAGTGGCATTCCTCGTTGCTTACATGCTGGCCACAAACAAACACAATGATTTATTGGAGGACTACTGGAGGGCGAAGCATCTTGTGTCTGGTATTATGAACAAGTCAGTCCTGTCTTTAAGAAAATCTTATTAAAAACATGGTCTCTTGTCTGTGACTGTGCTGTTATCAGTGATATACACACACTGTTCGTTCTGCTTACATTCCTAAAGCTTAAACCTTTTTGTGTATAGTATCTGATATATGTGTGCGGGTTTGTGTCTCGTTTAACAAATGACTTCTGGGCCAACAGATGGGAGCTGAGACAAGACACAGAAATGATTATTGGTTGCTGTAATTATTCCTCCAAAGTCTTCCTCAGCGGAGAATTTTAGGCTAAAAATCCTGCTTTTTGTTTTCTCGCCAATTAGGTCCATCCCTTATATGGCAAATGCCAAACAATAAGTTGTCATCACCAGTGTAGCTGCCTCATAAATGACCCTTTACACTGAGATTTTAGGTTTAGGAACCACTGGCTCAAAGGTTATAAGCACCGACTGTGAACAGGACCTTTGTTTTTGTTTCTTATTATTCTTTCTGCCTTTTATTAGATAGTAACAGCACAGAGATGACAGAAAGTGATGGAGAGGTGGTGAATGACATGCTGATCAGTTACATATCACTGCACGGCGAACAGTTTCAGTATCCCCTAACATCACTGAGTGGTTTTTTATCACTGCTGCTGCACTGATTCAGCCAATAACCCACTTCATTGAAGCACTTCTGCATATTTCCATATTTGTCTTTCCTGGGAAAAGAAAATCCTCCAGCACACAGGAAGTGATGCTCGTTACATGTCACGTTTGTTACACAATTCAAAGTGCTGCACGAGAAGCCAAAACCAATTCACCAGAAACTCCAAGGAAAGATGTCACGGTCTACTGTACGCACTGACACTGCAGTGACCCCCGCAGCCAAACTCAAAAACACTTCCAGATTTTCTTCCACTGAAGCCAAATAATGTTTCACTATCCAAATACTAAAACCCAAAGGTCTGACGGCTGGCAGTGCAGTTCAAGAGCTAAAACTAATAAACCAGATCTGCTCCGGTCAAAAGCTCTCAAATAAACTCTGTGCTGCAGATAATCTGAACAAACCTCAAGCACCTGATGGAGTCGGTGCCTCATCTCCGTTGCTGCAGGCAACCCATGAAAATAAACTAACGACGGATGAAAAAAACCACACGTATTCAGTATTTATTTAACTGTAAGTGTGAGGAATGTGCCTCAGTGATGCTGGATCTAAAGTGTCACAGCTGAACCTCAACTGGATGCGTCTGTTTGTCAGGCTGTACTTACAACTTGGCATGGAGGGAGGTGGCGAGGAGGATGTGCGGATGCCGCCACACAGCTGACCAACAGCGGGAAGAGCAGCTGGAAGGCGGCCATGGTGCTGCGGCAGGGAGATCCAGATCACACGCGTTAGAAACACATGAGTGCAGGAAGCATGCTAGAGGTGATACGGCTCGAAAAGGGAAGGAAGAGGGAAGTAGCCCTACCTACTTTGTGACATGCAGACCTGTGACAGTGCTATTTATGCCCGCTCATACAAAAGGGGCTTTTTGTTACTTGTGACATTTCTCTGTCAGACTGTGCTACACACTGTAGCTGCAGAACTGGTAGTACTGAGAACGAATGACTAAGCAAATGAAGGTAAAGGGTTTCCGTGAGTTCTGAGTAAATGTAATCAAATCTGAACTGTAAGTTACTGTTTGGAAACAGAAAAGGCAGAGATTGTTTTGTCGGGCCTCGGTGAGTCATCTGTTACGAGACTCGAGCTCTGTGCCTCGTTATTTTGTGGAAACTCGCTAAAATGTTTCCTGATAGGTTCCCCTGAACACAACAAAACAACATGCAGGGCAGACAGTGTGGGAGTAATTAACACTGCAGTAATGGTAAATACCCATGGGGACGATCAGGACGTGGACATGTTGCTCTAAAAACTAAAACTAAAAAGCCCAGTTTGCTCTTCAGATATTCATCACAGAGCTCTCTCGTGATGTTTGAGAGTAAATGCCAACTCTGAGCTGATGAAGAGCGCTTGTAGCTGCAAGAAATACAGACACATCTTTATTTAGCGCTACTGGAAAACATTTAGAATTTGCTGGCAGTTGAAAAACAAGTTAAGAATCAATCAGTCACAATGAATTTGCTGCTTAAGGCAGATGGAAAAGCTGCTTCCTTTTAATGCTGTAGAAAGTCAAATACACAGTTTATCACACACGTCAGTGTAGAACACTTTTAAACATTTACAGTCTGATAAAAACATTTGTGGTTCTGCTGCCAGAAAGGTCAACATGCTTTCGAAACTCTTTCTCAGGCCAAAAACGGACTTCCAGGAACTTAAACTACAACATTTCCATTTTACCCCACTTCATACTTCTTATGCATTTATTTAACAGCTATAGTCATTTTTCTGAGTTCCACTCTAAACTTCTTCTCATATGGTTTCATTTAAATAATGTTTGAGGCCCAAAGAAGTTAAAGTATTAAATATTAAAAAAAACCCTGAAGATTAGAGAAATGTCCAATAAATGAACACAGATTTGTCTCAGGTTGTGAACCACTGGACTAAATTAACTGTAAATTAATGAAACAGAGTCCACGATGAGCCGCTGCAGCCGTAACAGTAACGTAGATTTAACCATCTAACCATGTCATTTTTAATACATCACTCACAGCGGATGTTTTTCTACAGAACTAGTACTTTTACTTTGGATACTTTGAGTACATTTTGTTAATAATACTAATACAGTGACTTTTATTTTGGCGGTATCACGATCTGCAGGCTGTTTAAAGATTCTCTTGAAGAAAGTGGAGTACTTCTGCTGTGTACACATTGAACACACAGCTTTTCACACTTTCCCGCCTCTTAACTGCTGAATTTCCATAATCTCAATTATAGTTTTTTCAAATTCCCTTTTGAGGTCGATTAATGTACAATTATGTCAGCAACTACAAATATTTAGATCCTTTACTCGAGTAAAAGTAACAACACTGTGAAAATGGAGAGATTTTATCTCACATATGTACTTGGGTGATGTGTTTTTACTATAAAATCTTCTCTGAGAAGACTTTGACTTTGAATGCAGGACTTTCACTTGTAGAGGAGTATCTTTACATTGTTATACTGGATTAAGTAAAGTATCTGAGTACTTCTTCCACCGCTGTGTTTGTAGCTGTGCACACACACTCCACGAGCAGCATCTGTTCCCACAGTCCAGTCCAAGCAAAGCATGCAACAACAACACGCCTGAAGACTTTTCAGAGCTGAACGTTTACCTCACTCTCAGCTGATGACTAGTCGTCGTGGTGCGTCCTGACCATGTTGATTTCACATCCTCAGCGCGCACACCCACCCACTCGCAGATCGATAGTAACCGAGCAAACACCACAAGCCGAAAGCTCCTCTCAGCTGACTCTTCCCTCCACATCTCAGGGCTCCGGCTGCTGTCCAGCCATCACATCCTGTGAGAATATCCTGCATCGCTCAGCCTCTCCCCCCTCCCACTCTTCCCAGGGAAATACCTTATAAGGGGGTTGGGAAGTCCAGTTTTATGCTCCACTTCAAGGAGGCACTTGAAGAGGAGGAAAAATACCCTCTTTTAATCCTAAACTTGGACTGTTTCTTTAGAAATAGTTTGGATCTTCTCACACACCAAACTCCATTTGGAATTTGAGGCATTTTAGGATGTTTGACCACAAAGCTAAAAGTTCAGAGTACTTAGTCTTTCATGTGATTATTATTTTTTAAAACAACCTTTTATGGATAAAAGGAGAACGCGTTGACGCTCCGTGTCTCCACCCAGAGAGAGCAGAATGTCAGCAGCAGTTATTGATGGATTTATAAGAATTTGTCCGCCCGTCGGATGAGTGTGGGTGTGTTGAAAAGTCACACATCCTTTTCAGGACTGTGGGAGTGAGTCTGATTTGTCATGTGGCTTTTCTCTGGGTCGCCGTGCTGTAAACAAACAACGCTGTAACTCTAGTGACTAAGTCCACTTTTGACAGGCAGACAGTGAATGTTTCAGTGTTTGACTGGTTGAAGCTTGACTAATTTTACCATATTATGATGAACTGACTTGTTTTAAAGATTCTACCGAACAAAGTAGAATATTTTTTAATAAGGAATCAGAAACCTTGTTTATACTCTACATCAATTCACACTGATTTTTTGTCTCCTAACTGCTGATTTCAGTCCGTCGTTCAGCTGTGAAATCCAAAACATCTGCTTGTTTTGTGGTTTTCACAGGTTTAGACAGCAGGTATCTAATATTTCCACTGCTGGTGGGCTGCTGTTAATATATAAACGTGCTGGCAGCTGACATGCAGTGGTGGAAGAAGTGTTCACTTCTACTTCAGTAAAAGTAATAATACCATGGTGTAAAAATACTCCATTACAAATAAAAGTCCCAGTGATCACATCCCTGACATAATATCACTTTGTAAGGCTGATATGATGAACGTTTGGCCAGTATTCACCCTCTTTTAGCTCTGTTTTGGTCTCCTGAGGGAAACGTCTGCAGCTTCAGCTGCTAAATGTTTCTAACTCTGCGTCCAGTATTCATTTGAGCCATTGATGATGTAAAAACATTGATGAGTGCATCAGTGCAGTGCTCAGCTGTTTTATCTCCAGTTAACAGGTGAAATGTTTCATTTTCTCGGGGTAACAAAATAATTAAATTGTGATCTCGAGAATGGCATTAAAAAATAATTGTAAGCATGGCCGCTCGCAGCTTTTGAGGCAGATCCAATTTTAGCCTTTTTATATATATTGATGAAAACTGTAACAGAGTTTTGGGATTGTTTGGTTAAATTACTGTAATTTCATTTGTACTGCTGCTCGATGTGAAACTGCTGTTTTGTTACCTGATACACTGAAGATAATGTACACATTTCATTACTGAAGTCCAGCGCTGGACAGAGTATTCAGATCTTCAAACGTGTTTTAGATCTTTTCATTAAGTAATCAGAGAACTCGTTAAACAGAGAATTGAGTGTTAGAGATTATCATTGTTGTTGATGTATTTGGTCAAGGTGGAGCTGATTTTAATAACTTTACATTCTTTACAGAAACAATCCCAAGAAGAAGATGATGATGGTCTTCCTCTGCTGATGAAGGCTGTGCGATATGGTTGAGAGCTCCAGTAAAAGCTGGTAAGTGGACTTTGACTTATTTTTATATCCCGTGTCTGAACTGAACTGTGATGTAAGACGGCGAGAAGTCGTAAAAAATACAGTGATAAAAGGATGATCGAGTGACTGAAGCTGTCAGATAATGAAAAAAAAAACAACAAAAAAAAACAATATCCCCGTCTGAAATGAGGTAGAGGGAGTAAAAGTACCTCAAACTCCAGCGTCACTGCTGATGTGCATCTAAAAATCTGTGTAGAATCAAAATGATGGTAGAAGTAAGAGAAGAAGTCTTACCTGCTCTGCTCTGCGGTGCCTCGTACCTTTGCAGGTCTGGTTTCACATTCATCCTCTCATCTTCATTATGTTTTATCCGTGGTGTCATGTGTACACACACACACACACACACACACACACACACACACACACACACCACTTCACAGCTTCATATTACAAATAAAGCACACCACATGGTGCACACCTTGCCCGGGGGATTGCCCCCTTTTATTCACCGGGATTCCCAGACTTTTTGTTTTCTTTCCTCGGCTCAGCATCGCCATCGCCGCCGCCGCTGGGCGTGTGAGGCCTCGCTTTGTTTTCCAGATATTTGTTTCCTGGAGGGAAATGGTGACATCAGCTTGGACACTGTTCAAACAAATTAATCAGTGACGAGGCGACAGAGGCGAGTTTTTTTTTTTTACCCTGTTAAATCTGTTAGACCAACGCTGCCTCCTGCTGCTCACACTCACACACTGCAGGTTGCTCCAGGAATCTGACTCAATACCTGCTGTGTTTATGGCAGTGGAGGAAAGTAACTAAGTACATTTACTTTAAATACTGCACTTAAGTAAAATTTAGAGGCACTTGTTTGTCCACTACGTTTGTCTGACAGCTTTAGTTACAAGTTACTCTGCAGACTCAGATTATTAATACAAAGTCGACTAATGAATTATGATGCATGACTCTGTATGAAACCTCCTGACAGTTTATAAAGGAGCTGAAACAGCTCCACCTCCACCAGCTGCAATATTAAAGATGAACACATTAATGCATCAGTGATTATAATCCTGTGACACACACATTATGTCTGAAAATCTTCCTGTTACTTTTTGTTCTTCAGTTATATTTTGATGCTGAAAGTTTTGAATGAAGGACCCGTAAAACACTGGGAAGCACTGCTGTAAAACATGAAAGACAGCACAGGAAGTGACAGTTTGCTGAGCACAGCTCCTCACACTCACACCTCTGTGCTATAAGATGAAAACTGGGTGGCTTTAGGATGAGTGTTAGTGATCTAATGTCCTCCAAACAAGAGTATTCTCAACAAAATCAACATAAAGTATCAAAAGTAAAAGTACTCGTTATGCAGAGAATCGTCTCCTGTGAGTTTTGCATATTATTATTGTTATTGGTGTGTTTGTTCGAGGTGGAGCTGATTTTAATGACTCGTTTCTTTACAGAAACAGATGATGAAGATGGGCTTCCTCTGCTGATGAAGGTTGTGTGGTTGAAAGCTCCAGTAAAAGCTGGTAAGTGGAGCATAAAGTTCCATAAAATGCGAAGAGTTTTCATGGTCTGCAGGTTGTGTTTAATGTAAGAACGTCGCCGGTGTGACTCCAGCTTGATTCCTCATTGGGGGATGGTATCAATATATTGAACAGTAGTACATCATTTCCCACTCGATATATGGATAAATGACAGTTACCCTAAAAAACTGCTGACACTGAGCTACGCTATTTTTTCTCTGACTTGCTCTACCAGCAGCAGACTCTCGTCGTTGTGTTTCTTCTGCTCCTCAATTTATTTCTGCGGTTGAAGGCTTTCTGATGTTGATGTTGTGTTTGAGAAGAGAAAATGGCAAGAAAAATCCTCCTTTGACTACAAATATTAGCGTAAAGGTATCGTTAGTATCTTCTTTTCTCCGTCAGTTATGATTTATCAGCTTGATATTTGTGTCTTCTTATTCAGAGGACTCGAAGAGAATAATCAGAACAAACACACGTTTAATTGGCCAGGAATAGGTTTTATATAAAATTTGAACAGTGGATACAGAGGCGATATTATGTGTATAAAAAAATACATACAATAAAAGGAAAATAAATGAATCTTATCTTTTCTATTTGGAGCAGATGTTCAAGTTAGCTGATGAAATGTAAAAGGCACTAAATGTACAACATTCCAGTTTTAAAGACGTTAAACAGAGGCCAAGGTCATTCCGAGATGAACCAAAATAAAACAAAAATCACAGGGAATTTGTTGTCTTTGATATGCAAGACATAGTGCAGATTTTACAACATAACATACCAAACAAATCTCAAATAACACACAACTATTTACCATCGAAAAACACTAAGCGCGCACTTTAAGACTCGTCAGGAGCGGAGCGAACGTCGCCTCCTGCATTCAGACACCAACACACCGAACGCTGCACGTCAGCTTGGTCAAACTGGAAATCTTTCATAATTTAAAGTTTACATCACAATTTCTACAACAGCACTAAGCACTGCGACAAGTCACGATTAGGAGCGAAGCGACCAGCAGTAAAGGTTTGTCGGCATCATACAGGATGTTTTCTTTTCATTTGACGAATACGTTGAAATACATGCTAGCTAGGAAAAGAACAAACCAACAGAAAAGACTCGAACACGAGGGAGAAATCTGGAAGACTACAGTGCCTGCAGTCCAGTCACCATGGGCTGAGTTCACATTTCTTCAGTCCGACCGTCGTTACGACAGGACGTACAAGTTAAAGCAAAACTCAAACCAGTGAAATAAGTCAAGCAGTCGTTTAACGTTTGGTCTGGAGCGGTCAAACTTAACGTGGCCACAGTTGTGAATTCATGTCAGTTATTTAGATTCAACTGAAAAGATTCTCACACTGTGGATGAACAAAGATGAGAGGATGAATCCTGATGTGATGACTCGCTGCTGCATTTCCGCCGGCCTCGGCTGTATTTGAAGATTATTGCTAACGTAGCATGCTAGCTGCTAGAGTTTCTAGCATTCTTTGTTTCCGTTCCACCCTCTGGTTGTGTTTTCAGGTGCGTAATGAGCGTTGAGCCGTTACGTCCACAGACTTCAAGTGTTGTAAGGAACAAACTGTGAGCACCGCAGTGAAACCGGCAGACGAAAGGAAAACAAGCCTACATTATCTGTTTCATTCACGATGACATAATCAACCCTGCTTACTAACATCTTGGATGTTTTTTATGCGGCTAGAATCCAGATTTTTAGAAAATGACAATACGACATCAGATGGTCACTTCCTCTGCATTACGGAGCTTTCTAGTGAGTTTCAACTCATTGTTTTTCTGTCCGACCCACAGCTTTAGTCGCTGAAAGCTTCTGTACACGACCTGAATGATATGGTTGCTTTGAGACTGCTGGATGTGGTCAAAAAATCTGTTATTGCAGGTTAAACAGTACTGTCGTTATCTCGTTTGAGTGATGGATCTCTTGGATTTAATGTGAATGTGGCACTGAAACAAACGCCCCCTTAAAGCTGAAGAAATGTCACATTAATTCTGTTTATTGTGCAGATTTCAGGCCAAAGAAAGTTGAATTCCAGCCCTTTCTGAGCTGACAGGCTCAACACTTCCTGCAGGCACTGTGTACGTTAGAGTGGACGGTGACAAATGATTAAGACTGAAAGAGAAAACATGCCACCAACGTTCTGGACCTCTACAGCAAACTGCTGCCCTTCTCTGGAAAGACACCCGCAGCCACAACACTCTGGAATGACTTACAGTAAACAGCACTATATCTTACAGGAGCAGGAGATATTTACAAATACTGGTCAACATGAATTTACTGCATTCGGAGTCACAAGCTGAAGCTGAAGGCATGTAGACTGACTGCAACACAAACATCATTCTCATAGGTCACCGAACCGTTAAGACGAAATCCGAACAGAAATTTGGCTTTTAAATGCTTCAAGAAAAAACAGGTGTCATACAAATTTGGAATGCATTTTAAAGCTTAAAAGAACTTAACCTAATATATTTGGCCCATTAGTTTAAAAAAAAAAAAAGAAGAAGAAGCTTTATACAATACATATGAAAAAGGATGGATACTTTCATAATAATAATTGTTATGTTAGTAAATTGCATGCAAACAGTGTATTTAGCATTGAGAGCTCCCGGTTTGTAGAAAATGAGATATTTCACCTCAGCTGAACAATTTGTTAGAAACGCAAATTTCAACTAAACACTGCGCAGGTGAAAACCACGAGCAGCAAGCTTTTCTATCCTTTCCAGTCAAACATACAAACGTCTTCAAAGTGTGACGAAGGTCGCGTCGTCTGTGTTTCTATGCACTTTTTTAAAAATTAAAACGAACACAGAGCAACCAAATTTAGTGAAAAAGTGAAGACGCTATGCAGGAAACGGGAACTGTCGGAGACGTTCCACTGAGGTGAAAATCCAACGGGAGGCAGTTTCATCAAAGGTACCACAACAACATGCCAGAAGTCCACAGAAAACTGAAGCATTCACAGTAAAACGACGTCAGACGGCTTCTTCTGTGTCATCTGAGGAGTACCAGCTTTACTTCGTAGATGTCGTTAGAGCTGCATGCAAAGTTACTGAAGGCAATGTAAAATCTAACTCTACATTAAACGCCCCTACAAAACAAGATCACTATGGAACTGCCCAACGAGGGAGACGAGCCGAGGCCTCGCCGCCTGCTGCACCAGCTGGCTGTGAACGCCGTCCGTTTTTAGAAACCAAGGTTTCAACGTAGTTTTAAGAGGAAAAATGTAACTTAAGTGTTGATGCGTAACGTAGTGTAACATGAGCAGACTCACAATGAGCCGTTTGAAAGAAGGATCAGAACTGATTCAGCACCAAAGGGGTCATTTCGTATTCCTACATTACCCACAATGCAGCTGGAGCACTGCACTGTGTGGGATTCAGGCGCGGTACGCTCATGGCGGCTAATGTAGCCTCGAGCAGAGACGAGCAGCAGCTGCAGAGTTCAGTTCAGCTGCAGATCAGTTTCAGGCTTTTGACGTCTTTTCTCACGTTTGCAGTCGTACTCGGGGTTCCCCTTCAACCCCGCCGCCGCCTCCTGACTCATTTTAAAATCTGATTAACTGCTTAATCTGCCTGTGGGACGATGGGTTGGGCTTGAGCAGCTCAGGTCCATCATCACGAGGCTGGTTTAAATATTAGTGTCGTCTCTCACACGTCGACCGCAGTCTAAACTGAACTGTGACAGAAATGAATCGGACACTGAAGCTCGGCATTTTGGCCGATCTTTAGTTTTCTGTCTCTAATTAAAAAGCTGAATCACACGTTATCTGATGGACTCTGCGATCACTTTTCAGCCAATGCGTTCAGCCTCTTTTGCCTGCTCAGACGTGATTGGTCAATAGTACTCGAACTACAGTCGAACTATAAATGGAAACCAGAACGCTTCCAATGCCAAAATCTGGTTCGTCGGCTTCAGATTCTGCTCTCAGAATCTGTTTGTAGAGTTTAGTGTCAACTTGTCTTTGATATTTAAGTCATCAGCGACAGAATACGTCCCTTAACGTAAATGCTGACACTGCGGAGTGAAACACTGTCTTGTGCAGGACAGTGAACATTACTTGGAATAGACGATTAATGATATTTCCCGCTGCATTCACAGGCGATGGGAATTACGGTTTACGGTTACGGTTTACGGTTTACGGTTTACGGTTACGGTTTGTTTGTACCAAGACTGCCACAGACGTGACGGACAAACGAGTTGAGTCATGTATGAGCGGATCACCTGACAGGAGGAATGTTTTTGTTTTGGTCGCTGGTTCGTTTTGATTAGCGTCGTCTTCTTTAAGATGTTAGCGTAGAAACGAACAGCGGTTAAAACGTTAGTGCTGATCAGCTGGTGCAACAGCCTGCAGAACCTTCTGAAGACACAAATAAACGTTTCTTCCATGTGGAATGATTTCTGTGAGGGCTCTCTGATCTGTACTCTGATCCCTGTGCTGGAGAACAACGTCAAGGCCGACTTGATGGAGTAATGTAGTGTCCACTGGAGTCTTTTTCTTTGCTTTTTTTGTCTTTACAGTTAAGCACATGGAGACATCACTTTATCATATAACAGCATCATGCTTTCAGAGGACAAGAGATGAAAAAAAAAAAAAGGAGAAACGCACCAATTTCTGTCCCTGTTGAAATATTCCCACCCTTCCCACGAGCAGCTGATAGAGAGGTCTGATACTTTACTGTGTTATATTTATTTCTTTTGGTCCCCAGCTCCTCTTCAGTTTTTACGGATGTCAGCGTAGACCACCGGCTCCATCTTATGGAACGAGTTTTTGCTGCCTGAGTGATCCAACTGGGCGTATATCACCGGGCCCTGCAACGTAAGAGGAGGACGAAGAGCCGTCAGGTGAAGACACAAATACACTCCCATCGCTCCAGAACAAGCTGAATGAATAACGTTTTTTAAACTGTCCATCTGTAGTTTTTGGTCATTTTTTCTTCTGAATGGCAGATTTGTTCTATTTTTTTTATGTTGAGTTTACCTCTGACTGACTTAATTAGTTGGAAAAGCAAAACCATGCAGACAGGTGATAACGTAAAAAGAAGAGCTGAAACAATTAGTCCATTAATCGATTAGTCGAGCTGCAGAAAATTACTATTTTCATAACTATTTTAAGCAAACTTAACTTTGGAACTTCATACAGCTCAAGTTTCATTGTTTCATCAGTGTCGTATGAAATATTTGCATATTTAAAATACTTTAAATTATAACATTCACCATCGATGGGGCTGTTTTTAGTTTGTCTAAAAATGCACCAACAAGAACTGGAAGCACTCACCTGATGCTCTCCCTACATACATCTGAGACAGAGCTCAACATGAAAAACACTTTGAGCAACTTTTACCGAAAATAAACAGCAATAGTAGAAAATAACTCTTTAATTCTCCCTGAGCGAAAACTTTTTGCTTTTACTTTTTGTTTTTTTTTGGGTTCTAGATTGAGGAGAAATTTCTTTTTCCAGGGCAAATGTGGAGAAAGCTGCTGTGGGGTTCATTTCATTTCTGCCCTTTGGATGTTGTTGCCGTTTGACAGAAACAGGCTAGCTGTTTCCCTCCATTTACAGTCTTTGTGCTAAGCTAAGCTAGCTGGCTGCTGGCTGCAACTTCACCATTAGCATACAGACGTGAGAGCGGCACCATTCTTCTACTGAACAGCAGAAACAAAGAAAACTGTTGAGCTTTTCTTTTACTTTTACTCTAAGTCTACTTTGATTTAGTTTGATTTGTGTTTTTCATTTTATTCTTTTTTTTCCTGATGCTTTAATGTTCTTGTCACATGATCTAAAGTTCCACTGCATCATGTTTGTTTGGCAGCTTGATTTTTTGACACCGTCCCCCAGCTCCTACCTGTAGTGGACCCGAGGGACTGGTAGACCTGGAGCCCTCCAGGCTGGACTCCACCTTCTTTCGTGGCTTCGGAGCCTGAGAGCTCACGCTTTCCAAGGACGTACATCTATTTTAGGGTTACCGTTTGCCACGGTGTGGAGCAACCATTGGTGCACAGTCAGATGGAGACAGACGACAAATAATGAGGCACAAGACAAAAATAAAGAAGTGAGAGATGAGCATGAAACACTGGATGCAAACAAAGTGCTGTGCAGAGATCCTGAAAGCAGCGACGGACGCTGGGAGGAGGCCTGAGGAGCACCGAGGAGATCAGAGCGAGGCTGCTGCAGCTTCCAGGTACGACGCACGACTCGTGAATTCATGTGAAATTACTTCAGTGTGTCAGATTCATGTTTAATTGACATTTATGTAAATAAAGTCAACTAAAAAAAAAAGCTTTGATCTGAATCCTTCTGTGTTTTTACAGAAATGAAAGAATCAAGAATCTATTAAAGCATAAAACAATCTGCTGATCGATCACCACGAATGGAAACAGCTGCAGTACTTCCTTTAATTACAGCTGTAACAATTAATCCATCAGCTATCAGCCATCAATCAGCAACTAATTTGATAATCAATTAATCAGTTTGAGCCATGTTTTAAGAAAAAGAGTCAAACTTCTGATTCCTGCCTGTTAAATGTGGATATTTCTGGTTCTCCACTCCTTTGTGACAGAAAACTAATGTATGTGGGCTGTGGGGAAAATGGGACACTTGAGGACATCGTCCTGAGCTTGATCAATGTTTTCCACTATTTCATAGACCGAACAGCCAATCGATTATCAGAAAACAATCTGCAGATGAATGGACGGTGATGATAATCGTCAGCTGCCGGCCATCAGTGCACCTCTGGTAAAAACACTGTGTAACCGACAGAGAGGCAAAATAATTCAACATTTCAGGGTGAATGTTTGCAGCGTCGTCGACAGACGTTTCATTAAAGAAAAGCTGGTGATGAAGATGAGGAAGACAGCGGTTAGTTTTGAGTGTTAGTGGCAAAAGATGACAAACGATGACGAGACAACACACTGACATCGAGCTAATCAATGGAGTCAGGAGGAAGTGTTGATGTGTTAGTGATGGAGGAAAGTGACTGGCACCAGTGCAAACAGCAACCCCAAAGACTGGACCTCAAACCACCACCAATCAGGCTTTACGCTGACTTCACACCTCTGATTTAAGGTTGATTCATGGTTAAATCACTGACATGAGGAGACAACAGCTGGAGCATGCAAGGGAGACGTGTTCAAACTACCTCAAACACACACAAAGGAAACTACGTGTAGTTTTTGACCTTCAACAAACATTAAGAATTAGTAACATCACATCAAACAAAGAGCTCGTTCTCCGCAGGTGGAGGCAGAGCGAAGCTGCTCTCATGCACAAAGAGTTAGCCAGATGTTACAGTCTGAAGATCGAACCTGTCAAATACGACTAAAAACCAAAGATTCAGGAAACCAGAAAGCAGCTCTGTCACACGAGCCGTGAAATCCACCCGAGAAACCGACCGTACGTTCCAACAAACGCCGGCTCTGATCAGCGTTCTTTATACCACTAAATTATGCAGAAGTGAAACGTTTTCACTGTTTATCAGTGCACAATTAAAAGCTTTATATGAACATATTTAATACTAATACTGTTTTACTGTCGTTCGTTTCCTGTTCATACACCGCTGTCTACAGGAGGAGTTACAGCATTACAGCTGCACTGCGTTCCACACCATTCACACCATTTATTAAACGTTTATTAAAGTGTCCCCCGAATGTTTACATCCATTTTTAAAGCCATTGTTCACTTTCTGAATCCCATTTGTGTCCTTTGGAAACTGGGTCTTGTGTCATTTGACTGTGGCGGCGTTAACCTCGGCGGTCAGTGAGCTGCAGCGTGTAAAAACTCACCCTTCATAATCATGGCGGTTGTAAAGCACCCTCATGATAACGCAGGCAACTACAGCGATGAGGATGAGGAGGAGTAAAGCACCGCACACTGCTCCGACGATGACGGCCGTGTTGCTCTGAGGAAGAGATTCTGGACACAAGCGCGTACACACACACACACACACACACACACACACACACACACACACACACACACACAGAGTTGGTTTTACAATATAAAGTCAACATTTCCAAATGCATTAAAAGCGTCTACAGTCTGTTCTCTTTGGTTTCCATACGTGTTTTTTTTTTTATTAAAGCACAAACTCAGCTTGAATTTTGCCTCATAATTTTGTCAATTTAAGTGGTACAAAGCTTCCAGAAACCCCAAATGCAAGACGAATGACACAGGAAGATACAAATATGTACAAATATCGAGCAACAATCACAACAGGAAATTCACGATTATACAAAATAAAGTTACACGAAGAAAACTTCCTTTGCACATGTGAAGTGATTTTATAGCAACTCACTCTGTGACCTTTTCATTCAAGGTGTTTGTAGATTACTGAAAACATTTTCACAAACACATTTTCATGCACGACGGCCTCGTATCAGCTCTTTCAGTCTCAACAGGATGTGTACACAAAGTTATTACTATAAATAAAACGCAGCCTTCAAGTTTGAGCTAAACTTTAAGGTCAGATTGGAGGCAAAGCTGCGGGTGTTGTTGACATCTGCAGCAGCACGAGGTGTGTGCGTGTGTGTGTGTGTGTGTGTGTGTGTGTGTGTGTGCAGGAAACACAGCGAACACACCGCGGTGCCGCAGAGATCGAAATGCCAGATGTAGAGCGAGCTCCCACCTGGAGGGTGGGGCAGCCACCGCTGGGCTACAAGACAACAAGCTGTCACATGCTCGTGTGGGTTTCATGTACCTGAAAAACAACCAACAAGAACGCACCTGCTGGAGCGGCTTTGTTCACCAGATCCCACAGTGCCAACAGAGCGCTGGCCCGAGAGGAGCCGACATGTTTACACCTTCAGGGAGAGCGGTTCAGCTCATTCAGCCCAATCCTGATTATATCAAGACCACTGGATACTCACTTCTGATTGGCTGGAAGGTACGAGCTACGTTTAGGCCTGGCTCACCGACGGAGTGTTATCCAAATTAAACCGTGCACATTTAATTTAAAATACGTTTGACATTTAAGTCAGTTTAAATTTAACCCACGTCAGCCCGTCAATCACAGAACATTCAGTTCTCACCAACAGAACGATCTCACAGAGCCGCGATTAAAAAAACATTCGACAGGTGAATCGCACAGGTACTTTTATTGTGGAGCAGCCACAGGAAATGCATTTGTCAACTAAGCTAGTGCAGCTATGCTACTGTAGCTAAATATTTCAGGCAGAACGACGAGAGGAAAAATCCACGAAGCGCTGATTAGACGACAAGTCGCACACAAGAAGCCGGTTCTGCTGCCGACTGAGAACGAGCGCACATCCAACGCCACGGCAACCAAGTTAAACAACTCCCGCTGCCCTGCTATTGGACGGAGAGTCACTCACGTGGCGACGTGTCCCAGCCCAGAATAAAAACTATAATCGACCTGTTGTCTGAGATGAGATCCATACTGCAGCTTTATATCTGGGCTCAGAGGCGACTAAAGTGAGATTTAAAGACGGTTTAAAGGTAATCCTGTTTGGTTTAAACTAGATCCAGCAGCAGTTTTAGATAAACCTGGATTTAATCCGGGTTTTCACTAATTCTAGGTGGTGCATCTCGCCCGCTGCATCCAAACAAAGCAGCCGTTCAGTCGACTGCATCTGACAGTCAACCAGATTATAAACGGGCAGAAACGTCGACTCTTTGCCTGGAAACACGGCAGACGGCTCCGCATGCAGCGGCCAATCAGCATGTGTGTGTGGAGTGTGCAGAGACTCGCTGAGTGGGTGAAGTGTCTGTCCAAGGCCGCAGGTGCATTTAAAAAGCATCTTGTGTAATCACAATCTTTAAGCATCCCGCCTCCAGCTTTTCATCAGAAGTCCGCCAGAAAAACACGTTTTCTTCATCTGATTTCAGAGCTCACCTTTCAGAACGACCCTGAGCTCGGTTCGAGCCGGCGTTCCCGTCACGTCCGGCGGGTTCTTCACGTCGCAGAAGAAGGTACCGTTGTCGCTGAACTGAGCCGGACTCAGCTGTATGGAGACGTCCCGTTTGTTTATATCTCCGATGAACTGCACCCTGTCCTTGAACTCGTCTTGTCCCGGGAATCCTTTCCCGTTGGAAAAGTAGAAAATCTGCAGTGGGAAGGAAAAACAGGTTCAACTGTCTGCACTGCATCGTCACTGTGTGTGTGTGTGTCCACTTGAGCTCAACACAGCAAAATGGTAGAGCTATAGGGAACTAAAAAGCTTCATGTGTGAATGGATTTTTGGATTTTATCATCATCTATTATTAGAACTAGTTAGATTATCAGTTTAGTGGACTGACAGAAAATTAAGAGAGAATTATTGTGACTGACTGGTTTTCATCATGTTTCAAACAAAAACATCAAACCAGTTTTCTGTTTCCAGCTTCTCAGCTGTGAGGTCATACATGACAGCAAACAGATGTTCTTATCAGGGACCAATCAGAGGCTTTTATTTACTTCAGTATGTATCTGGACACAGTGAACATCTGTAAACCTTATTTCCTACGATCTGATTGAAAAACTCTTCCTGGTTCCAGTTGTTCTCTGTTCTGTCTCATTCTAAATTATTAACATGATGTGAACGAACGTTTAACTGGATGGAAATGCAAAACATCAACACACATCCACAGCAACACACACACACAAAGCCTCCACAGCCACATTCACTCTCTGCATTAACATGAACGAGCCAGAGCTGATGAGTTCTGCCGCCGGCAGCGTTTGTCCCTCTAACCGTCGAGAGGCAGGAAGAGGAGAAAGTCCTTTCTCACAGCAGACGTTTGGACTCGTCACAGCAGAAAACAGGTGTTACTGATCACATTAACAAAGGCTCCGTTATATTCAAGCCTTCCAGTAAATCATGACAGTGACTCAACATACGCAACACCAGGACGCTGAAACCGAAGCAGCTACGACAAACTCAGCCTCCTTCTTTCTATTATTTCCACCTGTGTGTGTTTCCTGCTGTGACATGTCAGGACAGCAAACAGCTGTTCGTGTCAGAGCCGGCCGTCCGCCATCGTGACGTCTGACAACTTTTCCCTCTGAACAGGTTTAGAGCTGCTCCCTCGATCCTAAAACTCAAAACATGTTAACTATAAGACAACAAAGAGCGAGGAGATTCAGCGAGGCCATAAAAGAAATGTCCTTCACCCTCAAAGACACCGACGTGTCCACAGCACTGATCTGCCTCTGGGTCACGTGAAGAAAGACACCGTGGCCTCGTTGTTGTTAGCAGCTCGAGAGAAAGAACCGTTTCTACTGTTATTCATCGTCTCCTGGAGTCTGAGGGTAACTTTACTCAGTCCGGTTTGACACCGCTTTCATGTTAGAGTAAAAGGAAGAATACTAATACTACGTCCTGATGTCCCGCAGAACTGTCAAACATCCATATTTTCACTTCCTGTCAGCGTTTGTTTAGCTGGACTGCATGGACGTCACACCATGTCAAGTCTGAAACACCATTAATGGTGAAACCAAACCACTGGTAGAGACCTCCAGTGTCCACAGACAAACACCTGAACGATAAAAAACTGATGAACCTCTTCTGTGGTTTCTGTTCTGTTGAGGACTGAGACAGACTCAGTTTCCTCCTGCTGAGCTGAGGCTGATGGCAGCGACCGGCCAGATCACAAATATTCCAGTTAGGAAAAACTTTATCGCCCAACAAGCGGCTTGACAAGGTGCACAGGAAAAGTCAAACCAGTTTTATTTATACAGCCCAGTATCACAAGTTTGCTTCAAGGGGTTTTATAATCTGTCCAGGATAAGACACCCTCTGTCCTCAGAGACTCGACTGGGATCAGGAAAAACTCCCCAAAAGCCGATTTAACAGGAAAATATGAAAGAAACCTCGAGAAGATCAGCAGAGGACGGATTCGTCTCATACAGACGAGCATGCAGGAAAAACACAGTGCGGACAGTCAGGACGACAAAATGACAGACTGAACACGTATGAAGAATGTGGATCCACTTCAGAAAACACGTCTGTAAGAACGCCGTGTATTATTAACAGAGTGTGTGTGTGTGTGTGTGTGTGTGTGTGTGTGTGTGTGTTAGCTCACACTGCGATGCTCAGCTGCCCTCAGTTTAAATATATGAATATACTCCACGACTTAAAATCCAAAGGATGCAAACTGCAGGTGAAAACACAGGCGGTAACACCTGAACTGACGCTGCCAAAGTCACTCTACAGTTTAGAGGCTGAGCGGTTAACTGGGGCCGATATCACCTTTCACAAACTACCGGCATTGATGGAACTTGGGTCCGATGGCGGCCAATGGCTGTGCAGTAAATCAGGATCCTCTACGACGAGCAGACGAGCTCCGAACAATCATTCCTATATCGGCCTTTAAAAATCCACCATCGGTCGACTGTCACATATTTTTGTCCTCCTGCTGTCAGACAACTGAACGAGCACGAATAACGACGTGATTAGATCTCATGGAGACTTCCTGTTAACCAGCAGTCACTCAGAAGCTGCTGCGCCGTGATGATGAGATAATTTCATAATCGTCTGACAAAACCATCACAAATCTGCACACGCTGAAACGCCAAGCTGGCGGTTAGAGAGTCATACGCCCTGAGAGCGTTTTGCGTGGACGGAGGGCAGAAACAGAAAGAGATGTGTTTAGAAAATTAACCGGCTCGGTGTCGACACACTCAAACGCTGGCTGCGTGCATCTTTTCTGGCATGACTGCTCTGCAATTTAAAACCCTGCGGCTGCGTCATTATGTCTGCAGGAGATCAGAGCAGGCAGGTAGGCCGCCGTCCAGCCTGGCGCTCTGTAAACAGAACGGGGAAGGGACGGTGGACGGCCTGCGAGCCGCACAGCAGGCTCTGCACTCCAGGATGGACCGTCTGCATTCACTACAACACGCAGAAAAGGTCTTAAATGGGACTTAAAGCTCAGTTAAACATGAATCTTTCTGAGCAGCCGTCCCCGCTAATAGAGTCACAATCATATGTGCAGTTATTTATGTTCACTGGGGCCGACCGAGACAGTTTTAGCACTTGACAGTTAATCTTGATTGTTTGAAAATGACGTCTGCGGTAATCAAGTGGTTCATGAATCATTTTGCCAGAAACAAATCAGTTTAACTGCTGTGTAAACAGTGCAGCTCTCCACCGAAACACGAGGCCAGCGCTCGTTTCGTCAGAGCGCCACAAGAGCAAGAAATAAACAGAAACACTGAGGAAATACACCACGGTGCTCGAGCAGGATGGAGACGAGAGAAATCCAAAAATCACAATATAGAAATAAACAGCTGTTAAGACACAAGGTGGAAGCAGGAGTGAGCATGAAAACACGAACTACCAAAGTTCGTTATTTGAAAGTGTAACAAACAGAATGTAAATAAACGTCTGAGCCTGAACATGAAACTGTGAACTCGTGTGCACTGAACGCATCACGATGAGCGTCCCGCTGAGGCCTTTCTTTGTGCGTCCGTGCAGATAAAACAATCGCAGGAAAACATCCTGGAGCTGTGGGAAATCTTCCCGGAGCGGAAGCGGCCGGCGAGGACTTACCACGTACGGAGCTCTGAAGAACTGGTTGTCGGGCTGACTCGACTGGAAGCTCCAGGTGACCGAGGTGGAGCTGCTGACCACTTGATTCGACTTAAAGGTGCATCGGAGGATTCCCGTGGTGCCGTTCTGCATCATCACCTCGGGGTCGGCGTGTATGTCGATGGCTGATGCAGGTTTTGACACTGTGAATGAATGAGGGGATGAAAAGAAGTTTCCTGGTGTTATTATGGTGTGTGGTGACGACACAAAAACCACCCACAAAGTCCAGTTTGAGAAACAGGTGTTGAGTTTAAAGGCTTCTCTTCACTGGCCTCTAACACACCTGTAGTCACTGTCAGACATGAACCCCGCGCGCTGTTTATACTGAACATAAACATACATACATGCAAATACTGCACATGAGCACCCACTTCCTCTGTGTAATCTGTGACGATCAGTATTTATGTACAGTTTACAGAAACACTTGACGTGTATTTACAGACTGTATGCTGTTGGTCGTTGTTGTTTATATGTATAATAACTCTGTTTATTTTCATCTCTTTGTTCGGCTTCGTTGTCCTTGTTCGCAGCTTCCTGTAAATTGTTCTTGGACTTAAAACCGGAGTCAGATTCTTTATTGTGTGTGTTCACATAAAGCCAAACAAGCTGATTCTGACATGTGGACGCAGCAGGAAGCTCAGACTCGCAGTTTTTGCATCTTTTGCTTAAAACTGTCGAGTGACTGATCGAATAGGTGATAAAGAGATTAATCAGTAGCAGATATGAAGGGAGAAGCGGTCACATAAGATTTATTAACAGTTAATAATTCATATCTTTAGATGTCTAACGTGCTCTTGATGCCCTTAGACGACTTAATCAATTGGCTCAAATCGATGACATTATGTTATTCGAGGTCAGAGGCTGTCGTTTAGCAGCTGGACGTTCCCACAAACCACAGACAAATTAATATGTTTAATTTAGTGCCTTCATCCATTTGTCCTGCAGCCTTGTGAACTTCTTCGTGCTGCTGCTGCTCTGAATGTTGTTTCAGTGCTTCTTGTTGGCTGTTGGCCGGGCAGCTGGGGGCTAAATGCACCATTGTGTCGCGCGGCGCAAAATAAACAGTGGAGGTCAGATCACGGACAAAAAATGAGCTGCTAAAGCTTAATAGAAGTTTAGACTGATTTCAAACTGAAAGATGTGGATACGTTTGGGGTTTTTTGATGGTAAACACCACAAAATGTTATCTTTAATGCCACAAACACAGTTTTAATATGATGACTGGTCTGTTTCTGTTCATTTGTACATAGAAAATATTCAACTTGTGCACCTAAATTCTCTAAAGTGACACCTGTACAATCTAAACTAACATTATTTCTCAACACATTTGCTGGAGAATCATTACTTTTGACTGCATTATATTGTCCAGGTGTTCATGTTACTGTGTGTTATAAGTGACTACAACAGTTATTGTGTAAAGGACAGAAAACAGAAGGAGGTTCATCAGTGTGAAGTACCGACTTCACAGTTCACTGATTGATAACCGCTACAGGAAGCTCTGAATGGGAGATGTGTGACTGTACACTGACCTTTATGTCACAAACTAACACAGATCTGTGCAAGTGTAAACATCTATGAAAATCCAGGTCACAAACTTGGCAAACAATCACATGACGTTCACATCCACTCCCACAATAAGAGGATCTATTAGACTTGATGTAAATGCAACCAGATCTTAGATCGTCTCCGTCTCCTGCACTTTGCACAGCAATTAGACCAAATTCTGTCTAACGCACTGTGACAGTTTGAGATTCAGGCTCCAGGGAATAAAGTGCACTAAAAACAAAGTAAACAGACGGCAGCCAGTCAGTAATCAGCTGAAGATAATTTCACAATATGAAAAGGAAGGACGCGTTTGTCATCCCCTTCTTCCTGTCAGATGTTATTAGTCTGAGATTCAAAGCAGAAAGCCGCAAGTCCACTTCTGCAAAGCACAGGATGCTGTTCTCCAATATTTCAAATAGCAGAAGTTTGGGGTATTTCTGGTGCAGGAAAGTGTGTTTATGAACTGTGTGCTGCTACTTATTTTACTTAAAGCTGTCCAGTGTTCAACAGCTAATTATCAACTGGTGGAGTTTTGCATCAGCTCCATCATTTTTCTCATTTTCTACACAGATAAATCCTCGGTCTGGAGCTAATTCTACAGTGTCTGAGTGATTTTTAGAGCTAAAACTTATTATATTGTGCAAAAGACCTGGTTTGTTAGTGTTTAAGATGAGACTTGAGTGCTGTTTGTCTAACTAGCCTTTAGCAATAAAGTTAGCAGCACTAACAGTAGTTAAAAAGACCAACGAAGTTAATGTGCCACAATATTAAAGCAAATATGTGAAACTCTGAACAGAATCACAGGCATAAACATTGTGTTTCTGCTTGCTTCATGAAGTGTATCCTGATATCTGGGTCACGAAGAGGTTTGCCATTAAGAAAATGAGGCGCTCTCTTTGCTTTGGGACGCTAAGCTAGTCGAAGCAGAACGATGCGTTGGCACTGTTAGCTACTGAATGTCAATAAAACACAATAATTGTTTTATAATGCTCGTGATAAAGATGTGTTACGCTGTAAATTACTGGAAATTTTGTTCACTCGGTGTGCTGTTATCTTACGAAATGACTTTACCCCGGGCGACACGTAGTTAACGTAGAGATTCACATTAAACGACACCTTTACTGAAAATCTGCCACTTTGATGTGGCTTTGTTTGTCGCCTAAATGCCTGCAAGGTAGGACACAGTTTGAAATTTTTTTTATATTTTTGGAAGACACTCTTCAAATCGGCATACACTCAACACACCCAGCAACCCTTCTTTCAGCTAAATATTACTGTGTACCAGCTGGTTGGCCTCTCTAGTTAACGTTACTTCCACGGTAAGTGCCACCGTCACCTTCCTCACAACGATACTAGCAAGGGCGGTAGCCACCGCTCTGTACCAATTCTGACTCAAATTTTGGTTAATTTAACTGTTCCTTAACACATTATCTGTAACGTTATGTCGATGTGGGAACAAGGAGGGTCTAGGTAACAATCCCAAGAAAAATGTTTTCGGTACTGCTACACCCCTTCTCTAGCTATGGGGGTGGACAAAGGTAGCTACATTAATTAGCAAGATTGAGAACAGAGGTTACGAGTGTGGTTAGGTGTCTCCCGTACATGAGATGCGATATAACATCGCTAGCTTGCTAACCTGATATCCTACCTCAAATAATGAGCTCAAAATTAAACATTTCCAAATTGAATTTTAAGCCAGGTTGGGCTTTAGCACTCACCTAATACAACGCATATCGTAAATCCAGTCAATAAAACACGCTTGCAGAAGGTAGTTGACCATTTTGGCTCCATTATGTTGTTGTAAACAGGAGTAGCCCCTCTGCTTTTTTTCCACCCTCTATCGTACGAGTCGTTTCTTCTTCGTGGAAAGTTGCAGGGGCGGGTCCACAGTTCTGAATGCGACTGCTGCCCCCTACACGTCAATAAGTGCATTGACGACTTGCAGCAGCTACTCGCATCGTAGTGGAGGAGTTATTCCTTTAAAAAGTTACCTAAGTACATTAAAATCAATCATATCATTTGACTGCTATTACTAATACTTTGACTACTCATGCTTTAATGTAAAAGCAGGATTTTCAGAATCAGAATCAGATCAGAATCAGATGCCTTTATTAGTCTCCCGAAGGAGAAATTCCATTTCAGTTACATCCCGTCCAAGAAACACAAAAAAAGACAGTGACACATAACAGGGGAGGACAGGAGTGGGAGAACTGTGGGTCGCACACATGGAGAGCGCCCCGTTTACTTAGATGTGAAAGAGGAAAAACAAGAGGGAAGAAGAGGGTAAAAAAAGCAACTCCCAAACTAAGCTCCTGTGGGGGGGGGGGGGGGGCACAGTGTGGGATTAGGAAAAAAAACACCTCGGCACATAAGCAACATAGTAAGACATTACAACAAAATCTCAAGGACTTGCACATGTGGGAAGGGTGGGGGGAGTTGGGGAGGGTAGGTGTCGCAGCACAGACACTGGGGGCGCGTGCACGCAGCCACATTTAAGTGCCTCGCAACTGCGACAAGGGAGGGAGGGGGGGTGGGAGCCACGAAGGCGTTGAGTTGGAGGTTGTGTGCGTGTTATATGTGTCTTCGTGTGTGTGTATGTGTAAGCCCGTGTACTTCATCTCCACTCAGTCCAACCCATTGTCTCTGCCGTCTGATAACTGATGACGAAGACACAGCCGTAGCTTTACTGCTGTATTTGTTTGAGGTGGAGCTCATTTTGAACACTTTTGTACAGGACCACAACTTTATTATACATTAAGGTGCTGATTATTTCCTCCATTAACTGATTTATTGTTCGGTTTGTAAAAATTGTGAAGAGAGTGATAAATGGACGGTTTGCCCAACCATTAATCCAAAATGAAAAGTTATTAAAACAATTCAAAATAATTAAAATAACTAAAAGGAAAAGCATAAAATTTTTACTTTACCTGGTTTAATTCATAACAAATCATCACATTTTATAAGCACTTTTTTTTATATGTTAAAGTCATAAAGTAATCAGTAACTGAAGCTGTCACATAAATGTGGTGAAGCAAAAAGAGCAATATTTCCCTCTGAAATGTAGAGTGGAAGTGGAAAAGAAAAAGGTTCTCAAACTTGTACCTGAGTACAGTACTACAGTCAGTAAATATGTCTTCTGTAATACATTTTTGACAGGGTTGGTGTGAAGAGTAATCAGGCTGCTTCAAAATCAGCTCAGCTCCCCTCTAATGGAAAAAATAGAGAAATATGCTAAAAATACAATTAATTATCTATATTATACCTGGTAATACTGTTAACTTTTCATCTAGCGCCATCATCAGATCCAAATTTCACTGTGCAGTACTTTGGTTTCTGAGTAAACACCTGCAGTACTAATAACAAGCATATCTGCCTGAGCTGTGCTGCAATCAGTGTTAATTAGCAAGTATTAGCATGCTAACATGCTAAAATAAGATGGCGAGCATGGTAAACACTACATCTATGAAACATTAGTATGTTAGCACTGTCATTGTGAGCATGTTAGCATGTTGATGTTAGCATTTAATGCTAGCCTCAGAGCAGCTAGCTTAGCTGCAGACTCATATTAAAGTGTTCGTACAAACGTTCACAGGAAACGTCAGTTTTCAGGAGCAGGACTCCAACAGCTAGCATTCAGACATTCAGCCCAAACCTTCAGGTGTGACCAGTGTTTGAATTCACAACTCATTTTAATCGTTGTCGTTAAACGTCTGGAGGGGATTCAATGCACCTGAAGCCGTTTGCTGAAGAATTACCACACATGTATGTCACTCTGATGATGTTTAGCATGAAGGGAGAAAAAAGATAATCAGATTAAAACTCAGCACACAAATTCAGTGGGCAGAAGTTTATGGTAAATATTTGTCAGATTTCATCGTATTCATCATTCAGCGTGCGGCTCATGCCTCTCTTTCAACTAACGAGTAAATGTACAAGTCAACATTTCACCTTTTTTTTGGACAGTCAGAAATGCAACAAGTGGATTTGCAGGTTCACACACTAGGATTCGACCGATATGGCTTCTTTCTGGAGCGCTAACAGCCAATAATCAGCATTAACGTTTGGCCATTTTTAGGGCTTAAAAGCACCAAAACTCTAAATAAAATAATTTTATTCTTGTTGAGAAACAGCATTTCAATCTCTGCTGAAACTGGAACAACTGCATCTCCTGCAGCTGATTGATTATTCATTAAAAAAAAAAGGTAGAAACTTTATCAAACTATCAATCAGAAAATGAGAATATCGGTCAAACCCTAGAACAGAGCTTATGAACAATGAGTCAATTCATCAGTGAAAAAGAATAAAAAGTGCCTCTGAAAGCTCAAACTGTGCACTCGAGTAAAGCACAAACATCTTAAAAAGGCCGAACCACGTCGCGCTCAGCTCAACGATTCATCGTGATTTACTGGAAACGAGACGCCTTTGAAGTAATTTACTGTCGATGCTTATGATGTCAGAGCTGACGGTGTTACAGCTGAACATACGAGGCTGTGAGATTTCAGTTTACATGAACAGTCACTACATCGACTGCAGTGAAACAGGTGCATTTGTCAGCATACACGAGGTTATGAAAACTACAAAAAAAAGCACATTTCCCACAAGTCATACTCCTGAAAAACAAACCGTTACTTAATATTTAGATTGCACAAACAAATCTGGGCTTTGAGTGCACTTCATTAGTCGTGATTCTCTAATTAAGCTAAAAACTAAGCAGCAGGTAGTACACAGTGTGAGCTTCCAGACCGCAAACGTCCGCCTCATTTTGACGTCTACTCCAATCGATGTGTAGTTCAGGATTCGCTCTTTTCATTCCAGCAGTGTTAAATCAGAAATTACTCCATAAAAATCATGACCAAAAGGAATTAGTGGATGTCTGAGACGACTGCTGATATTAAAGCCCCACTGGGCCGGTTTGTTACTGTGACAGACATGAAATTAGAGGGAGACTAAACATCAACAACAAAATTAAAACACACCAAGCCAATAATGCAGTAAGGCCTTCAGAGGAAACAATGTCCAGAATTCACACTGTAAAATTTCTCAGCTCTCAGCCCACAATCATACAGTTTTCTGTCAGTGCAACTCAGGCGGCTTCGCCCACACATCCACATCATCTCACAACACGCCGCGTGACTCCATCATAAATATCAACTCAACGTATCTACAGTATAGACATATGCAACATAAGGAAATGTAATACATGCGAGTCAAAAACAAAAGAAAACACAGTGATCGACGTCCTTAAATCACACGACGCTGCCGTGTGCAGGTCCACACGCTCTGTGCTGTGTCTGAGGGAGCGAAGAAAATCCATTCACACTCAGATTTGCCATCAAAGCACATCTGCAGCTTCGCCTTTTTAACCGTTTGAGGCGAGTCGCAATCTTTGATCAGAGGAGATCGTGACGGCCGACTCCCGGGAAATGCTTACATCCTTAAAACTGTGGAAACACTGAAACTGATAATTGGGGATGTCAGAATCACACAGATCCACACTGGCTGGTGAAATCTCTCCGGTCCTATTGTGACTGTTTGTTTTCTGCCATTTTTGACTCTATTAATAGTTAAAATCATTTTCCTCCAAGCTGATACTGACAGAGACGTAGTGGCAGCCTGAACATTTCAAATGTGGGCGTCTAAATTGGTCGAATATGCCAACGTGAACAACTTCCTACAAATATTCTTGCATTTATTTTTTCCAGCAGGAAGAAAAAAGCTGCAGTGTGGCTGATTATCGAGCAGCAGCTGTGTGATCCGGCCTGTTCGGCCTCGGTGAGGTTGAAATCCGGCTCTTAATCAAACTTAATATGGATTATTCAAAAGGAAACGGCCCAACTGTTCACTTAAAGAACGTGCTGTTGCCTCTGAGCTTCAAATAAAACGCTTCTCTGATCGTCTCAAACCTCTTTAAATCTTTTAGGCTGCGTCCAATTTTTGCAACTTTCCAAAACAGACGATAGGACAACGACAGGTGTGTGGAGGTGTGAACGCAGGCAGGGTTTGAACTTTTCTCTCTGTCGCTTTTCACGCAAACAAAGTGAAACACCACCAATGAACCACGTGAAAAGGTTGAAAACCCACTGAGTTCTTGTGAGTGCAGCCTTTCAGAAAAGGTGTAAACACCTTCAGACGCAGGCGGCTGATGCGTCGTACGACCTGGTTTCCTATGAAGCATACTGAGGCCTTTAAATCCACGTAAGGATCAGGTGATACTACAAAAGACCTGCTGTTGTCCCGCCACCATAAACCAGGTTTGAATCCAAATGTAGCACAAATTTTAGCTGAAATTTCAGAAATTCTGCAAAAAAAAAAAAAGCGAATTGTCTGTGCGTCCACTGCTGTTATGCTAACATTAGGAGTTGGTTCATCGAGGTAAACAGTAGGTGGCGGTAATGCTCCAGTCAGGTGTCAATAAAACAGAAGAAGAGCTTTTCCACCTCATCCAATCCTCGAAACTTGGGACTTTTCCATTTTCAGTATTTCCACTCATGTTTTTTATGCACAACTTGAAAATAAGCTTAAAAACCAGGCGCACGCTGCACATTTTCAGTCAGTTTCTGGCGTGTTTCAATGAAATAAAGAGAGTTGAAGAAGAAGTTCAAACCCTGGTTCCTCCACGGCGTGAAGCAGGTGTGAATATGGGATTCGGAAAGTCGCAGAAATTCACTCATTCACCGTTTGCCTCTAATGACATCCTTAAATTAAACCCATTAGTAGCCTCACATATGAGCTTGTAGTGATGGAGACACAACAGATAAGACGCTGACCTTAAACTGAGATTAAACACTGAGTTTCCCAGTCGGGCAGGAAAAGGTCTGCAGGGATCTTAAGGAGGAGCAGGGAGGGTCGTCAGCGCGAGGCTAGTTTTCCTCCACCATCCGGAGGTGACCTTAAATACAACGTCGCCCAATCGGCTGCTGCCTCTGCTTGTGCCTTGTGTTCGTGTGCTCTTCCATCGTGTGTTATTTAAAAGCTGCCCACTGTGATTTAAGAGCTTTAGAGCGACATTAAGAAAGTCCAACCGAGGTCAATTCAAAAAGGAGCAAAGCGTTAAAATCTGTTGTTTCTGCTCGCCTGAGCGCTCCTTTAGCCTGACACGAACCGGGTCAACTAGTGTTTCAATGGTTTCCTCGACAAGCATGAAGACGGGAAATGCTTTAAAGGAAAGAAGAAGGCTTCTGTCAGACGTTCAGAACACACACAGGAGCTGAGGACATGGAGGGTATTGCTCAAATTGGGTCATGTTCCTGTTTTTTTTTTATCCCAGTTAAGCGATGTGCAAGTATTTTCCATGAATTTCCTTCATCACGTCTTTGTCACAGGGTAGAAATGACCAGAACGAGGTGGAAAATGTCACAGGAAAAACAGCCAGAAAAGGTGGAAACAAAAAAAAACAAAAAAAAAAAAACAGGGAAAGAACAAGCGAGTGGAACGAGGAAGCGATTATCAACCGCTGTGAGGGCAGAGGGAGGAAAGTTATGCATCCAGTTGTTTTCTATTTACCTGGAAAGAGAAGCTGCGGATGAAAAGTGCTGGAGAAGACGACAGACCTTTTTGGTTGAGCTAATACAGACAGTCGTATCTACAGTAGAAACAAGCCTTTATCTCTCCCTCCGTCCAGACTCACACGTTTACTTATTTACATTTTTTTCTAGTGTTCTTCTTCATTATTCTATCCATGATCCAAGACTCTTAATGTACACAAAAGGCTCCTCATGCCGGGTCTGTCCTTGTCCCTCCTGACTCTTCCTCTGCGGTTATGGGGAGGAGGAAGGGTCGGATCAATAATGTTATTGGGCCAGTGATAAGAGAACGAGGGGAATGAAACTGAAGGCAGTCTTCGCTCAGTGGCATCATGTCTCTGGAAGCTGGTTGATGTCAGTCAAGTTGGTGTCATTGAGGATGACTCTGATCCGGTCCAGAGAGTCGGCCTGTCGTATTCGCTCCAGCTGCACCTGCAGACCAACGTGAACGAATCAGCTTCACGAAAATACGACTCTGATGAGACAAGAGCCGATACAACAATAAAACATGAGCCTTTTAGGAGGAGCTCTTTGTAGTAAAGTATAATATTCATCCGTTAGGAAGCCTCAAATCTCAATCAATGAAAACTCATCAATGAAAATGTGGCTTTATCGTATCATCTTATCATTTCCTTTTTTTATTAGACGACCATTAATTTGGAAAGTCTGATACCAGTTTCATAACAACGTGCTGTTTGCTGGATTAATACAAATCTAAACGAACATGCAGTCAATGCAGCAGAAGCAGAGACTTTGTCCTCATTATTCCGCAATTTCTTCTTTGACTACATTACCCATAATGCAACCCCACAGAGATTCGGGTGAGTCACGCGAGCAGCGGCTACAGAACTCTGAGTTCATTTCTTTAACTCCGCTCATCTTTAAACCTTCACAGCGTCGAGCATGAAGTTAATTTTTATTCCAGTTCAGTCGCACGTCTTGACCTTTGGATGGTGCAGCTACGAGGACGTCAAGCTACCGGCTGCTCAAGATGCAGACTTTTCATCTGACTGCCGCCAGGAAATGAGCTGTCAGAGCATCAGAACCATTAAATTGCACCCAAAGACAGAGCGGTGCTCGTTCCACTGCAACCACTCGCACATGTGAAGAAACACACCTTTAAAGGTCGAATAAAACGTTTGAATCAACTAAAACTACAAAAAAACACAAAGCTGAAGAGCTGATGTGTTTTATTTAGTCGTAAACTGAATATATTTGAGTTTTGAACAGTTCATAAGACAAAATAAGACATCTGGGGACGTCACCTTTGACGTTTTATAGACTGGACGATCTTCATGAAGTCTGGATTAATCAAAGTCAATCAATGATGAACATGATCATTCTTCTACAACGCTGCACGGCAGGACTGTCCCAACAAAACTTACAACCTTCTACTGATGGACATTTAAAGGTGAGGCTGTCAACAGATCTCAGAAATCTTCAAAAGCGGGTCATGAACACATCGTTTGATTTTCCAGAACGTTCGGTCGTTTCCTGAAACTGCTGCTCGCTGTCGCTCTTCAGAAAACGCTCCTCAAACAGGAGGAAATAGTGCTTTTATTGGGGCCTATTTTCAGCTGCAGATTAATCCTCATTTGGTGCTCCAGTGAGTATTTGGGGCAGCAGGGCGGTGTGTGTGTGTGTGTGTGTGTGACTGACTCTGCAGAGTGTGTGTTCATGGAGTTTAGCTGTGTGGCTCTTTCATGTGTTTCAGCAGCTTTCACACAACAATGGAGCTGGACGGCTCAGAGGACGACGACACGAGGCCACGCAGACAAAACTTGAGAGCGGGATCAACTTAATGTCGGTTTTTCGTCAACAAATCTGCCGTTTTAAGTTCTTCTACGTGATTCTGTCGGTGCTTTGGCGACGACTCCTTACCTGAAGAGTCTGAGAAAGTTTGACAAAGTCCTTCTGAACCTGCTCGCTGACATCCAGCTCCGTCTGCAGCCGCTGGGCTTTATCTCGCTCATCGAAGACCTGACTCTCTAATGCAGCCTGCAGTGAACACACACACACACGCACACACGCACGCACGCATGCACAGATGAATTCACTTAGAAAGGCTAAATGGAGCCACTAAACTGCGATAACATTACAGATGAAGTGAAATTAATATTTCACTGAAACACATTTACTGAATAATTTAAAACAATGTACGAGGAGTTTAGTGTCGTCAGCAGTTCACAAGTGGCTTCAGATTCCCTGAGATGCTGTAAAATGTTTACATATTGTGCGAGTCGCGTGCAAAGATCTTCATGTTCAGCTTCATTTAGCAGATTTAAAGAAGGAAATATGATAAACTGAACCTCTTACGGGATCTCTTATGCTCTCATATTCACACTAAATGAGTCGTTTTCTGAGTGGAGTTTGGTGTGGGAGCTGAGTCTGACCTTTGCAGAGGTGAGCTCTTTGAGCTGCTGCTCCAGGCTGATCCTCAGGCCCTCCACCCTCTCCAGTGTCTCCGTCTTCGCCATCAGGCTGCTCTGCAACTACACGAACAACACGTTTAAGTAATATATATATCAATAATATGCACAAGTACTGAAAATAATACATTTTACCAAGAGTTTATGACTGAAGGCAATGAGAGAGGGCAGCATTGAGACTCCTGAGACAAACATCTGGCTCTTTAGCTGCTAAATGCTCCACTTTGTTCATAAGCTAAAGGCTAACTTTGTTTAGCGGTGTCCTGCATCACTGACCACATGAAGCTTGGACAAAATGAGCGACAGGTGCATCAGAGGAAGCTGAAGTCGAGTGTAATTCTGTGGTTCAGTAAGCAGAGTGCGTACCTCTTCCTTCTCTGCTTTTATTCGCTCCAGCTCTGTCTTCAGACTGGAGAACGACGCTGTGGGAAGGAGACATCATGAGAGGATGATACCGTTCAGCGTTCACCTGAATCTCAAAGCCCTCATATTCCCTCTGGGATCATTACGCAGCCGCTGGAACAACAAAGCTGAGGTGATGGCAAAGTGCGTTTGGCTGGTGTGAAACAGACAGGAAGTGATCTACGTGGCAAAGCCTGAGAGCTAATAGACCGACTGAGCTTTCAAATCAGTGCTGTAATAAAACACAAACAACAATCAAACATTCAAAGGCCACGTTGTTTTCTGAGAGCTCGGCTAATTGGTCACTTTTAAAGTCCAGAGGAAGAGGAACCAAAGTCCCGTCTGTGTTTCCAGTGGATCTGTCAGGTGTGACGGTTCGTGTTTATATTTTATTCAGCTAAAGTATGAAAGTATGATGGAAATATGTCCTGGATTTATTTATTGTTCAGTACTTCCTGACTTTGTACAACAATAATTCCTGATAATATCAAATCAATGCAACCTGCAGCTGGATAAGTAGCACAAAACGGACAGATGGATTAACCAATTAAAAACAGTTAATGAATTTCAGTTCATTTCTCTCTTCGCTGCAGGTCTGATGTCGCTGATCGTCGCTCTCTTTAAACATTGTTTGTGACATTTCATGAGCTAAATGATCAATAAGTGTTGGCTGCAGCCCTGATTTGAACATCATATCAATGTCACACCAGACACAAGCACTGACCAGAAACAGAGACGATTTGGACGCCGGTCAGGCGAGGTGACCAATCAGCTGAAGCTCGAGTGAGTGAAGTCCTTTCAGTAAACAACGACACACTTTAAAGGCTGTGAGTGAACACACACGTCTCACTGAGCTGCCAAACAGAGTTAAAACTTCACCAGGATGAACAAACACCTCGATTTAACTCATGAGCGTCAGGTGAATCATCTATTAATGCACTTTTCACTTCAAAAGATGTGAGGGGAAGCACGACGCTGCAGGTTCACTACGGTTATTAGTCTTACGGCTAATCAACACACACGCACGCACACACACGCACGCACACACGCACACACACACGTAGAAGCAGGTAAGTGGCTTTTCAAAGTGTTCGTCATACCTTCCAAGATGTCTGAATGATCAATGGAGAAGAAACAAAAGCAGAAACAGAGGAGATTGTAAAAAAGAAAAGTCCAGAAAATGAAAATATGTGTGCTGGAAAAATCCCCACAGACGCTCAGAGATTTGAAAAGCTTCACTACAAATGATCGGTTAGTTATCCGCCGTGCGGCCGATCAGCCGAGCCTCACCTATCTCCTCCTTACAGCCCTCGATCTCCAGCTGCAGCGTGTCCTCCAGGTTCTCCTTCAGACACTGCTCGGCCTGGATCTGCTCCTTCAGAAACAGGATCTCGGCCTTCAGCTTCTCCTCCATGTGGTCGGCGGACGTCCGTAACGCCACCAGGTCCTCACGCAAACGCAGCACCAGGCCGTGCAGCTCCTGAGGAACGACGAAACCACATCACAGGCGTCAAAGCGGGGAATCGTCTGTGACTTTCCTCCTCAAACGTAGCTGGAAAATGTGATGTTGTATGCTGATGACACACACCTCTATATCTAAAACACCTTAACTAAAATAAGTATTTACATTAAACTGTAGAACATGTCGGCATCCGCTGTCTCAGAGTTTTACAAACCGCTGAAGGTGTTTGACAAATTGATCACGTCGTCTTTCTTTTGTTGCACTTACAGATAATGAATATTGTCATTGTTGACTCCAGCAGATTACATCCTAAAGTCTCTTGTATTGAGATCGTTTTATCAGCCAGACCCAGTTTTCTCGTCTTAAAAGCAAATCCCTCGTCTGAAACTTACTAATAGCAACTAAGAATCAGGAAGGATTTCATGCACAAATGTTGGAATGATGTAAGAATATCAGGTGAAGCCCAATTAGGTTAAGCTTCTCCCCCAGATTAGCACGATTTCTGATATCTCGATACAGAAAATAGAGATTTAAATGTTATGTGAGCAGCTTGTTTAACCACCAACAAGCTGATAACGTCACTGGATCATTGCTTCTGCTCCACCTCCACTTCAGCTCTACACGACCAGAGCTGAGCTCAGCGAGAGGCCGAGAGTAACAGTGTGGGAGCAGATGTGTGTTTGGGGGAGGAAAAAAAAAAACAGATAGTAATCAGAAAAGTAAAAATGTGCAGTGACATTACGCTGGAGCAGAGAGCTTCTGTTGGTTACACTGCAGGGATTATGTTTCTGTAATCTGGTGTCAGATTCCTCACATCTGTGCAGCAGCACCGCTCCGCTCTGCTCTGACAGCCTTTAAATGGAAAACAGGCGGCTGTTAAGTGACAAATGGAGCGCACCCAGAAGCATCTCCTCACATGAACCCAGACTAACGCAATGTGACGCCGGCATCAGGACGTGTGATAAAACCATCTCAACTCAAGGTCCGCTCGGCTTTCCTGGATCTGTTCCATGCTGCTTCTGACCTCTGAGTCAAAGCTTTCGACGCGTCCTGAACTTCATTCACTGAAGAAGACCAGGAGAGGACGTAGAAAACTACAAAAAGGCGAGCGAGCGAGCGAGCCTTGTGAACCAGCTGTGGAAAATCATAAAGTACGTTTCATCAAGTCCTGTCATTCTGAAGTATTTGTGCTTGAGTATTTTACTGGAATATCATTAAGCAGTACTTTATGCTTCGCTCTTCAGAGGGAAATATTTCACTTTGTGCTCCGCTACATCTATTTTACAGCTTTAGTCAGTAGTTAATTTAAATATTAAGATTTTACATACAAAGATCAGCATATTATAAAAACGTGATCAAGCCAACAAGTAAATAAAGTCTTTAAATAATTAACATTTGCAGAGAACAAAGACTGTATTTTAACACATTAATGTGTCACTCATAATTAATAATTAATAATAATATGTACCAGATTTGAAGGCATGGCACACAATCAGATTTGTATTTAGTTACTTAGTAAATAAATCTTGGTTTTGTATGACTTGATCAAACTTTAAATTCATCTTAACCTTCGATTTCTCACGGTGTTTTTACTGCTTTGCTTTTCTAATTAAATCTAAATTAATCATCCGCTCTGATGTAAATTCACCGTAATGATAAAGGCTGAGTTTCAAAACTAATACCAAGAACAATATTCTTTACTACATTATTCATCTTGAAAAGATCTTAACAGAAATAAAATACTCGAAAGTTTGCACTTTTTTATCTAAATTTGTTGTTATTGGATCAAAGATTAAGCGAATAAGACAAAACATTCAATGCTAGCTCTTGTACTCGAGACCCTTTGCTCAGTTCAAAGGAGGTTTCGAGGTTCGACATCGAGCCGTCTGAGTCTGAACGAAGTGACCTGAGCTTCACGTACTTCCACAGAACTGGGCATCTGGAAGTCCTCCTGCTGCTGCAGCTCGACGTGCAGCCGATGTTTTCCCTGCAGGCTCTCGTTGTCTCTCTGCAGTCGGCTGAGCTCGTCTGCCACCTGCTCCCTCGACTTCACCAGCACCGCCTGCAACAAACACAGACGCAGTAAATCACTGCATCCCATCGTGTGTCAGCGCGTCTCTCGTGGAAGCGGCGCTGTTTCGGCACCCGGTGAGGAATGACTCACCAGCCAGCGTCTACTTTTAGAGCCGCGCTGCATCTGATTCTCCCCGCAGAGCCACGGCTTCTGCTATGTGTAACGTTACATTCACGACAGTATCAAGACCCACGTCTCTTTAGATCAAAGCCACCTGCAGCGAAAGCAGCGTCTCACTCTTCTGTTTGCAGACTTTGTGCTATGACACAGCTTGCAGCTGCACATTCATTACTGAGGATGTTTCTGTGTCGCTCGCTTCTTCCTGTTTTTCCCTCACAATTTGGAAAATGATCCGCTCGAAAGAGTGAGTGCACTTACACGACTGGCTAATGCATGCGGGACTTTTTTCAGCGATGGACACTGCTGGACGAGCAACGTTTGGACATATTTAACTTCTTTTTTACAAGTAGAAAACCCTGCAGCCAAGAGCTCCAACGAGTCAGCACATATTTGTGGCTGGGAGGAACACTGATGTTATGTAATGGCTCCATTTTACTTCCAAAAAAACAGGGATTTTGTTCTTTTAGGTTTAAACTGGACCTCAAACACTCGGGCCATTGATCGATTAGTGGTCTGAGACAGGTTTGTTACTAAAATGTGGACATTTTCTGTGTTTTATACTATATCAAATATCAATGGGCACTATCATGTTGTTTTACTTAATCACATGTTATACTTCACTGAGCAACGCATACAGCATGTTTTGCGGTGATGTACAAATCTGTCATTTTTGTTGTGGTGGATGAGCAACGAGCAAATCATCATGTCTAACGTCATTTTTACAAGCAGCCGGAGCTCGGTGGTGTCAGCACATGTTTGTGGCGGGGAGGAACAGTGACGTTATTGCCTCAGAGGCACAAACGGGGAGTATCCAAGAGCTGCAATCCGGTTTGGAGGCACTTCGAAAACCACGCCGGAGCCTGATGTCGAAACAAAAAACTCAAAGTCTTGCCAGCATTAACAGATTCTGACATTTGGAGGAACTGGAGATCCAAACACAGCTGGTGAGAGCGAGCGGCGCGGGGCTGATGGGAGAAAACGCTGCTCACCATCTGCTCCTGGGTGTTCCTCTTGGCGTCACTGAAGGCCTGTTGTAGTGTGCTGAGCAGCGTTTCTGACTCCTGGACTCTCTGCAAGAGGGCGGACACCTACGACACAGAAAACATCAGTCAGACCAGAGAAAGGCCTCACAGGTCTTCACAGACAGAAACACTGGATGCACATTATGCAAACACACTGTTAAGCTGCTCATCTTATACCATAAACCACAGAGATGGTGCACTGAAAATGCTGCATCATCGTTTATTCTTGAATAAGGAGGCACTAAAGGCCAGAAGAGCTCTGAAAAAAGCAACTCATCACATTCTGCTGGCAAAAACTCTGAATTTGAGAGCACGTGCATGAGAGCAGCCCGATACGAAAGGCCGATAGTACAGCTCAGGAAACACTCTGACCGGCAGATGCACAGACTGCTGACTTCCTGTTTCCAGCAGTTTCCAGCAGTTTCACAGCGCTGGTACCAGTTCTGTCGGCAATGACCCTCCAGGGTGTGAACTGACGCTTACTTTAAGGACCGTGAGAAGGAATGCAAAAGGAAAATGTAGTTTGTCCTGTGACACCACAGAAACAACACGGCGCTCTCAGCCGCACTGACAGATCCTCACAGAATCACAGAATTATCAAATCACACATAACTTTAAGCCTCCCGTTTATAAGCAATCTGGTTTTATCTACATTTCACGCCGCGTCCCAGCTTTTTAGGAATCAGGGTCTTAAATCACGTCTGACAGGTTTTTGCTATCTGACAGCTCTGGACTGCACAGCAGCACAGCTTTATGAGCGGTTTATGACTCGGCTCATCGTCGCAGCCACAGGTCTGCTGAATAAAATATGGGATGCTTCAGGCACCAGTTTTGTCAGACCTGTTGGAGAGAGGATGAGTCATGCTTTGGCTGTTAACCTGCTGTCGTTGTGTAAGGAGAGAGGGATGATGGGAGTGGACGTGTAGAGGAGACAGATCTTTAAATTGTGATCTGATTTTGTGTGTTTGTGTTGTTTTCTATGTGGACTGTGTGACATGAACGACAGCAGCAAAGTTAGTTTGTGTGCAGCAGCTCATGATTTAATGACTGAAAGTAGAGACGTCGGAGGGGACGCACACCTGCTGCTTTCAGGTGGCTGTAAGTGGAGGAAATCAGCTGAGAGTGCTACATGTTTGGAGCTGAAACATCTAATCGATCAGTCGAAACAGATTTGATAGTTGACGGATGGTTTGAAGGTTATTTCTCAGGCAAAAATGTCAAAAATTCTCTGCTTTTAGCTTCTCAAATGTGAGGATTTGCTGCATCATTAACGACACCTCAGTGAGTCTTTGCTGGTGAAAAGCAAACAGCTGCACAAACTGCAGTTCCTCAAATGGCCACTTGGCTCCAAAAGTCAGTCAATCCCCATAGACCCACACATTAAAACGCACAACTGTTCAGCAGAAACAAACATGTTTACAGATATCTGAGCAGAACAGAACGATGTATTTTCCCTGTTTAAAGTCATTCATATGTTCACTGCGTCCAAACCTTAGCAGCTGTTTCCTCGTTGCCAGCTTTGACTGAATCTTCCAAACTCTGTTTCTCGGTCATCGTCCTCTCCAGCTGATCGTTGGCCTGACGCAGCATCACCTGCAGTTTCTTCACCTGGAAGACAGCGTGATGGAGGATCCCTCCAGTGAAAACCTCTGTGGTTTGATGTTCCTGCAGTAAAAAGATGATAAAGCGACGGCGGGGACACAAACCTGATCTCGTGTCTCGGCCTCTTGTCCTTGGATGGCCTGCAGCTGCTTCTCGTAGTTGGAGCACATGTCACAGCGTCGGCCGAGCTTCCTGCCAGCGTTCTTCACCTGACGGCCCACAAGAAAACCACCAAACACTTAATAATATCTATCTGATAACGTCACGTCTGACACCTAATTTAATGGAATATTTGGGTTTACGACACTCCTCTGACACCTCAAAATGAAAACAATCTGAAATCTGCAGTGTGCTATTTTGCCAATTAACTACGAAGATTATCAAAGAATGTAATGTTCTCCTTCCCCTCGTTCTAGGACCGAGCACGGGGAACAACATCCCAGTATGTGCCAGGAATTCTTTCCAAAATCTGGGCCCATTTTTGGGAAAAATGACATCATGTTCCCAGGATTTTTAGCATGTTTGTGTATCAACAAGTGTCTTAATCAGACCTACAGAGCAGCAAGGCCGACTCCAGAGAGCCAGCGTGCTGAACTAAGACTACTGAGACTGCTCTGATAAAGCCTGTGTGCTGCACCTCTTGCTGCAGCAGGTTCCACTCGCTGTCGCTGACCAGCCTGTAGCCGGCGGGCGGCAGGAAGGCGGTGTCGGGGGCGTGAGAGATGCTGGACAGCAGCGACGCCGTCTCCTCCTGCTCGGGCGTCATGGCCTTGATGGCCTTCTCCTGGTCCTTAGTCAGCAGGAAATGACTCGCCGTCAGCTTGATGGAGCTGAGGGACGAAGTTTCTCCAAAGCTACTGTCCGTCGCCCCGCAGTCGGCCCCCACCAGGGGCCCAAAGTCCGACTCGTCCAAGTGGCTGGCCGACTTGGCTTTGTGGTTGTGTCCGCCGAGTCCCTGCTGGACGGACAGCGAGGAGCCGAGGCTGTCTGTTGACTGAACCCGCCGCAGGTTCTCCTTGTAGGGGTCCATGGGGCCCCCGGCCACCACCTCAGTGTCTAAAGAGTGCATGGAGCCGTGGCCGCTGTGGTTGGCATGAGGCTGAAAGAGAGAGGGGGCAAATTAGCATCCTGAGAAAAAGCCTCAGAGGGGTTTTATTTCTAGACTCAAGACTAAACACACGACATGGAAAACACTACTAAAACCAGCTCAGTTTAATGGACGTCTGGGACAAAACCATGAGGGAAACTGGACTGTGGACCTGCTAAAAAACCAATCATGGAACAGACAGATTGTCGATCATTCAGGCATTTAATGCAGCATCAAACCGCAGGTCAAATGACATCCTGCTACAACCAGCGTTACCTAATTTCAGGTTAAAATTTTGGATGTCTGAAACATTACTTTGATATTCACCAAATAATTTGTCACAGTGACTTCAGACTTTCTGCTTCAGCTGATCCAAAAACAGGAAAAAATCTCTGTGAGATCCTGCTGCTGTAAAATTTAAACAGACCAAACAGCAGAAAGCAGCTTGGAGCAGCGTCGGTCTGTGGCTGCTGGAAACACTTTTCCAAGGACAGACGTGAAGGTGCCGTGTTGCCTGTTTGAAGATCACGTTACTCAAAGGGAATTCAATATGACGTAAGATGATAATAGCCTGCTCTGTAGTCTCTGAGGACGTATCTCGTTACATGATGCTCGTACCTCCTCGACGCTCAGCCCGAGGAATAAATCCTCCAAAGGCTCGGTGCTGTCTCCCACCTCCTCCTCCTGCAGCTCCTTCACTTGGCTCAGCCTCTCTTTCTCGTCCTCCTCCTTAGATGGAGGAAAAAAAAAAAGGTTAAATCACAATTTTGTTCATTGTTCCACCTACATTTACTCAGATTTACGCAAAGTGGCCACATTATTAGGTACACATGTAAAATCAGCCATAAATTCTACCTTTACAAGATAATTAATGGAATTAGATGTTCATTATTGAGGTTGTAGTTTGCAGTGGTGTTGGGACTGGACTGTATTACACCACCTAACATGACTCTGTGGAGGCAAACCCCTCCCACTTCATGTCAGGGGGGAAACAAAACTTAATCTACATTAATTGGAAATACGTATACAGTACTATACGGTGGTGTAATGGTAGAAAAAAGTGGTTTTGTATAACTCAGTTTTAGGGTTATGGCTCAGTGTATTTTCAGTGCAGCAGGGAAAACAAGCTTGTGTTTCAGCTGACACACATCTAAAATTTCAAAATAAAGTTAATACAGAATAAGATCCGTCCACGTCACCACCCACCCAAACTGCCCCGCATGGACCTCCAGGCAAAGACTCACATCCACGCAGCCAACTGACGACTAACGAAGCCACCTCGCTTCCGGGTGAGCTCAAACACAGTAAAGTGAGGTGCTGTAACACTAACGTCCGTGTGCATACCTGGTCTTTCTTCTTCATCTCCTCCACCTGACGGAGCTGCTCCGACGACAGCACGCTCTCTATCCTCTGCATGTCCCTCATGAGGAGGCGCTGGGACTCCAGGAACTGGTCGTTGGCCCTCTGCCATGTGTGTTTCAGCTGGTTGTGCTGCTGCCGCTCCAACTCCAGCTTGTGACAGACTGAGACAACGAACAGCAGCAAGAGAGGAGAGATTGACACTGCTGCCACTGACGGAAAAGGCTTCACTCCACCGCATCGAAATACATCTGCAGTCTGGAATCGTCAAGCTGTGCAGCAGTTTCTAGTGCGGCTGTACGCACAGCAGAGTTTTCCAGGTCATCTCTTGAGTTGCCAGTTTTTATCTGACACTTCAGATAGCAGCGATGTAGGTGAGATAAGTGTGTGTCTGCACAGAGCGGGTGTAGACAGCCGCCTACGTTTAAAGTGTTTCTGTCTGGAGTTACGTCCATCAAGACAAAGACTCTGCCAGTCATCCCTCTGACAGCTCCGCCTGCATCCAGCCTGCCATAACTTCTACTAATCACCACAGGACTTTCACATAAAGAATAACAATAAGTACCATCGTGCAGCTCTTTCCGCAGTTTCTCTGCATCTTCCTGCAGAACGGACTTCTGAGTGTTCAGCACGGCCACATACATCTCCAGGTCTGTACGGCACGACTTCTCCGCCTCCAGAACGTGATTCAGCTCCTTAACCTGCGAAAAAACACAAAACTCTCAAACTTAAAATTCATTTCAGAAACTTCTGGGGCAGCAGAACAAGCTGTAAACAGTAGTAAACAGTAGTAAACAGTAGATTTCAGAGATCCTGCCTTCAGAGCAAATGTGCCTCTCTGTGAATGTCTGAAGCAGCATAAAAGCTTTTCACTTCTAATATAATGACACATTTTCAGATTCAGTTTATTAGAAAGAGCAGGCTAGTATCGTGTCCAGCTAGCATCATCTTCAAAGCCGGACCACTGACTGAGTGCTGACTGACCTTTGAGGCCTCCAGCTCCTTCACCCTGTCCTCGGCTGTGGTCAGCTGGGCCTTCAGGGCTGCGATCTCGTGCTCCATCGGCATCACCACCGAGCGCAGCTTCTCTGCATCCTCCTGGGCCTGCACAGGGTTTACACCCCCCCATTTAAAATTCACACTATAGAGGTTTATACCGGTCTTTAAGGAGAAGTGTTATTCCATCTTTACAGGAAAATAAATAAAAGCGTGACTTCACACCAGGCTGAAAAGCAGAGTTTCACTGTTTCACACCTGCACCTGTAAACACCCTCAGCGGTGATGTCACAGGGTCCTGGAGTACACCTGTACATCACTGCTGCAAGGTGAGAAGTTAAACACCGGAGGACACCAAAAACAAGATTTTCAGGGGCGTTAAATTACTCCAGTGAAATAAAAACTAGAATTTCCAGGTTCCACTCCTGAGTCATCTCTTTGTTTCTGTCAGATATGTGTCAGTTTGAGTGTCTCTATTTTTAAATCTTTAAGGTAAAACATTAACACATTTTTCATTACTCATCGTGAGCAGCACGTCTGTAAAATCCTGCAGTAAAGACAGGAAATGAAACCTACTTTCTTCATTTCGTCCTCCAGGTTCTCCTCCTCCTGGCCCTCGGTGAGGCGGCGTCTCAGCTCGCCCACTTCCCTCTCCATGGCCTCCCTGTACTGGTTCCACTGGGCTCGCTCCTGCTCCAGACGTTGGTGGAACTGGACCTCATACTCACACACTGTTTCTGTGGGAGGAGAGGGAGGATAACAAGTCACTCATAAAACTCAGAAATCTGGTGGAGCATCGATTCTATCTGAAAATACTTCATGTACTACTTGTGTCATCGGTGGTTCTTCCACTACTTTACTGCTGCGTCACTGCCTTCTTCCTCCACTCAGACACTTCACCTCTCTCTTCGTGCCACATCAAACCAAACGCTTGGTTATCTCTCCCTCCTATCTCTCTCAGCCTCTGCCTTCCTCATTCACCCAAACACAAACCAGCTCCTTTCGTCCACTCGAACATGTCAGAATGAGAAATACAACGGCCCAAATTTCACACCAGTAAACAAATTCGCCAGCAGCTGATGGAAACAGTCAGTTCTCTTTCACACTTTTTACTGATAATCACATCAGCCTCGCCTGTCTGTCTGTCTGTCTGTCTGTCTGAGCCGCTTCATCAACAACACTGAGAGCCAATCAGAGTGCTCCGCATGTCTGCATGTACCAAAAGAGGCTTGTGGTGAGTGCTGATTGGCTGCGTGCTGCTGCTTCGTGTGGCTCGTGTTGTGTCTTGTGAATTCGTGTTTTTCGTCGTCTTTATGGCGTCTCGTTGTCTCGATTCCGGACATTTTATCCCTTTAGAAGTTTCAAAACATCTAAGCAAAGTTAGCCAGCTGGCTAACACTGGCACATCTAAAAGAAATGGTTTACAGCAGCAGGAAGCAGATTTCATCGTTCATTTTGAACACTTTGATTTTCCACAGCTCAATTACGATATGTGGCGTACTTAATAACGTGTTCTTTGTGAAATGTTACCGTATGATTCGGGAGGTTTTCACCGCACTGCTGGTGTAAGAGCGGCTCAGTTTACCTTTCATGATGGCCTGCAGCGACGCCACCTCCTCCTGCCACTGGCTGCGGACCTGGTCGATGGCTTCCTGCTTGGTGTTTTCCGACACGGTGGCCACGGCTTTGATGGTCTCTATCTCAGACTGGGCCTGAGCCAGCTGGTCCTGGATGGAGCTCAGCTCGACCTGGGCGCCCTCCAGAGCCACGGTCTGCCTCTTCAGCTCCTCTGAAGGGGGACAAGTTGGAGCAAAGATGACATGATTGATGGAGGTGGAGGCAAATGTGTAAGAGCAGAAAGGAGGAGAAGGGAATGTGTTATTGTTTATGTTTAGAAGTGCATTATGAGAGACGTCCCTCCTCACCAAACCTTATTACCGTACATATCTGAGCTCTCCTGTTAATTATTTATCCAGCAAAGGAAGCTACAGTATGAGCCTTTCTCATGAGCTTGCGTGATTATAGGATCCATACCTTCCTTGGTCATGTAGAGGTCTTTGAACTTGGCTCGTTTCTGGTTGAACTCGGCCTCCAGCTGCTGCTTGAGTTTGATAAACTCGGCCCTCTCCTGCTCCAGAGCCGCCACTCGCTGCTGGAGCACCTCTGGATGATGGAGGGAAAAAAACAAACACACAGGGCTGCAATCAATCAGCAGCTGAGGTTAAAAACAGAGCTTCAAATTAAAAGAAAAATCCAACTTTCCTTCACGATAACACTCAGAATAACAATAATCAACATGCACAGACTGCAGCTTCTCTGACGGGAGCGTTCGCTGCTGTTCTTTCTCTTCCATGAAAGAAAACTTAACATCTTTGAGTATTAGGTGACTTTTTGGACAAAGGATGTAAATTTGGATGCTGGGAAATTGACATTTTACAGACCAACCAATTACAAAAGTAGAAAAACAATAATTAGATTAATCAGTAATGGAAATAACCGTTATTTGCAGCTCTAATTCTACCAGTAACTAAATCATGTTTATTAAATCAGTTGACCTCAGAGGGGTCTCGAACCCCCGCAGGCTTCAAACCACAGCATCGAACTGTACTAACTAAGTTAAATTAAGAGTGAAACCCTCTGCCTGCCAGGCTAACATCACTTTACAGCGTCACATTCACCATTACTGATAGCTTTTAACGTTTCCTTGGACACAAACATCCCTCCGAAGCACCAAAAGTCACTCAAATAATAATGCTGTATTGTAAAATTGAGGTCTTAAGAAGCTGAAACAGAAGAACTTGATATAAAGTAAGTGGACAGCAACAATTGATGCCCCGTAACAAAGACAATAAAGAAAACAAGCAGATGAATTATACTAACACGACATATGACAATTTCCCCAGTGTGGGATCAATAAAGTCTTATCTTATCTTACACAAACACATAAAACTATACAGGAATGAGCAGACGAGCACAGATAATTCAGCAGTCATCCATTATCATTTTAACAAACTCAGTGTTCAGTCATTTTTGACTGATTTCTCCTGAAGTACTCTGATTTCCCATTCAGGCAAATCCAGAGTTTTCGGGACTTTCGGGACCAGTTAGTCACACATTATCCTTTGATATTATCAAAGCACATCAGGTGACTCATTAAGTCTTCTCAAACAAACCCTTTCAGACAAATTGAGATCTTACTCAGCATAAAACATGACTTTTTATTCTACATCAAACACGTTTTCCTTTCGTTAATCCAAAACCTAAACTGATGAACAAAAGTCTTCCAAACTGAAGTCACAGTGTTTTCCTGTTGCTTCCAGCTTATTTATTTCCTTTCTTATTCATAACCAGCGGAGCGAGCAGAGACACGATGATGTCCTCCATCACAGACAGACAAATGGAAACATTGACCAGGACGAGCAGCAGGGCGGCTCAGCTCCACCGCGATCATGTGACGGCTGAACAAACTCCACGGCAGAAATTCCATCAGGACACGAGCTCCACATGTATTCATATGGGTTCTTGGTGGATTTAGCTTACAGGACGTTAAGCCCTTCTGTACTGTCGCAACTTTAACTCAAAGCAGAGGGCGCTTCGCCGCCTTGGTTTTAATATAATGGCTAACCAAACAAACGTTTGTGGACTTGTCATCCCGTCTGCGACGCCGTGAATAACTTAGTCATTCAGCTCAGGAATGCACAAAGATCACATGAATCTCTATTTAAACAAAGCCAGTAATTAACCGAGAGACGACAGCAGTTCACTCAAGCTGCAAATATGGATGAAGCTCAGTGTCACTGCACCGTCCAGCAGTCACACCAATGCGGCAACATCTAGAATCAGCGATGAAAATACCAAATAAAAGTCGCCTGGGGACATAAAAGTATACGAGGCTTGTACGTTACACATGTAGACACTGTAGTGGAAACACTGTTTGCCTCTGAGCGTGTGTAGTACTAAAGGTGTGCACAGTAAACTATGCAAAGCCTGACACTCGCTGCATTATCACCTCACAAAAAGCCAAATGTTTTCCTATTTTAAGGTTAGTACACAGGCATATATTAATACAATAAACAGGAAAACTAATGAAATGAAAGATAAAAAGAAACAAACAAACATAGAAGAGTCTCAAACCATCCACACAGAAACCCTGTGGTCATCTTTACATCAGATACCTTCACGTACAGGGTTTAACTGAATGGACTTAGATGTGACATTTAATCAAATCAGCTGCTGTCCTAAAAGCGGCTCCTGCCTCATCCTATAGAGCGTTTCCAGATGCAATAAACGCTTCTAAAAACAAAGAAAAAATCAATCTTAACAGCTGAATAATCAAAAGTATCCTGATAATAACCTTTATTACGTTACACTAAACCCTTTACAGCACACTTTCCAAATATTGATTAAAAAGGCCAAAAATCCATTTCCATTTGCAATGTCTTTCTATATTCAAGTGAGAGGTGTCAATATAAGGTCTTACAGGACATGCTGGAGGTCAGGCACCTTCGCTTTGTCAAAGTTTACGTCATTATACTCTGATTGTACTCTCTGTACCACAAATCAAACTTCACATTGACTCTGTTGGATAGGGATCAATCCAATGATCAAATGGAGGAATCGTACATGGCATGAAAATGTTGTGCAACCTCTGAAACAAAGAAAGAGTGAGTGCCAGAGGCCGCTCCATGATGCTGGTCGAAGTCCTGAAGAAACCACCACTAAATCACATTATTTTGTGGTTCTCTGATGTTTCCACAGCAGCGAAACTGCAGGATGGAAACGGGATCTTACTTTAGCCCCAATGATGCGTATGGAGACATTTTTGCTGCTGGAGCACAGAATGCAATGTAATTAGTCTGCTAAATGAAACCTATGAACAAAACAATAATTCTTAGATATTTATAATAACCTCCAACTACACTCTCAGCCAGCAGAACATCAAAGGCTGCTTATATCAACTATATTTATGGGTACAATTCTTAGCAGTGACTGACCATAAATTGTCATCTGACAGGTGTGACTGCTGTGCAAAATAAAATCCGAGTGCAGGATTAAATTTGCTCTCACTTAAAGCTACAGCACACACTCCCTGCAGGACCCCAGGATGGCCCTCGGACCACTGCTTGGGAACCAGAGGGAGAAACCTCCTGCAGGATCAGCCTCCTGTATTATGGTCCAACCCCCCGAGTGTGCGGGCCATACACAGCACATTGTAATGGACTGATAAGATCCATATGATCCATGTTATAAAGGCTGGCAAGGCTGGGCCGGGCTAGCAGAGGCCAGTGCCGACCTTTAGATCAAATCAGTCAGACGAGCTCAAGCTAGCTAACCGGCTAGGCTGCAGAAGCTAAAGAGAAAACAACGTTAGCTTGGTTATATTAGGATGCACTAGCACACAGCTGTTATTCAGCAATATGAAGCTTTAGTAACTTCCCGCAAATTAGCTAAAGTCGACGTTCGTAAATGCACCAACTGCGTAGTGTTAACTGTTCAATATAAGCCAGTGACAGCCAGTGACACGTCGCCCTGATGATGCTAACTTGCTAATGTTGTCAAGGATGCAGAGGCCGCTGGCTTCGGTGCTCCCAGCCCTCAATACTCCCACCACAAAACACCACGAACACAACAAATTTACCGTCATGTTGGGACGACAGAGGAGGTCCCGAGGCCTGCTCGGCCATGGTTTCCTGAGGGGGACTTGAGGCAATTACCAGGGAAGTGGGATAAGCGCTAGGAGCGTCCAAGAAAACAGGCTAACATCACAACCAGTGTTAAGATAGCGAGGGGAGAGAGCACGGTTTCCGCTTAAACCTTCAAAATAAAATATAAGAGGCTGCTCGATGACGCCTGCTTTTAGCCATAACGTGCGGATATAAAAACAAACAGCATGACAGAAAAGGAAACTAAGTTAGTGCTAATATTTCATGTACAAGTCCTACTAATTTTTCATAATTTACCATTTTGAGAGAACGTTCAACGGGCAGACTGCCTGTTTCCTGTAGCACATCTACTAAATATGGCTAACTTGGATGATTCCGGTGGCGCCTTTCAAAATAAATGTAATGTACGCTGAATTATTTTCTAGAGAATTAGTAAGTATCAGCTTTCACAATCAAATTTAAGTTATTTCTCTTTGACACAGAAACAGTTTATCAAACTAATCAGAAAAGAAAACAAAAAACACATTTTTATCTGATCCCCAACGACTGCACAGTGATGAAAACCAACGCAACATTATGCTAATTTAAGAGGAACTGAAAATATAAAGAGACTGAAATGAATGTAATGTTCTGTTCCGGCTTTGACATTAAGTGTCACACCACATTGACATCAGTGAAAAAAATATTGGCTTTGATATCTTTAACATCACAGAGAATGAGTGAGGCCCATCATTCCCTCAGAGCACACTTATATATACACATTTCATATGCATGTATGTTTGACTATCCCACACACACACACACACACACACACACACACACACACACACACACACACTAATGCTATAGTCACTGGACCATGGCAGAGGGTGGGGAGGAAAGAGTTAACCAAAGAAATTTGGAGGGTGAGACTAAGAAAATTCAAAACTGTCATGCAAATACAATATAGGATGACTGCTGTCATAAATCACCATCCGCTATTACCATCCATCTACTGAGACCGTCATCTCACTTTAACCCAGCTGTGAAGCAATCTGCTCTTTTCTGAAAAGGTAAGGTGCTTTCTGAGTATTTAGAAAGAAGAAGTCGATGTTTGGTAAAATAAGGCCAAACTTGACGCATGAATGCATTTAGAAACGAACGCTAAAGATTCAGAATAAAAAGTAAAGACTGAGCCTGACTTAATAACTTCATGTGCATCCAAAACAGTATCACAACATCCAGCCAGACTTAATTCTGAATCAGCAGTATTTGTCAGACTTTTCTTTATGGTATTTTAAGATGACAGGAAGCTGTTGCATAGAGAGGATATGTGGCACAGAGATAAATAGAAAATAGCATTTACATCATCATGTTCACAGAGATAAGGAAACATAGGAGCGTCTTTCTAGCTGACATAAACAGTTCATCTGAAAGCTGCCTTCCACTTTCAAGTTGATGTCGAGTGCAGGCACAGATGCCTCAGCTGCCACATTTTTGTGATTGTTGCCTGTGCAGGAGGTCGACTTCCTCACAAGAAATATTCCCTATAGATTGTTAAGAAGCTGGTTTGACTCTCAGAACGCTAAAGTTACTACCAAAATAACCCGGAGGCTTAGTCAACACACAAAAGGGGAAGTGGTGAATGGTCTTCTTTCCGATCCACAGTGCTGTATACTGAAAAGCAGCAGCTCACATGCTTTGTTGTTGTGAAGTTTCTGGCAGCTTTGATGTGATTATTTTTCTCTCTTTAATCCCCCGTGGTGTCGAGCAGAATACCCATGGATCTTCTGCGTAAATACATGTGGCTGTGGGTGATAGCTGGGATGCTCTTTGTGTGCCTGGTGATCAGCCTCATCTTCCTGCTCATCAACATGTGCATTTCCAGAGGAGGTAGGTTGAATCTCGGCTCAGCACATCTATCAGGAGTTACTGAAAGTGGCATAATTTGCATGCCAAAATAAAAATGTTTGCTTCTTTTTCCTGTTCGGTCGCACACTTCTTCTTTTCCTTTCAGTGTAATAGAATTGTCACTCATACAAACTAATGATCTTAAGACGAGTGACAAAACATTATGAAATGGATGTTTAACACATACAGAGCCTCAACAGCCAGCATTAAGAGAGTGATAATACAGTTTGAAGCAGCATTTGGAGCATAATATAGGGAAATGAAGTACATAAAATGTCACATATGATGTTTAAAAAATGTCTTTTAGGTGGTATCATCATCACAGAAAACCCTCCAAAACTCCATCAAGACAAAAAGTTCTTCAACGTGTTTGACACAGTCAGCAAAGACATTAGACTCAGATCAGATATGTTATCTGAATTCATTCAGAACTAATCAAAAGGTCGTGGATTCAGCTATTCTTACCCCTCTTGAGCACACAGGAGGCTGTGAAACAAAATTAATGTGCCATAAATAACGACACAATGCGCAATATTAAACAACAAAACAGAATATGCTGTAAAAAATAGAAAGAGAGGTTTATAAAGAAAAGGTTTAAGTTTAAAGCTAACTTGAAATTACTGACCGAAAAAAGTCTTGAATCCTGAAAAATTCCTGGGAAACTGCAGGAAATGACTTGTCAGAATTACAAAAGTATAGTACTGTAGAATAATACCGTTTATAAATAGGAACAACAGCTTTAATGTTTATTTGTTACTAGTTTAATACACTGTTAATAAGATGCACAAACCAGCGGCATGCATCACAATCCTCGGTGTCATGTCTGTGGGAGGTGATATCAGAGAGTGAAACATGAAGCCAGGTCAAAATATTCCAGCGTGAGTCAAGATCCTGCACAGAAAATGTCATGTAAAAATATGCTAACACGATTAGCGACATTAAAATGTGTAGGGAGTATTTTACTGTTAGAATTGGTTAAAATTGAGCTAATTTGATGTATAACAGTGCATTATATTTTATAAACTGGTGATTGTGAGATCTTAGACTCTGAAGTATAAAGTACCGTGAATTATGAGTAAATGTACTCAGTTACTTTCTGCCGATGGCCAGTCGAGCAGCGGTCACCCACTTTTCTTTGTAATGTGCTCATTTGACCTCCACGTTCACAAGGAATTTCATGGAAAAAGTCAAATCTACAGTACAAAGAAGTGAGCAGCAGACATGAGTTTCATTTTCGATCAGCGACTACCTGTTTTTGGTTAACAGAAAAACCGATATACTGCACTGTGTTACTACAAGGCGAATAAAGAGCAGCAATAAGGGGAAATCAAACCATATCAGACTGTCATGTGAAAGCATTAATCTGAGGGACTCATTGCAAAGCAGAGGAAAAACTATTATAATTGTATGAATTGCTATTATTAGGGTTACCCTCTGGATTTGATTAGCTTAGATGAAAATTTAATGATCCCTGTGGGGAAACTGGGCCTCAGCAGCAAAGAGAGGGGCTCACTGATGGTTTACAGTATGGATAAACACAGAGCAAATAAAGGGAACGAAATATAACACAGCTCATCATCATCATAAGAGCACACGTGAGACTAAAGGAGACCGCACATGTGAAGACATGAATACTGCATGTGCATGAATTTAGACAGAAACAGTGTTTAATGGAACAGCCAACGTGCAAATGTGACAGTTTATTGTTAGATTTTCTCAGGATTGTGTCCGAATTTAAGCTGAAAGGAAATTAAAAACCTTATTATAGGGTCTGAAATGTTGTTGTTGTTGTTGTTTTTCTTAGATTTTAGCTCTATGAAGAGCTTTATTTTATTTTTATTAAAAAAAATGTTAAATCTAACTGCATGTTCTTCTGTATTCTCAACAGGCAAAAGCAGAATCTCTCAGCTTCACAGAGGATCTAACTCCAGTGCCAAGTAATATATGAATTTTCACTGCGCTGGATGTTTCTCACCTTTGATACGAAACACGTTGATTTTCTCATTCCTGCTGAAAGTTAGAGCTCAGCGTGCTGTAAAAATGAATCTTTCCACGTTTGAGTTGATAAACTTATTCACTTTCTTCAAAGTTATCGATGAGACGACTGATTCCAAACTCATATTTGCCTGTTAAATATGAAGCGGTTAGCTTAGCTTAGCATAAAGACTGCAGGAACAAAGGGAAGCAGCTAGCTTAACAAAGGTGCAGAAAAAATGACCTTAAGTGAATTAACGTGTTAAACATCATCTTGTTTGTTTAATCAACTCAAAGCTGAAGTGTAAAACATCACGTTATGGTTATACATTGCGTGTCTGACTATGTCTTGGCGGGAGAAGGAAGTTTTCCCACCGTAAAAAAAGTTTTTACCACTGGTTTCCCCCTGTTCTCACTCTTAATGCTAAGCTATGCTAATTAGCTGCCGGCTGCTGATCAGTCAGTGGTATCAATTTTCTCATCCAACTCTACAAGAAAGCTCATAATTGGATTTCCCAAAATGTGAAACTGTTCCTTCGGGTGACAATTTTTCTCTCATCGTTTGTTTTTTCAGGAGCAACAACTACCAGGAGAGAACCTTCAAGGCCATCACTCCACCTTTACCTCCTCGGACACAGTTTCTCACGGCAGGCAAGAGTCTATGAATTCTCAGAATGGATCATATGACCGTGATTCCCCTGAAAAACCCCTTCCTCTTCTTAACCACACGCCCTCCACTTGCTTTCACCACATTATCACATGAAACCTCATCGTATCTGCCATTTGACAACAACCCAGAATCTAAAGGGTAAAAAAATGGGGCCGATATTTGTGGTATCAAATGAAAATGTCTCAGCAAGCCAAACAAACATGCGACCACTGATGACGGTAAAATTAGACAACATAAAAGGCGGTTAAAAATCACTCCGCAACTTCTTTTTGTTGCTGCAAAATCCCACAAATTGAACTCAGATCCAAGAGACGACCACATGTTCTGATCCAAGCCGGGGTTTCTGAACCGACGTTCATCCGAGCATCATGAAATCAGACGAGCGATGCTCACCGGCCAAACAGGGAAAGTGGCACTTTCTTTACAAATCAGACCAAAAGACATGATTTTGTTTGGCAAAGTGATGTTTCTTTGTAAACTGCAACAGAACCACAAACTGTGGAGGATGTGTAGCCTGTTTTTAGCCTGTTTTCCCTTTAGTTTTCTAAGCTTTAACTATCGTCTGTCTATAGAAACACGAGTCATTTTTTGCCTATAAGCTACACAGTAGATGTTTTTCACTCATGGGCTAAATCCCCAGCAAAGAACAAGCTGTTTGGATTTGAACTGGCTGTAGTATAAAACTGATGCTAATGGAAATATAGCTTAACCTTTAGTCTTTTATAGCAACCTTTGACATGAGCTTAAAAAACATAAAAAAGGTCCAACTTCACTCTAAACTCGTCATTGTTAGAGCTGAGATAAGAATAATATTGTGTTTGTCACCACAGTTTTGAAAAAAGACAGCAAAAGTAAAGTTCAGCCATGCTAGCAGCTGACTACTTCCTGGTCCTGAGCTTTTACCAGACAACCACCGGAGAAGTTACCGTGCCCGGCCAAGAGACGTCCGCCACGTAACTTCCTGTAAAACTGTACAGTTTAAACAAACAAAATATAACATGTTAAGTAGTGAGCGATAGCCAGGCTAGCTGTTTCCACCTGTTTTAAGTCTTTTTTCTTTGCTTTGCTAAGCTAAGCTAAGCAAACTGTTGCTGTAGCCTCATGTACTGAAGTGAGTGATATCAATCTTCTCATTTAATTCTCCACCATAAAGCATATTCCTTTAAGAGAAAACTTTCAAGTTATGAAGACGGCGGCAAAGATAGCAAAAATTCTTAATTTCGTATTGTGCGTAACTTCAGTGGATCCTAACGTGTCCCCCTGTCAAAGACTGACCAGGTAATCCGTGGTCGACATATACCTGGTGAAAACAGACAGGCAGCCACGTTCAACGTATTTGTATGTTTTTAAAATCTATGTATGCTTAGAATGAATTCAGCCAATGGCGTCTCGTAGTCAACCTGTCATATTAAACCCACTCATACAGTGACACAATCAAACTGCCTTCACAATCGAGGAGTTGAAGTGAATATGAAATGTGTTATTTCAGAGGCTCAAAGCTACGAGAACCTGGCTGGGGAAACCAACTACGTGCAGAGCACACCTGTCTACGAGCAGAGCACACCTGACTACGAGCAGAGCACACCTGACTACGAGCAGAGCACAAATGACTACGAGCAGAGCATCCCCGATTACGTGAAAGTGGAGGAAGAGAAGATTCTCCCTCCTCCACCGCCGTACCAGGATCCAGATCCAGCAGACAACATCTCCACGGAGGACTACGACGACATCGGAGGTGAAGACGAAGCCCAGGGTGAAGAGGACTACGACGACGTGGGATAAGATCGACCAGGAGAGAACAGACGGGAGATTATTCTAAGACACACTTCTGACTTTCTTACCTGGTTCCTGCTGATCAGAGAGACCAGAAAGACGTTACCATAACTCAGATTTCCTTTAGATGTTTGTATTTTTTGATATTATTTCTGAAAAAGAAAATAGCAGATGGAGTTATCTGTGTTTTACGTGCACCAGAGAACAACACCGAAGAGCAGAAATCTGTCTGCTGAGAGGAGAAGTGAAGTTCAGACTAAAGGGGCAGAAAGATTCTCCTGCTAATTTATTCCAACTTCAGCCAACGTTGTTCACAGGCTGCAAACAGTGTTTTTATATATCGTGTTTTTCGTGAGAGTGGTCCTGGACATCGACTGGCAGGTATTTGATGCATGTACATACTTTCAGTATTTGTCAGTTATTGACGAACGTGACGAACTGATCAGACAGCGGCGGTTTATCAAAATAAAATTAGACTCTTAATGTTTTTGATTTCCAAACATTTTCTTTATCTGTGTATTAAACACTCTATTTGGATTATTTAAAATGAAAATATGTTTTTATTATTGTCAACAAATCCAGAAACAGAAGTGAATTGATCCCACGAACACGTATTGACATGTATCTGCTTCCTCTTTGTCATAGAGCTCCATTAATGTCCAAAAACCATCAGGAATGAGCCGCACTGACTGACATGTTCCTCCTTTATGATTAACACTGCTGCTGTGGATTATTTTGAGTCACCTGCTGCCAGAAATACCGGAACTCCAAAATATGTATTCATCCACAGCTGAAAATAGTCCCCAACAGATGCACAAATGCACGATTTTATTGAGCAACATTTGCTAAAATCCACAGTGCTCAGCTGTTTCTGGGGTTTATTTTGACTTTTTTTAAGACTTTTTTGTGATATATATCTCTAAAAATCTACATCTTCAGTAGGAACAAAGACATAGACGTGAGGCTGAGCGGCGCAGAGAGAGAAGGGAAGTCACAGCGAGCTGCAGGACAGTTTCCAATGGATTTGTTGACAATAACAAAAAACTTGAGTAACGTTGGTGATATTCAGTTTATATCCTTAAAAATAAATCTCTCAGCCAGGGAAACACACACATTGCACAATGTGAAATCTCAGCCTTAAATACTACATTTGTTATTAAAGTTAGAGTTTATAGGTCTTATTTGCATCGAATAAGCCTTGATTCTACAAACTGGATGTGATCTGAGAGCTGAGGACGGACTGCTTCCTGTTCGTCTACGTCGGCCTTTCAGCCGAGCCTCACTTCCATTTGGAGAACGCTCCCTCTCCTCCTGTGGAGTTACTCCTGATCGCTCTCCTTTTGAGAGGAGCTTTTCAGGTGGATTTCCTGCCTGCTCTCTCGTGGCACAAAGTGGCGCCGCTTTGAAAAGGAAGGAATGGCTGTGATTTAACGGGTCACGGCGACTTTGCTTCGCACCATTCACAAACGTCTTTTACTTCCTGTGAACTGACCATTTGAAATTCTCCAAAAAGGTTGATGGTCTCTCGAGGCTCACTGTGGACCTCCTTCACATCAGACGTGTCGGCGTGTCAATGCAGGAAAGGTGAACTTGATAACATTAAAAACGAGCAGGTGAGCGTCTTCCAGGTGTCAAACCACAAGCACAACCAGACCGCTCTCATTCCTTTGTCTTCAAACGCTTCTTGTCACGTGGCACGAGCTAGCTTAGCCTTTAGCGTTGGGGAGTGGTCAGGTGGCGGATGCTGACTCACCGAGCCTTGGCAGCAGAGTTCATTTCACTTTCGCTTTTCCTGCTTTGACCAATCAAAATGTCTGCTGTGAAAAAGCCTATTTCTGTCTTTCCAGAAGCATCTTTCAGAGGCAGAAGACGGATTAGAACACGTCAGAGCTTAAAAACATCTTTAATATCCTCACAATGAATAATAAATGTTCTCCTCTTGGGTGTAATTTGCTTCATACGATCGTCTTTTTTTGTTTCACTTTCTGGCTTCTTCTTCCTCCCTTTAGTTGGTAAAGATTATTTTCTTTTTTCAGCAGTTTTCAAGCCCCTTGAAGCCTTTTGAGTTTAGCACAATTGTTTGTGTGTTAAAGATATTAAAGCTATTAAATTATGCAAAAGGATATTGTTACCTCAGCTTATTGGAAACATCACAGGAGGAAAAAAGTGCCCCGTCATTCTCTGACCTGCAGTGTCGTTCTGAAGAATCTCAGAGAATAAAACTGGACAAAAAATTAAGATAAGATAAGATTATTGATCCCACACAGGGGACGTTTATGATGCTTGAGCTTGAGAGTCTCTGAAAATGACTCTCCTCATCTTCTGAAAGAGGAACCCTCGACAGCAGAAACTGCCCGGGAATGTTTTGATTGGTTAGAAAGTCAATATTCTGTGTTGATGTCTGACGAGTAACTGACACGTCTCTTCAGTCCACAAAAAAGGACGGGCGTCCCGTCCACCGAAACCAGAGTTTATCCGTCTCACCGCCGCTTGGCAAGGACTGCAGCAACAATCAGCATAAGTGGTGATGTGGTTCTGCCGCTGCCGGCCGGGCAGCAACAAACCAAACCTGAGTTCATTTTCTCAGAAGTCAAACTTCATGTTGAAGACAAGGTGGCACAAGCCGAAAGGCTGGAAACCACAGTGTGTCGCATTTAATGACCTGATTCCAAGTTTTTAATGGAAAATCCTCCTCTGAAAAGTAACCTTTAGCTATGAATGTAGTGGAGTAAAAAGTGCAATATTTGCCTCTGATATGTAAAGAAGTAGAAGTAGAGTTACCTCAAAAGAACTGTGCATACGTTCCACTTCTGCAATATTCATTGAAGGAGGAGATTATTCTGCGAAGTCACAAAGAAACGTTTGCTGGTTTCTGTTTCTAATAAAACATCAGCAAATACAAACATTAATAAATCATTAATTAACAGTTTATATCTAAACAAATTTAGGGTCTCATGTGTGATGCTGGAGGAGGATTTTCCTCAATCTGGCAACCCAAAAATTATTAATGGATTATAAATGATCTATAAAGGATTAACAAATGGTTAATTACAATTAATAAATTATTATTAAAGCTCATAAGCGTTTGATAAACAGTGATTGGCTTGTAATTTTGCTTTTTTTGTGTAATATTGAATAATTTTGCCTCTTTGGGCCTCAAACATTTATTTAAATGAACCATCTGAGAGGTTTAGAGGTTTTTGGGTGCAGCTGCGATCAACTCAAGGAGCCCCAACAAGACATCTTTATCTTAATCTATAAAGTAACCTGTAACTGCAGCTGGGAAACAAATGCCGCAGAGTAAAAAGTACAGTGTTTCCATCTGGAATGTGGTGGAGCAGAACTATGACGCAGCATGAAATGGAAACACTCAAGTACAAGTACCCAAAAATTATCCTTGATACCAGTTTATGAGTAAATCGTAGTTTCTCTCCTCGTCTGCATTGAATAAATTAGCTCCAGTGATGCTTCTGCTTCATTCTGAGCAGAATTTGATCCCACATGCTCAAAAATGGCACAAAATATGAAAGAAACGTCGATCTTCATCGTCCATCCATTTTCACTTTTGTTTTCACACTGATTGTCTTGGGCGCCCCCTGGTGGCAGCAGGGCCTCCAGCAGCTCAGGCAGTTTATTAGCCTGTGCTCAAGCCTCAGGCAGGTCATGCTGAGTCCAGGTATTAGACTGCAGAAAAGGCAGAAACGTTCAAAAACATCATTTGGACTCCCTGAACCAATAGTTTGGTGACCTACATACATCTAATAATCCCTCGCACTGACCACATAATGATATCTTGTCGGTCATCAGTCACAGCTTCACTTGGTCCTGAGACCGGCGGTGGATACGAGGGGGTTTGGATGTTGGGAGTCTGCCACAGTTCAGGGTTTAGTGAACGGATCGCATGAGGGCTGTCCAAAGAGAGGCCGGACTTCCCCAGAAAGTAGCTGAAAGCCTCTGAGAAATGTGGGAACAGAACACATGAAGGCTGCTGAGGCTGACAGTGTTGAAATAATACAGATTATTTTCACCTCTTAGCACTTTGAGAATAGTTCAAAATGAGCTCCACCTCAACCAACTACAACAGTAAAATCCTGCTTTTACATTGATTTGTGAGTAATAACAATCTAATGATATCATATATGATAGAAGAACACTCCCAGGGGATGTTTTCCTGCATGGAGTACTTTTACTTTGAATACTTGAAGTACATTTTCCTAATTATACTTACATACTTTTACTAAAGTAACCAACATTTTCAATGCAATGATTTTAGTGGTAATGGAGTATTTTTACAGTGTAGTATTAGTACTTTTACTTAAGTATCTGAATACTTTGTCCAGTGTTGTTCTTCATGAATGACTTTCAGTCTTTGTGAAAAATGTAATTTGTCACGAGGACTTTAATGCTGAAAAATCTGAAACGGAAGTGAAGATAGAGCTAACGGCGCTAACTTGAAACAGAGGAAAAGCGACAGTTGTCACTTTTATTAAATAAAAATAAAATAAACTCATCAACATGAACCCTTGGAGGGAAAAAAAAACAGAAAATAAAAATGAATTTAATACATAAAACTTTGAATTTTATGATTAAAACCTGCTTGGTCTAAATTGCTCCAGGGATAAAAATCAGCGTTTGCCATTATGACAGCTTTTATGTGAAGTAATGAGCCTTTGAGGGCAAATTGCGCAGCAGCTGACGAAAAATGTAAATAATTTAATGCCTCAGAGAAGCTTTACTGACACGATTACAGCAAAAAATAGGCAAAGAAAACTCCAGGGAACAATAGGAAGTAATAAAATTGTCCACCGGAGTAGAAAATTGTCTTTAGTTCATCACATTATGGGACAAAACAGCACTGATGCATAAAACACAGCACAAAAGCAAAATAGCAAAGAACAGATATGAATACTTAAAAAGTGTAAACAAACAACCTTTGTTTGTCACATTTATTCACACACTCATGATCAAGACCTCAGGTGTGCAGGCGACCCCAAAAAACTAAGTATATTTACTCAGACTTCAGTACAAATTCAAGGTATTTGGACTTTACTTGAGCTTTTGCATTTTCTGATTCTTTACACTTCTACACCACTACATGTCAGATAAGTTTTAACAAGACTTAAAAATACAAAAGTATTAGCATCAAAATACGCCCAAAGTACCAAAAGTGGATGTACTCATTATGCACAACATCCCATTTCAGAATAATATACATTAGTTTATTGTATTATAATTACTGATGAATTATGTGTACATCACTTTGATGCTGCAGACGGTTAAAGTGGAACTCTAAAAGTGAAACTTAACTTAACCTGGAATATACGTGACATTTTAGGTTATTGACTGTGTTTTGATAAATCTGAATCTGCAAAGTAACTGGTAACTAAAGGTATCAAATGAATGTAGTGGGGTCAAAAGTACAGTGTTTTCCTCTGAATTATAGTAAAGTAGAAGTATAAGCTATCAGAAAATGGATACAAGTAAAAGTACTCCTAAAACTGTATGGGAGTACAGTACTTAAACACCGTACTTAGTTACTTTCCACCCCCGCCTCATACTCTTCGAAGCGCTGAGAGGGGAAATGTGTTTTATTTTGAAGGCGCTGACAGGAAGTGTAGCGGTCGATGGTTGTCGTCTGCTTTGACGCTGCATGCGGGCTGATCGCATCGCATTCCGATGTGAGCGAGATGTAACCGCTGCGTGGACTCTATGCTTCCAAACCGTCTTCAGCCGCAATTTGAAGGGATAAAATGTCCAACTTGAAGGAGTCCAACACTTGTCCTGACGGCTACAGGGCTTTAAGCACAGGCGAGCTGAGGGAGCTTTTACAAAACGACGACAAAATGGACCAAATCATTCGGCTCAATGAGAAGGTAGGTATCCAAAGTGCCAGCAGGAATTTGCGCCTTATTAACGCTTTGTTAAAGCTGCTCTTCTCTCTTTAACGATGCGCTTCTGTTGTTTCCCGGCTGCACATTTGTCCGCCGCCACAAATGAGCATTTCGGGGTTTTTGTTCATCACGTTTGATGTTCAGTGTGTAACGTAAATCCGCTTTACATGGCTCATCGATTGTCTGCGTGGCGAGTGGTCTGATTCCCAATGCGTTTCCACAAACCTCGGTCTCCTAATATTTGCGGTGAATTATTAGTCACTGAAGCCAAGATAAATTACAAAGATATTTATTTATGTGGTGTGTACAAGTGATTATTTTATGCTTCTAACGTTCTTAATGTGCTGGAAGCATCATATCGAGGTGTTGAAGACCCCATACGCGCCGTTATGTCTCTGCGCCGAACTCCCTTTAAAAATCTCGCAATATAGTATTTCTTCATCTGACAGAGACCTAGACACGAACTAGAAGATGTCTGAGGACACATTAGAGATCTTACGGCAAACTATTCAATTCGGCATTGTTTCAGTATATATAGGAGGACTTCTTTGAATGAAATTTCAACTTTTACAACTGGTCGTCCTCGCTCGTCGTCCCCCAAAAGATGCGTCGGTGAGCGGAGTTCATTTTGAATAAAAGTGTACTTCTGCTGCAGTAAGTTTCGTCTTGACGTATTGGATTTATGCCGAATTGAGCAGCGGTCTCTAACAATCAGGAAACACCGTCAGTCGCAGTCTTTCATGTGTGTGTTTTCATGTATAAACATGGCAAATTCAAATTGGAAGATTTTTTAAGCGAATTCCACGTGCCTTCCTCTGCATGTCAGAGAGGCACGTTTCGGGGCTACATGACCTTCTTGACGTACTCCATCACTCTCTCTGTCACACACACACACACACACACACACACACACACACACACACACAAGGTGCACCAGTGGCTCCCAGACATTTTCATGGGCCCCATTTTGATTAGGTTTGCCTTGGGGGTCCGCAGACAGAAAAGACTCTCCCAGCCAGGATCCAGTGAGCTATAGAATATCATTGCTTTCACAGCCATGGGTGGAGTGATAACAACAGTGTGTGCAGTGAAACATAACCAGGGCGGGATAGTCATCCTCATGCCTGTGCTCATTGTGATTGTAAGAACATCCAGGGAGTTAATTAATGGAGAAATTCATCCGCTTCGATTGGGTTGGGGGTCCTGGACCGGACATTTGCATTGCTGTCTTCTACTAAACTCTTCTTCTTTGATTAATTAAGGCGCTGAGAGCTGACTGTCGTGTTATTTTGCTCAGAAACAAAGGCAGACGTTATTTTTTTCCTTGGCGAAGGACGTGACATTTGAAACCTGCCTCTGTGAATGAATCGGGATGATGGAGCCAAAGAGGTTGAATCTCACCAAGAGGTCATACAATTCTCCCCCGAGACCAAAGCGAGAGACTAACGTCCACAATCCAGAGTGCTTGGAGGTGTTTTAGGACCGAGTCACCCCGGCTCCCATTTATCTGTCATTAACAAACACTACTGTGTTTGCAGAAGACGTTTATTCAATAAGTGATGTCATCTACTCTACTGTACATAGAATATATCAAAACATGTCCTTGTACATATTATCACGCTTGGCTGGTTTCACAACGCGCCTCTCATCTCCACATGAGCACTGGGAGCAGAACGCTTCATTAATCTCATGTTAATGATGAGCGTTATGTAAACCGCAGTTAAATCATTCATAACCATGAACGCTTGGGCCTGAACGGTGGAGCGTTCTTCATATTCTCATGAAGAAGAGACCACACGAGCAGCTGCAGCGCCGTGTCTCCAGTCCAGCCGTCAGAAACATCAGGTCACATCAGGTTTTGTCGTCTTCCTGGACACGTTTTGTAGTGGCCGTTAATGATGATGCAGATCGACTGATGAAAGTCTTTATTAATCCCGAGAGAGGAAGCGAGCGAGTAGCGCCTCGTTCAGGCTCAGGAGGTCAACAACGAAACAGAAGTGAAGAAACATGTCTGCGGCACTGAGTGTCGAAAAGTACCAGCACATGGAGCAAACACGGAACAAACTTATTAAAAATATGTAAACCACAAATAGAAACCTGGAGAAAATAATAGCACTTTAAATCGTAATGCATTAAGATATTTTCCTTAAATAACCTCGTTAGTAACGCCGTTTTTTTGGCTGCCATGTTGAAGGAAACTCCTTCATTCATAGCTTCATAGCTTTACAAAATGAACAGATGTTGAACATTAGTCTCCTTTTGGCTCTGCTTTGGTCTCCACCGGCTCTTTAGCTGCTAAATGCTCCGCTGTGTTCAGCAGCCCGTCGCTAACGTCGCGTGTCAGCTGTTTAATGCTGAGCAGGTGGGTTTATCGAAGCTTTATGGAGGATGATTTATTGATTACTGTGGCTGAAACACAGTAAGCAGCGACACCTTTCACATTTGATCCCAGCTGCGTTAAACTCATCCCAAATGGTGCGAAGGCGGCGTCCGGCGGCGGCTCCCAGTCCTTCACTCCTTCTGGCGTCACGTGAAGAATCCTCTTTCATGGAAAAGACGTCTTCACCCGTCAGTTTCATCGCAGCCCGAATGTCAAACTTTGGCCTGCAGAAGCCTAATTAAGCTTCAGCCTCATTTAAGATAAAAGAGAAATACCTATTTTCTGCCTTTCCCGCGGTCAGACATGTTGAACCGCAGAAAACAACAGTGCCGCCGCTCCTCGCCTCCTCCGGAGCTCAACTCCCAGCGCTTAAGTGCTCCCCGAGTGTCATTTGTCAGGGACGGTAAACACTGTCAGCTCAGCTTTACAGCCTGTGCATCAAACACAAAAACACTCCCTCCCCGAAGACGGCGGCAGTTGTTTGACAGGCGGGTGGACGAAGCAGGAAATGGAGTGTCTGTATTGATTCCTGTTTAAGGAAAAGGGGACGCGCGATTGGTCTGAAACTTATCTTTATTCTCGCAGGACACATTTTTAGACTGAGCAGCACATCTGCAGCATCTCCTCCAGCTCCCAGACAAGCCTTCTTTTGACTACGAGGCACATTCTGCAAATTCCTCCAAACTTGGGACTGGCACATCCTTTTGATGACCCGTAAAATGCGAGACAGATGCACCGTACAGCGCTGGACTCAATGATGTGGCCTTCAGGCTCCCAGCGACTGGCTGTTGAAAGAAAGCAATTGAGCAAGAAGAGTTTCCGGCCGGGCCGAGTCACAGGAATGCTCAGTGACGGAGTGCTCGGCCAGGATTCGGGTTTTTTGCAGCGTGAAGCTCGTGAGGAGGCGTTGAGTCCGTTCCTTCACAGCTATACCGTCACAGTATTGTTTGGCTGCGCTCAAAGGGAGTGGCATTCAGCTGAATAATTCATAGTTTTGGCTTGTATGGCCTGGTGACAGTGATTACTCACCCCTTCCCCCATATCCACACACTCCCACCACCGTCCCTCCCAAGAGCACGACATTCAACAGCACGTTGAAGCTGTGAATTAAGACATTTTACCATAAATTTGACCTTTTTGGGCCTCAAACAGGATTTAAAGAGACGTGTGGAGGGAGAATTTGTCTTTGAGCTGCTAACAACTCGTTGACATCCTAAATGTGACGGGGGGCCCGACAGGACCCTGTTTTAAAGGGGCGATGAGATTTAATCTTCAACAGTGCATTGTTTTTAATTAATCTGAGAACTAACCTGTAACTGTTGCTGTAAAAGTACATTCGTAAAAGTAGCACAAAATACATGGAAATACACAAGCGAAATACAAGAGTATCACAGTTGTACAGTACGTGAGTAAATGCTCTTAACTTCATTCCACCACTGCAGCATTCAGTGAGTGAGATCGATCAACGCAGCCGAGCAGGCGATTGGCTGAGCGATCACACGCCACGTTCACGCAGCAGTAATCAATCAGAGCGGCAGCTGCAGTTTCGGGAAAAAGGCCGCTTGAGTTTTTGCAGGTTTGGAGAAACAAACTAACTCCATCAATCACAATCAGGAGCTAACGTGAGGAAATACTCCGACTGCACCGCAGGCTGAAGTGAAGTGTCTGCACGCTGATGTTTAACAGTAAAGGTCGTTAAAAGATTCACTTCCTGTTCACCTTGAGATGTTCCAGACGTGTCGGTCTCTGTTTCCGTCTGTTGTCTGCTCTGAAGCATGGACGCTGCTTTGACGTCGGGCCTGTGGACATCAGTATTCCAGCTGGGATGCGGGCGGAGACGGTGACTGATCGACCCTCTTCCCTCCGTCAGCAGGTGTTGTTGAGTTTACCTGAGCGCCGTGCTTCACGGCGTCCTCTGCTGCTTCCATTTGCAGCTCGCCTGCAGAGCTGATTGCATCAGACAGCTCCCGTAGAGAAGTGTCCATCCAGCCACGGTTCCCTCGCAGCTCCGGGGTCATTCAGGGTGTGTGAACGATGCAGCTGCGGCGGGTCTGAGTCCGTCTGGTCTTGCAGACGAACCGCTGGGACTTTCTCTCAGCGATTTATTGGAAGGCACCAACATAAATTTCCTGCAGTTATAGAGAAACAAAGCATCCAGAGTCTGTGCTGTATAAACGCTGTCTGTGCTCCCATAACAGAGTCTCTGCACGCTGAGCTCGCCAACATGGCCTCAGCAGCAACCTGCAGAGCAGCTTTAGCTCCAGAACATAAGCACAATACGTTAACATGACATATATGGTATCATTGGTTTGTCTGATCAGCAGCACAAACCCAGAGATTTTACACTTCCAATGATGTAAAATAGAGAAAAGCAGCAAATCTTCACGTTTAATTGTCTGGTTGGAGTTTCTCTTGAAAAATTACTTGCCAAGTAAGTCGGTGCAGATGAACCTTGTGTTAATTGACTCATCGATTAGTTGACTGATTATTGCAGCTCTGATAGATTAAAAACATACTGAAAGTAAACAAAGTGAGGAAAATGTGCACCAGAAAAGTTCAGACCAAAAAGAGGAAGTCAAGCTAATATAAGCACGTAGTGCGGTTCACAAGAAGATTTTTATTTCCTGTTGAAACACAGAACGTTACCTTTTGGTGGAAAGTGTATGAAGTCGACATTAAAATCCTGCAGAGACCCTGACTATAGCATGTAGGACGCATCAACAGCACCTCAGAAAGGGCAGAAAGAGTCAAATGTGCACCCTTCAAAATAAAAGTCTTTTGTTTTTATAACATCCTGCAGCATCACGCATGCAGCGCACAGCTGAACCACATTCAGGACAGACTAATCTGACATTTGTTGACTCTCCACCTTTGTTCAGTTTCAGGAGCTTCAAGTGGACCGAGAGACGCTGCTGACCTCCAACCGGAGTTTGGCGGAGGAGAGCCTCGCCCGACGACCCCGCCTGTGTAACGGCAAACTCCAACTGGCGGAGAAATACCGGGAACTGTCCAACCTGGCAACCACATGCTGGGAAAAACAGAGTCAGCTTGGTGAGTTTACCCCGTCATTGAAGAGACAAAGGGGGTGGGGGCGGGGGCGGGGGGCTGTGTCTGGTTTCATAAAGGTTGCCAGTGGATGATCACCGTTGAGCCATCAGTCAGGAGGAGCAGTGATGACAAGGTTCAGATTCCAGGACTGGACGGCCTCGCTAAGTGAAAGTCGAGCCCTTTTCCTAATGATAGGACAGCTTTCTATGTGACCTTAAACAGCCCACTGTTGTTGTCGTCCTTATTTACTGAAACGGCCTCAGAGCTTTCAGAAGGTTTCATGTGGACTCGAGTGAAAACAAACCAAAAAGGAGAAATCAGAGAAGAAAAGGTTGCGTCCTGACCACTTAAGGTTAAAGCTAATTACACATGATGTCCCACAGCGGCTCCTCATTGTCTCACCTTGTGATTGCAGCGAGACGCTCAGCCTTCGCTTTGAGACATAGAAAGCAAAACGCAAGCCGAGATCACTTGTGACACGCTGCGACGCCGCCGCTGGTGCGGAGCGCGAGGGAAGTTTCACATCAGAGTGCAGCAAAGCTTCAGAGCGTCAGCGAGACGAGCCTTCAGCCGCTCGGCGAAAAGCCTCAGCATGACTGGAGTTTGGTCATGGGAACCAAACGGAGCATATCAAATGCCAGCAGGAAGCTTGCAGCAGTTGTCAAGGAATTTGCGGGGTGAAAGGGGCCTTGTCTTTGTTTAGGCAAGTCATGCTTTTGACGGGGCAGCGCCGGAGGATGTCTTTTTAAGCCTCGGCCCTAAATTTTAAGCCTTGTGGGCAAGCTTTAGAAATTCCTGGCGGCGTACGAGCCGAGAGCAGGTGATAAAATAAATCCCGTTGCATTAATTTCCAGAGGTAAAGTCTACCACTGCTTATTTATAACTCTGAGCGGAGCTTTTATGGAGCGCGCTGCCTTCACCCTCCAGAAAAGGCTCCGGCAGATTTGTGCCGCGGCCTCAGCTGCCGGCCGGTGATGGAAGTTGGGTGGAATGTTAAACTTCCTGTCAATGTGTGCACATTACACAGATGCTGTCCCACCTCCCCAGCAGAGCAGGATGGGCGGGGGTCCGTCCTTCCTCTGCAAAACATCTGATTCTCATTTGCTGCAGCAAGGGAGAGGAAGAAAAGATGAATGAAGAGGGTGTTCTTGAGGCAGGTAATGGCAGCAGAGACAAACCGGGCAGACGGCTGCATTGTTCGTACATCCTGCCGCGGGTGGACGGGGGTCTGCGACCAGAGAAAGCTGGCAGCGTGCTGTGGCGGTGGTCCCCAGGTGCAGCTGAAACCTTGAGTGTTTCTTCACATCCACTCTGGAAAGTTTCTCACAACTATTATTGGCGTCGGTTTCTCTTCTGCTGCTGAACGTCAGCGCTGACTTTCACACTTTTAAGATGGAAGATAATCCCCTCGCCGCCGCACAGATGTGACCCTGGTCTGTTACAGCGGCCACGCTTTTTAGAAAACCACTCGTTTGTTTTGTCAAATACATGTTCAGTGACATTTTTTTGGAGAAACTGTGAGTCGGTGATGTGCTTTGGTTTAGAATCACAATCAGCTTTTTTCACCAAAAACGTGTAAACATACAAGAAATCTGACTTTAGTTTAGGCAGCAAAAGCACTTTTATTAATGTTAGTAAAGTTTAATGTTCAATGATTTTGGCAGTTTAATCAGAGCCAACAGGTCGTTTTATGTACTGTCTGATTTGGCCGATTGGACTGTAGGGTGGATGTTGAGCCTCAGTCAGCAGCCTGTTTTTGGTGCTTGATGGATTTTAGAGAGTAGAAATTCACTGCGGTGAAGTTAGTTTTGAGTTGGACATTTGACAGACGTTCAGTCTGAGTCCAGCAGCATCGTCTTACTCGGTTAGCTCACCTCTTAACCACAGGGGGACACTTAAGGGACCGTCAATAAATTACTCTGTGAATGATACTTAACCAGAGTTATTTTCAGTGCTTTTGTGCATTAAAAATTATGATAAAAATATACTAAATCGGCCTCCTGTGATGTGTAACGGCTTTATTTTACAGACATATTTTCAATAGCTTCCATGTCATGTGACCCAGTGACTTCAGATTCACTGGTCACACTGGAAAACTCATTTTTCCTTCATCATTCTCGTCTTCACTTTCTCCATCAGGCTCATAAAATGAGCCAGGAGAGTCAAAGCTGCACAGACAGATTAAACAATTTACACAAAAAGAGTTTTTTGTTGATTCCTGTGCTAAAATTAACGCCATCGTTTACGCTCATCTTTGTTCTACGTCTTTTTCTTCCGTCTTGGTATGAAATTTAAATCCCTGTGCTTTCCAGCCTGCTGTCAATTTAAACTTGTCCTCATGTTGATAGAAAAAGCACAATTCAGGTTTGCAAATTGCAAATTAGTCGTATATAGAGCAGATAAACAGGGTTGTTTAGAGGAAGATTCACTCTGAGACGCTCACTGATAACAAGAAATATGTATTTATTCAGTCTTGAGGCCTGTTTCTTTATTTACATGGATAACGGGTCAAATGTTGACAGCATCAGATCGCTGTGAGATATTTTTGGCTCAGCTACAGCGCTATTTAAAACATCAGCACACTGTTGGATTAAGTGTCAGCAGCTATGAATCAAAGAGCTTCGCTGTAGATTTTATGTTATTATACAATTTGAAACCCATGAAACAGTCTGAAAGCAGCATTTCAAGTCGAGCAGAACGAGCTGCAACACTCAGTAACTGTGCTGTTTTGAGTTTTCCAGATGCTGAAGGTCCACAGTCGTGAGCACATGTCAGCGTTTGCTCTGTTTATGCTCCTGTGGCCACTTCTGAGTCCTCAGTGGGTGTTGAAAAGCATCCTGGGACACATTAGTGAAGTCATTACTGGAGCAGAGGTAGGCGAGCTGAGGGCCGAGGTGAACGGCCCAGCAGGCTTGGACATCTTTGGATTTCCTGCATGTTCTGTATACGAAGAGCTGCTAACATTAGCATGTCTGGCTAACTAGCCACTAACCGCCACTGTGAAGCATTTCCACACCAGTGAGAGCCACAGTTCCAGATGCTACTATATTAGCACGTAGGCTAACATTAGCAGCTTGCTCTGTTGGATTCAGGGAAGGTTAAACAGCAACCCCAGCCGACTCGTTATCCAGGATAGTGTTACTTTAGCCAAAAGCATTGGCTGGTCTCCATCCCAAAAGCTAAGCTAACCTCTGTTCTGCTTGTCCAAGTATGTATGCTAACATCGCAACAGCGAATAAAACAACTGTCAGTCAGCTAGAAACAAATAAAACTCAGCAGGCTTCTACGTTTTCAACCAGCTCATGAAGCTAATGTTGCCTTCATCGGCCTGTTAGCTACAGCTAACGAAATCTGCTAGCAAGAGCTGTCATTTCAGACTGTCTCCTGCCTGAAGTCAAGGAGCCTTAGTCTAAAAATACTCTGAATTTTGATTGTGAGTCTGTTATCACTGTTTACTGCAGGGTGGCATGCTAACACACGGCTGGAGAGCCTCATGTTTGGCTCCTGGCACCCGTTTAGCCAGACCGTTGCAGGTCGACTGTGGCGGATAATTTGATGCATTGAATGCTTTCAGCTGTTTGACTGCTGCAGTCAACGGCTTGACTGCACCTTTTGTCTGTTACAGTTCCTTAATGATCCCCTGTAATCCATGTGCCAAAAGCGTTTTACACTCAAAGAGCATGAAAATGAAGAGGTGACAGAGGAGAAACATGAAATATAATCTGAAATTGAACTTTTAGCCACTGACCACAGTAAATCCTCCAAACACCCACTAGTTCAGGACAAGCAGAGGTCAGCCTCTGAACGTCCCACTGCAGGACTGTGCTTGATCTGTCTTTTTTTTTCATACTTGTATTTGTGATGTCGGGTGTGGTCATCAAAATGGGATTATGGGCTTGTTTGTTGCCACCATGCCAGATCTGAGACAGCGTGAACTGTGAGAAGACGCCTTTATGCTCACTTCCTCTGGGAACCCAGCTGACTGTTTGTAGGTGGAGAACAAAGTGAACATGGTGTTTCTGTTTGGGACTTTCCAAATTCAGATGTGAATAAAAGCACTTTAAAAGCACTGAAAGTCAACAAGTCATTTGAAGGTTTTGGGGATGTCAGAGAGTGTGTGATTCCAGCTTTGTGTTGGAGATTTGGACGTTTGTGAGGTGGTTTGGTGTCACTTTTTGAGAAAAGATGCTGAGGGTGTTCCCCACAGCTGATGGCAGTTGGGTAAAGGTGTCAGACAAAGCCCAGGGGTGAAGTTCCTGCCGACCAAACCCAGCGGTTGGAGTCCTGGTGGAGGTTTGTGCATTCCTGCATAATTGGCCCTTTTTGCCGGTGGGAAGCTGGCGAAGCTTCTCTCTGGTGTTGTTGCTGCTGTGGCTGAAGGATCTGAGGAAAATTGTGATAATTGTGATTTTTCTGACCAATATTGTGAGGTGTGTGGTCCTCCGTGGGTTTTTCAGAGCAAAGTTAACCATTTAAGTGGGAAAACTGGGAAGTTTAGCTCAGATTTTTAAAGATATACATCAGTAGTACACTTTTTTATATGCTGCTCATTCAAAAGGGGCATTACATCTATTAATCAGTCACAGCAGGTTAATATTCAATGATCACCTGCTGGTGTAACCTTCAAAAAAGTTGATTTTTGTAAATGATGCCGCAGTCTCTGTTTCGTCTTTGACAAACACGCCATGCTGCGATGTGCAGCTGGACAGAATAAACGCGGGTTGAGTTCACTGTCTGCAGGTTCACAGGTTACCGAATGTGACTGTGTCGCCTTAACTGTCGCTTGTTACAGCCTGTTAAGACTCTATTAATCACATTAAGATGTAATTAAAATCCTGGCTCTCGCAATTTAAACATTGGACTCTTGTAAAGCACATATGTGACTGTCTGGGCCCCTGCAGTGGGGATTTAATTGGGGGTATCACGTGAAACTCCCACCCAGCCTCCCCATCAACAACAAGGTTAGCGATGACGTGGATGAACACTCAGGGATTTGGGTGTTCCAAGTGGGAACAAAACCGTCTAAAAGCCTTGAAATAAATTTAATATAAAGCTGTCAGAGGAGCTCGTCCACTTGTAGAAACACGGGTTCTGGCGTTGGACGGCCGTTTGAAAGCCAACATTAATCCCACGAGCTGCGTTGACCATGACTGAACAGACTGAGGAAAGATCATCAACCCAGAGAAACTCCAACAACAGAAGGAAAAAAGATGTCACGGTGCAGATTGCGCCGTGCAATCAACAGGAAACGCGGCGGCGGCGAGCATGCAAAAGGAACAGATGGTGGAAATAAAAGCATTTCGTGCATCATTTTGATTGCAAATGCTGTTTCCCATCAGCACAGCGTGGCGGCATTTGTCCGGGAATCCTGAATGAACTTAAGAAGTGTTACTCTGTTTGTGGCGCCGCACGAGAAGCCGTGAGGCTGTTATCACACCCGCGTTGGATACGACTGGAAGCCTCTCAGGTTGCTTTGACGTTGTGTTAAGAGGACAAACATGAGGCTGGAGTGCTGCAGGGGTGTAATTCACTGCTGACTCGCTGGCTAATTTTCAAGCCTCGGATGCATCCGTGCCCTGCAAGGCCCCATCTGTAATACCATGACCTATTTGTGTATAATCAGCAGCAGATCGCTTGCCCGGCATGTTAAACTGCATTTCTTCACTTGATTTCTCAAAACCGTTCAGTACAGTAGTGTTAGCAGCCTTTGGAGGGGAAAGAATTGCATTCATTATGATCAAGCGATGGCGTCTCCGTGTTTGTCTTGCTTCCAGCTGGCGCTCCATCAGTCAGTCGCGCTGATATCCAGCAGCCTTTGACCGGAGACGATGCTTCGGCAGGTCAGGCATGAAACGCGCAAATCTGCTGTGCTTCAAGGCAACGATGGAGGCCGCAAAGAAGAGCCGCGCTGATATTTTACTGACATTTCTGTTCAAATACAGAAATGAATCCACCTCCTGATGTGCGTTTTACCAGACTTTCATGTATTTTCATACAAGCTTTCAAAGCCTCTCATGTCAAAATGATCCCCCTGATAAAGCTTCACGCTCTCCTGATCGATTTGCACGCTGTAAGAAAAATGTCATCGGACTAAAGGCATTGCAATAATGGAAAAATACCTAAAACGCAAAAAACCATTTGAGTTAAACACTCACCAACCAGTGCGTTTAACTCTACATCAGAACGTAACTTGAGATTCATGTGATTGATCGAGTGTTTCGTCCACAGCTGGATGAAATCCTGCAGCCCTCTGAAGGCAGCAGCACAGGCATGTTGATAAATCCGCCGCCTCTGATTTGCAGTGACATTATGCACGAGCGTCACCGTGTTTATCTTCATTAAATCACATGCGAAGGACAGCAGGCTAAGCACACACACCTCTGCAAACATCACACTGCTCTATTAAAGCTCTGCTCGTTCATACAAGAGACACCAGGTTACCGTGAACTCATCAATCCTGTGCGTCACTGCCTCCTCTCCAACTTTTCTTTAAGTAAAATGTCCTTTTATATTTTGATTTTTTTGCATTTCTGCATTGCCGATTCCTTGTTAATCGACCTGTTGTTGTCGCACCTGGTTGGTTCAGAGTGATGAGACCAGCGATGTGACTGGCTGAAAGTCTGTTTGTTAACCTTGAAGCAGACCTTTTACACTACATGGACCAAAATAGATGCCCCCGCCGTCCGTGCTCCCAAAAGCGGCCGCGGCACGCTTGACGTTGTGCGGTTGAAATAGAGCCCTGCGCCTTTGCTGTCGCGATGCTGCGAATTGTACGAACGTGGACGGCAGCTCACACTTTCACAGCCCCCCCTCAAAGGCATTCTTAGTGCTGCTCTGTTGTAAACAGAGAGGACGTCGTGTGAAGGATGAAATAAGAGAGTTTACAAACCTCCTTTCACACCCGCTACACCTGTTAATGTCTACAGAAGGTTAAAAATATTTCCAGCAGGTTCACTGAGGCTGTATGTCAACCTCAGCATCTGACCATGAAACCAGCCCCCCCCCCCCCCCCCCCCGGTAGGCTGTATTAGAAGCAGTGTGGGGACTCTGCATCATGGTAAGTGATTATAGGAAGCAGCAGAGCGTCTGTAGCCCCTGCCTGCAGACTGAGACAGGTGACGGACTCCTGCACTCTTTTCCAGTGTCTCCGGTCGCCTCAGCATGGACCATTAACGTGTTGACATCAGCTGTTTGCTGCTCGGCCCACACGCTGACAGCAGCTGTCACACCGATCAGTGTTTCCCTCGAACAACACAATGCAGGTTTGAAGTCTGCTCCGTCTCAGAGCGCTGCAGAGGATTTTAGTGCTGAGTCTCAACCTGACCGGGCTGGACATCCTGACAGTCAGAGCTTCGGGGGCATCGGTGCCTGACGGTCCAAACGATTATTTCGCTGTGGGAACAAGCTCTTCACCTTTAAATGACTCCAGAGCTGCCGCAGCCCGACAAAATCACGTCTGAAACAGGTTTGAATAAGACAGAAATATGAGTCAGAGAACGAAAATGAACCAGAAATTCATTTTATCTCCAGTTTACTCAAATATTTTACATTAGAGGAAATATCTGACCCTTCTTGTTCACACCATACACACATCATTACATTATATTACATTATACATTACAACAGACCATAGACACACATGAAGATTTTCCTCAAAGGAAAATTTAAATTCCAACATCACTGGATCAATTTGAGCCTCAATTAATCATTCTTTTCACTGTCCATTAATAAGTAAAAATGCTTGAAAATGGTGAAAAATGCCCAAATGCTCAAAGATGATGTCCTTCAATAATATGTTTTATTGGACCAACCATCCAAAATCTAAATAAATGTACTGTGCAGTGATATAAAACAGAGGAACAGATATAATCAGACAACATTTGGTGCTTTTACTCGATAAATGACCTCAATAATTAACCCAAGGCTGCAGCCAGTGCATATTTTCATCAATGATTAATCTCATGATGGTTTTCTAGATTCATTTTTAAATCCTTTAGACATAAATTGTCGAAATATAGTGAAAAGGTCCAAACTGTGTCTTCAAATGTCTTGAACCGACACCATCATAGACAATATTCACATTTGAGAAGCTCAGACCAGTCAGTATTTTCCATTTTTGCTTGAATAAATGACTTTTAATCAAATTTCAGAATAGTTTCTAATTAATCAACCAATCATTTTATCACAAAGGAGTGTGCAGCTACAGTCTGAGGTATCACTCTCCTGTGATTTCACTCCTGATGTGACTTGTCCAGGACATATTTGGCTGTGAGACTGCGGCTTCAGCCTCAGTACAGTTGGATGGATGGGGTTTCATTTGGCACTCGCAGCACTTAAAGTGTAGATTTAAAAATTCAGCAGCAGCATCTCTGTTCAGAAACAGTGTCGCCGTTATAATCGGCAGTAATCCTCAGAACGCGCAGTCAGCAGGTTTCACGGGGACTGTTTCCTCAGTAGAAAGGACGTCCAACGCAAACAGAAAACTCAGGCAAATTTCTCAAAACCTGCACAAATAAAACCAAAAGAATCTGCCTGCAGAGATGCCACGTGGGGTAACTGGGTGAGGATGTGTTTCTATAGCTTGAACTTTGTGAACTGACCCTTCAACAGCAGGACCAAAGGGAGGTGTCCACGCTGTCCACTCTGTCCATCTGTCCGTCCGTCTGTTCCAGGAGATTATTCAGAACAGTTTAGGCCTCCATCAAGTCAGAATTTCCCCCTGACGAGCACTCGGATCCTTGACAGCACCTCTGTTTGTGAGTGAGATATGCTGCAGATTTCATCGTCCACAGTGGAAAAACCTGTCAGTTTGTTTGTTTGATCCATCCAGAAGGTTTAAAAAAGCGTTGTTTGTATTAAGACGTTAATAACAAGTGAAAAATGGCGGAACAGTAGCACAGAGCCTGAGGAGACGTCATCAGATTGGGTTTTTTGAATGCCGGTTGGACAAAACGAGCAAAGGTGTTCAACTTACAATGATGCAAAACAGAAAAGCAGCAAATGATCACATTATGGAGGCGAGCGGTCTGGAATATGTAAAAACAATCGATTAATAATCAAAATACTGAATAATCGTCTGTAATAGCAACATTGTACTTAATCACCAAAAATAAGTTCAATGGGGAAACATGAGCAGTCAGACGATCAGTTTGGAAAGAAACCAGCAGGTTAGAGAAACTTACTCTGAAGCGAAAACGAAGACGAACGGTGAAATCATTACCCGAACAGTTTATAGACTCTGGTTCATCTTTGACACCACTCATGAAAACATCCAAGTGTAATTACGAGTGAAAGCTCTGAAATGTTCAGCTACAAGCAAACTCTGTGTTTAATGGCTGTTGCGCTGGATCGTCAAATCACAGTGTTCTGTGAAACGACGTGAACGTCTGCAGACCGTAAACATGGAAACATGTTGATTATCTGAAGGGGCGTTTCCTCACTGTGGCAGCAGCAGCACGACGACCTCGACTCCTCATCATCTCATATCTGCTCCCAGACAAACTGCGTTACTCCATCGCCGACGCTGCTCTCTACGCCGCGCCGGCCTTCAGGTCCGCTCCCCCCGTCGCCCTCCACCTCCTCAAATGTAGGTCACATACAGCTGCTGCAGGAGTGTTTGTTTGTCTGGTTGTCACCTCTCATTACACCCCCATCACCCAACATCTACAGTGCGGGGTCATGAACAAGGCCAGTCCTTAATGCACGCTTGCTTTTTACTACGACAGAGTCGATGTTCACACGTGACGGCCAGCACGCCAAAATGTAACGTGTGATAGATTATTAATGCCGAGGTGACTGCGGTGTAGAAAGCAGGATGTACTGTGGAACCAGAAAGGAGCCGTAATGCTTTCTGCTCAGAAATCCTCCTCTCTTTAAAGGAAAGTTATCACCTGTAAAGATCTGGGCGATCGCTTCGACTGCCAGACTGCATTACGCTGCCTCAGCGACGAGCAGGGAACATTTGAAGAGAACATCTTGAGTGGAAGTGAAACTGCCTGCACACATTGTCTCTTTTCTCTCTGTCTGTCGAGATGGGGAACAGAGATTTCCCTCGGGGGGCTTAGAGTTATTAGAGTCATTACTGTGACCTTTCTTTGCCCCTCAGTCTCCACTGAACCCAGTCTGACCTGTGGGGGTTAACATGGCTGTCACAGCATCTCTTGGAGGGACAAGACGCACTTTGCAGTGGGCTGCGTCAAACCTGCTCATAATGATGGCTGACCACGATCCCCAGGAGGTGAACACATGCTGTGTGTACAGTGTGTGAGAGTGCTGCACTCATACATATTTATCATCCAGGCTCTGCTGCCTGTTCCTGCTGGACGTCACTTAGACAAATCTCAGGCTGTACGTAGTATATTTGTTTACATTTGGACAAATTAATACTCTTTAAAGGAAGCCGAATTAGCTTTTAGCGGTTCCTGTCTGCAAAGCGCTGATGGATAAACAGGCAGCTATCAGTGGATCATTTGGATGTCAAAGAAAACTTAAAAACGTGATGATTCACAGGGATGTTCTGCAGTTATGGTTTGTGAGTTGGTTTATAAGCGTTTAAGCGGGATTGACATCAGAGAGACTGATATCCTCTGGATTACTGAGTTATTACTGACAAAAGGTGTGATTTTTGATGCAAATTGCGACAATCAAGCAACACTTTTTAAGTGCTCGGTGAGGCTCAGTGAGCGGTTTGTCACACCTGCAGCTCCACCATGTGAATAATCAGTGGGCAAAACTACAATAACTGACTTCCTGTTTTTATAGCACCGACATCTTTGACCTCATGCATCATATGTGCCTCAGGTCTCCCCCCACAATTCGAAAACCTCTGCTTCATTAGCGGTAGATGACAGGAAATGAGTTGAGAGAGAGAAATAGAAAACAACATGAACAAATGTTGTAGTTCAAGGTCGGCTTTCTAACCCCTGGGCCACCACAGCCCCCCGTTCATAGACCCTTTATTATCAACAAAAGGCTGTTCTAATTTAAATGAAGTCACGGCCTTTGGAAATATCATTAAATAAGTAATATCTGCTAATATGTTTCAAGGCCTTGAGGATTTCCTTGAAAAATTGTTGATACCTGAGGTCATGTTTTAGTAGATTTGGCTTAATAACAACATTGTTCTGGCCATGAGAACTAATGGGATCAGAACATGGTGACGCTGCTCAGAAGTCATCATTGTACATGCAAAAAGTATAAAAGGGCAAAAAACAGGAGCAGTCAGGTTGTAAAAAAGCCCAGAGGACAGATATCTCAAGGCCAAAACCTGATTATTTTGATGCATTTTACACTTTGTGCAAAGATGGAAACTTGAATTAAAGGTTACTACAGAAGTTTCTAATGATGTGGTTTGTCGTCCTGTTTACGGCCTGTCTGATCACCTGACCTGAATGTGCCTCTTGTCCTGTTGGATTTAGATGAAGTGATGTTCCCAGATCTCAGAAATAACCTCTGTGAATACCGTGTTATTATTAGAAACTAGTGATAGAGACTAACCTGATAAGACCCAAGTTATAATTAAGAGAAATGACCCTTTCAAGGAGAATTTGGAGCACTCAGAGCTCATCAGCATCTCCGGACAGTTTGTTGACCTGATGCGTCACGATGAAGGACAGTTTCTGGTCTCGTCATCGAGTCACTTCCTGCTCTGTCCTCATATAAAGTTGATATGAGCAGGTTTGAATGCTCTGAGGCAGATTTCATTTGATGCGGTTCTGTGAGCTGCTGCCTCCATCTTTTTCTCAACGCTGCTTGCATTTTTTATTGTATTGACATGGACGTAAATAATTCAAGCATGTGGTGTGTGTGTGTGTGTGTGTGTATGTGTGTGTGTGTGTGTGTGTGTGTGTGTGTGAATGCATATCAACATTACACTGAGGTGTGATGCCAAAGAAAGCATTGAAAAAATTAATAAAACATTTAGTCCGTAGTTATTTGTTTGTTGAAGTTTTATAGATTTTCTGGCTGCACAGAGGAGAGATGATAAAATCTAAACGCTGTATATGAGAAAGTAATATGAGTGGATGGCATAAATAAGACTCCGAAATGGGTTTCAGTTTGTGGCCAAACCAAACTAAGACCAGCTTCCCAAAATAGCTTAAAGTTGAATATTTACAGCCCCTGTTTTCCCTTTTTTCTAGCCAACAACTGTCCACCCCATCACCACCATCTCCTCGTCAGCACATACCCTGAAGGCTCTTTGTGATTTGGAAAATAATTTTCTCTGCTGCGGTTTCTTGGTTACTGGATTTCTCTTCCAACTTCAGTGAAGTCATACCTCATCTTCCTTTCTCCGCATGCATCACTGATGTTTCTTTGTCATTGCAGAGGCTCGTGTCCAGAAGCACAGCCTGCAGACGGCGCAGAACCTCCTGCAGGAGGAGGTGGCACACGCTGAGGAGCATTCAGAGGTAAAGAAACCAATGGAAACCTCCTAAAATGGAGCTCCTTCCTCTTGTTCTTGCTGAGAATCTGAGCGCAGGCTTTCATCAGTTTGGCAGCACAGTTGTAGATGGTTCTTGAAAAGCGAGTCTGCAGTCTAGCTGACAGCCCACCCACTTCTGTGCAATCTGATCTCTGAAGACATGAGGCGTGTACATACAGTGAGCAATCCACCAACATCTGACAGCAACTAAGCCTCCACAGCCTCCACATACTGCACATGTGCTCAGTCCTGCATTCAGATTCAAGGATTTTGGAACAAACGTCTGCATCTTGCTATTAAATGTTATTTGTCCGGGTCATTTATTGTGGCGATGAAGCATTGGTGTGTTTCTGGAGATTTACTTACTGTGGCAGCTCAGAGCAGCAGACCATATTCCATCACAGCGGGTCATGGTTCCAACCAAGGGGGCGATAAACTGTGAAAACTGTGCACCCCAGTGAGTTCTACAGAATAATATGAAAATGATATGAGAATTGATATTGTATAATAATATTAACCAGCTACGTGACTGAAACACATACTTGTACTCTTTCATTATTCTAATCATTATATGGAAAATTACAGTTCTGTTTTGCTAGCAACTGCTAGCAAGTCACGTCCGACACTTAAAGCCAATAGAAGAAATCAGATATGATGTAAATCTTGCTGACAGCTCCACATGTTGCCATATTACGCAGAGCTAAAGTTACATAAGCTCAAATTATGTTAGCTTAAGTTACATGAGGTACAGTCACATTAGCTGCAGGTACCTCAGCTGAAGTCACGTTAGCTGAAGTTACGTTAACTACAGGTACGTTAGCTAAAGTTATGTTAGCCAAGTCACATTAGCTGAAGTCATGTTAGTTAAAGTTACATGAGTTAAAGTCACATTAGTTGAAGTTACATTAATTGAAGTCACGTTAGCTAAACTTAAATTAGCTAAACCACATAAGCTAAAGTTATGTTAAAGTCACATTAGCTGCAGTCATGTTAGTAAAAGTTACATAAGTTAAAGTCACATTAGCTGAAATTACATTAGCTGAAGTCACGTTAGCTAAAGTTACATTATCTTAAGTTACGTAGGCTCAAATTATGTTAGCTAATGTTACATGAGGTACAATCACATTAGCTGCAGGTACCTCAGCTGAAGTCATGTTAGCTGAAGTTACATTTTCAGGGACTACGTACGGGCCTGGAAAAGAGCGTACAGTCAGCTAACGCTGGATGTCATCACTCACCAAACAGAACAAACAAAGCGTACAGACACCAGTTTTTATGTTTAATTTTGTAGATTAAGTGACTCATGAAATAAATGTCGACAGAGCTGAAAAAATCCAACACAAACTGAATTATCCGCTGACCTTGATGCCTTCATAGCTGTCTAATAAATAAGCTGTGAAAGGATGACGAGCTCATTATGGCAGCGCTGCTTCATCACAGACACACGGTATGTTCATATTCTCATGTTTACCTCCATGCGCTCGCTGCCTCTCGCCTGTAGGCTTTTATTGTGTAACTCCCGTCATAAAACGCCATTTCTTGACATGTGCACACAGGAAACACACACAGCTGTTGGTAGAAGGGGTTTTTCATGATTCTGTCTAAATTATGATGCAGAGCAGTTAGTGGATTTTATTGTGTGTGTGCTGCAGAAATATTTGGACCAAGATCTCCCTCAAATATTTTTATGGATATCGTATTTTTGACTTAATCTCACCTGCCCAGTCGGCTCTTTGTGGGCTTTTCACGGGCTGTTAAGTGAATATTGTTCCGCTGACATGAAACTGCATATTTTAGTCTATTTTTCATGCTAAAAACCAAACAGATGTGCTCTGCAGTTTACTTAAAAAGATCAGCACCCAGAGCGGATTAATTAACCTGTTATATTTTCAGGTCTCCCCTGTCAGTTCATTAACCAGCCTGAACGCTGTTGTTCTGTCTGTGTAGACAGAAATTAATTTGCATAAAGCAGTAAAACAGCCAGACACAGAAAGAGCTGCAGACTCTGAACCAAGCTTCATATCCTCGTCCTTATCTGTGATCGATGTTGTGTTTTAAACCGCACTGCTGCCGTCACCTTGAGGGTTTGATAACCAGCTAGCACACATTTAAGTTATAAGGCTGTCAATGCAAATGTGTGTTGGAGTTGTAAAACATGCAGTTGTGGAGATTAAGATCCAGTTGTGGGGAAAAAAGCAGCAGTCTGTCTCTGTAGGGATGCTTTTCATAATGTTGTCAGACATGTAGAAGAACAATCTGAGCTGTCAGCGGGAAAAACAAACAACTTCTAATGGACCAACGTTGACGGTGAGCAAGCGACCGGAGGGAATACACTGCCAGCCTCAGCTCAGCACAGACAAAACTTCAAAAAATATGTCACTTGCACTCAAAAACACGGGAAAATAGGTGCAAAATCAGATAATAAGTGACCGAAACAGCAGCACCAACTGGAAGCGAGCGACCAATTATTTCAGTGCTGTTTATGTTGAAGTTATGTACAAGTAGTCTGTCATTGTACTGGGAGAGAGGATAAAAACACCAGCCTTAAATAACATCAAAAACTGGGTTAGATATGATCAAAGTCTGAAGGATTAAGTCTTTAAACAGCTTAAAAACATGTCAGCGTTGGTCAGTTTGGTGCTAAATGTCCATCTGTCCTTCACTTTGGGATTTGGGATCTTTTTCTTTCACGAGAGTCACTCGTGCACTTCATTTTAAATGGACTGCGTTGAATTTTGGCTACAGAATGGATGATTTGTGTGCTTCCAGTGAGACTTTAAAGATCAAATCATGTGTTAGCTTATGCAGCTTATATCCTGTTGGTGTTTTATTCCACTGCGGACACATAAAACATAAAGGGAGGCTTGAAGAACGTCCTTGTTTGAATAGAACTGTTATCTTTGGAGAGGCTGCATCATTTGTCTTCGTCTCTGTGGTGAACATCACTTCAGCCTCAGACTCCTGGTGGTTAATAACAGTCACCTCTGTGAACACGATGCATTCAGCGTCTTCTTCTGGGCTTAATCAGGACAGCGAGGGAGTCTTATTCACACATGAAACCCACACCGCCGCTCCAGGCTTGGATTGATCCACCTCCCCCACCTCACGTGGCACCGATCAATACCTCCACGACTCTGTCATTAGAGCGGCGGTCCGCTGATTGATTAACAGCCAGCACGAACAGCCTCGCTGAGAAAAGCCTCAGAGTGTTTGTGCAGGAGACGAATCACGATGTGTTTGCTCCTCGTCTGTTATCTTTATATTAATGAAAGCATACAGTAGTTTTCAGTGTTAATGATCGACACTGATTCTTTTAACGTTTCGATGAAAGGATCCTTGAAGCGACGCTCATCTGTCTGCAGGTGGATGCGGCTCCAGCAGACCTGAATCAGTACAAAGAGACCTCTGCAGCGTCTCTCGTTCTGTGGCCGTCTCCTCTGATCTCAGTCGCTTCACATTAAGCCCTCAGAGAGTCGTCGCTTCAGTGAAAGTGTGTTTTGATTTCCGTGATAGTTCTAGAACGAACGAGACAGTTTCCAAAACATCTTCTGTCAGAACTCAAAGTCGTGGCACCGCGGCCATGAAAACGTGTTTTTCCTGCCTTTGGAGGCTCCGACCAGCAGCTTCTTCCTCCTGTAATGTGTGTAAAACCAGTTTCCAAGTGAAAAAAGGGTGTTTTGGTGCGTCTCTGGTTCAGATTTCTGCTGAACGGAGGGCACGCAGGCTGGTCTGGGATCAGAGCTTCGGTTTGCTGCTCATTATGAGTTGAAGCTGAGAGGAGAATGATGCTGTCAGGGTCTGCACTGCTGCCAAAGTGACGTTTTCACATGGACGAAAACCCTGAATACAAGGCTTCATGATGAAGGATTCACCAGCAGAAATGTTTGCTGCTCTTATTTCCTCAAGCTGATAAAGAAAAGTAGGTTTTTTATGTCAAACATAACCGTAAATAAAACATTCCAGGTAAACAGTGAGGAAGAGGATTAAAAACAAGTGATAGTTAGCTGTTAATGAGGATATATCGTGTTTGCACTGATGGCAACTCTCCTCCATAATAACTAAATGAGATGCTACTAGTTTTAATTTGAACCATTTATTAAATCAAAAGAAAACACAATGTCAGAAAGCAACAAATAAGACGATGATTGATGTGGGATCAGTTAGATATAATTGTGTTATTTCCACGATTAATTAATCTGCAGACTATTTCCTGTCAGTCATTTTGTTTGTGAAAGGTGACATATTGAGTGGTTTGAGAGGCTGGAAGCATCAAGCTTTTGGTATTTTCGCTCGGTAAAATGTCTCTAATGATTCATTGATTATTAAAATTGTTGCCACTGATCGTTGTGTCGGCTGGCTGATTGATTGTTTCAGATCTAAATGGCTTGTCCCACTGACCCCGTTTCACCCATTCATGTTGACGCATGAGTGATGCAGTGTGCGCAGGCCGGCCGGCTGTCCAGCAGTGTCCAATCAGGAGCTCCAAAATCTCGTTTTCTCCACACAAGTGAAACGCTGAGAGCTGAAGGAAAGGACTCGTGTCAGGAAATACTCAGTCACTGCGGTCGTTAGCAAAGGCTAACAAAGCGGTAGCAAAGTGCGTGTGATGGGGGCTGTTTTTAGCTGCTGGTTAATTCACATGTAGCTCTGGTTTCACAGCAGCTGGGTGGTGAACGTGGCATCGACTCAGAATAACTGCAGGTAATAAAGGAACATGTCACCCAGTGCAGCAGGGCGGCTCACTGATGTGCTTTTAGTAAGGATGGAGCTCAGAGAAAACAGGCTCACAGGAAGGACGTCTGTCGGGGTTTGGACACACAGACGTTTCGGATCAGCACATAAGAAGTGTGTGAAATCAAACTGAAACGAGTCGTGAGGAATCTCCTTCCTGTCAGCCTCCAGTTGAAGTACCGCAGATTAGTGGGGGAAGCTCATTGGGAGGATTTTACACTCTTCTTGCACACTTCTGCTAATTCTCACTGCTTTAATGGTCGTTTCTATGGAAGAGAATCAGCAATCGATCAGCCAGAAAGCAGCTGAAAGTCAACTCTTCTTAATTAGTTTAAGTCACATTTTGAGCTAAAATGCTCAATAACAGCTGGTTTCTCCTTCTCAAGTGTGATTATTTGCTGTTTTTTTATGGTCTGTCATAGTAAACTGAATGTTTTGGGGTTTGTTTTGCTGGTTAGACGAAACTGAATATTTGACCTTCTGACATTTTATTGACAAAATGATTCTAATGAAAACCCTCATTAGCTTCTTTTTCTTCTTCTTCCACACTGTTTACTTGACATGTCTTCACTCACAGTCAGTTGATCTTTATCATCAGAAACAAAAAAAACCCTTTCCTCTGTCAGATTAAGGAAATAAAAGAAATCTGTCTGATGCGGTTTGATTCCTGCTGCAGAAACCTGATCATTAGGTGATAAATACAGTTTTTAGTCTCGTTTTTGAAAGCATTTGAAGTGTTTCCCCCCCCGTCTAATTCAGACTTTGTGTTAGTGTCACGTTCAGTCATCACAGCAGAGTGAGACCATCGTTCCTTTCATCCCACCGACTGATCTCACAGCAATACTTGTATTTGAAATAAAGAACCTCGTCACAAACCTGTTAATGTGACTACACGACCAAAAAATCAGGCTCCGCCAGCTGAAATGAGGTTTTTCTAATCCTTTACCCCGATGACAGAAACCTCATTTACATGACGTGTCAGAAAGAAATCAGGTTACTGCAGAAAGCCAGCCGAGTGCCGAGTTCTTAAGTGGATGGAAATACACATGAAGCTCTATATTTTGGAAACAAACCTCCCACTGTTTCCCAGCGTGAACACGCAGAATGTAATGAACTGACCAAAATGTGAATAAGCCTCTGCTTTTTAATCCCAGGCTTGTAAAACAAAACTAAATCAGAGCTGGCTTTGAAACAATCACGGTGGTTTATGCAGCGATTACTTCACAAATATAACTTCTGTCCTCGACCAGACGAGGCTCGCACTCGGCTTCTCGCGTCCTGGGAACTCGTTCAGAGACGGATCACACGGCTTTCAAGCTCTGCCAAATGTAACAGTTGCAGCGTTAGCTGTTAGCTGTGTAAAATGTCCTCACAGTGATGTACTGTGGCTGACAAACTGTGCCAAAGTTCATGGGTAAACATCCCGGAGCTGATTAAATCCTCTTTCTCCTCGGAGGAGTTTGTTTGAAGGGTTCCCTGTGGCGGACCTCCCTTTGTGTGTTGTCCCGTCTGCTGATGTTGGTTTATTTGTCTGCCCTTCTTCACAGGAGCTGCTGGAGAAGTTCATGGAGGGAAACCTAAGCCTGGATGAGTTCTTGGACTCCTTCCAGAGCTCCAGGAAGACATACCACGTCCGCCGGGCTCAAGCGGAGAAGATGCAGGAGGTCGCTCGGGCCAAGCAGCAGCCGAGCAAAACCAAGAGGGCGGAGGAGAGCAAAGTCCCGGAGGTGAAGAAGGACTCGGAGCAGCCTCAGGAGCCTCAGCGGCCCAACGGCTTCGTAGCACAGGGACCTCTGAGAGTGTTCCAGGTGCGCTACGGCCTCACGCCGGCCATCCTCCTCCCCCATTACCCCGTTTCTCCCCCCGCCTCGGCTCCAGGCTATCAAAGCAGCACCCCCCCGCCAGAACCCCAACCGGGACAGACCCACATCCTCAGCCCCAGCACCCCGCTCCCAGGACACGGCCAGCCGGTCGGCCTCAGGGTCATCGGACAGTTACCGGGCGGCTGGCCGGCCAATGGGCGGCCGGTCAGAGTGCAGCAGCTTTACAGGCCGAGCCCTCAACAGCCCGAACCGCCGTACCGATAAGCAGGAGGAGGAGGAGGAAGAGGAGGATGAAAAGCTGCTTCGAGAGGTCTTCCAAGACGTGGAACCAAACAATCATGTAAGCAAAGACTGATCCAGAGACAGGCAGCACCGCAGGCGTCCGTTTCTGTTCTCCATCCATGACACACAAATGTAACCAGAGCAGAGATGGTGAGGCGGCGGCGGAAGCAGGGACCAGGGACCAGGAACCAGGGATGGGCTCCGATAGCCACATTTAAGCTCCGACGAACCCTTTATCCGACCTTCAACCTCTCCTCATTCTTTCTCAAGACACGTTAGATCAATCGCTGATCGTACATAAACAATGAACACAAATAAGACAAAAAACAAACCGTTTAACGATGAGGTGAACTCGTGATAGAAGCACAGATATCAAGAAAAATGACCAAATCAGTCAAATCTGAGCGAGTTAACAAACACTTCCGGTGGGGTTCGCAGCCGCGTGGACGATGGAACAAAAACACGCCGCTGACACGTCGTCAGCTTTGACGCTGCGTTGGAATTAAATGAAATGCTTTCGAAGTCCATCCCTGAGGAGGAAGGTTTTTATCGTGACTTTAAATTTTATTTTTTTTATACTTTTCATGGAGGAAGGTGAAGCACAGGGTTGTGAAGCACAACGAGGGAATGAAAGGAGGATCCCATCGCTCATTCGTACAGTTTAGCACAGAGACGCTTTGAGACGCCAGGAGTCACTGAAACGAATGGGGCATCAATAACAAGGTGCTTGATATGATCCCTCACTGTCTCTCCTCGTGTCGTCAGACAGTGACGTTCATGCTTGGAAACATCATGAAGAGTTGAAGCAGCAGCTGGTGTTAATGATCGATACCTGGACTAAAACCCGCCGGTGTTTCTCTGCGGCGCCTCGTGTGCGAGCATCACAGACGATCACCCGAAGCCGTCTGCCTTCTTGTGCGATTTCACGATCAGCGTCGGCGCTCACAAGATTTATTTATTCATGTAAATCCTATTTTAAATGGCTGACTTCAAAGCTTCTTGTTTACCGTGCTAAATGAAGAGCTGCATCTCCTTTCAAGGCGGCCAGTGTTTCTCTTTCTCCCCCCGAACGGAGACGCACAGCGAAGGGAATTTAATCTCTATGAGAATGCCAGCGCTCTGCCAGCCCACAGTCGAACAGGAGGAGGTTTAGGAGGCTTCCCTCTCGCTTCACTCTGCTGTTTTCTCATTATCCATCCTTCACAATCGAAAAGGGAAAAGCTCTGGAATGTAGTTTTCGACGGTTCTGCTCTTGAACGCTCATCAATAACTCATAAGTGCATGCTTACCACAGCTTGACAAAGTACATGAAGATGCCTTTTGCAGGCCGGTGCCCAGTTGCATAAAGCATCTACAGAAAACACTCAGAGGTCTTTGAAGATTTGCATTGAGTTGTTCTGATTTCACCCACGTTGTTTGCCTGGAAGCCTTCTGAAATAAGTAAGAATGCATTTCAGGGCTCTGATGGCTTCATTAGAGGGTAGTTGTGGGATGTTTTTTACAACGTGGGTAATTTTTGGGATTTTTGGCCATCGTTTCTGTCTGCAAACAAACTGCTGAGATCTGTGAATGCAGCTGCATCACGAAGAGGAAGTGGAAGTGCCAAAAGATGCTTCATCTCTGTCATCTGATATCCAGCCTCCAGCTCTCTGCCCACGTCTCTGCATCTTCGCTTTCTCCTCTGATGAGCTGAAACTCGGTGAAGCTGCTTCACTCATTACCTGGAAACTACATTACCCAACAAATCCTAAACTTTCTGACGCAGAAATGCAGCTTTTTGTGTCAGTGAAGTGAATTAATGAGCGATATACAAACACACGCTTTCAGTTTCTTCAGTTTATTTGTTCCTTCTTAGTGTTTCTGGTTTGTTTGGCTGGTTTTTGTATCTGTGTGTCTGTTTTGTTTTGCTCCTTGTGTTTTTATTTATTGTGGAAAAATTCAAAAGAATAAAATGTCATATAATAAAAAGAAAGATCAGACAGGTTGTAAACAAACCTCCAGATCAGAGAACGTGAAGGTGGAATTATGAGCTTTGATTATTGGCTGGTTTCTGATCATCTGACCTTCTTTCTGGCGACGCGGCCACATTCACAGATCTTACTGTGATTAAAAGTGTTATTATTATCCTTAAATTAATTATGGCTCAAAGACACAGTGGATTTTTTAAGTCTGTTAAATCCTGAACAAGGAAATTTGTTTTAATTAGTAAATGAAACTGAAAGGAATTTTGTTGTTTTGCAATATTTCTCCTTTTCCTCTTCAGTTTAGTTTTTGACCTTTCATTCTTTCATTTTGTTGTTTTGGTCATTATTTTTATTTAATTTAATGCCTTTGCCTGCAGCGTTTTGCTAAATAAAGGAAGGACATCTCACCTTTTTTAATATGCAAACTCGTAACACAACCACAGAAAGAAGATTTAAGAAATCACTCATTATTTTACCTCATGTAAAAATGAAGCCAGAACCAGGAGATGGTTAGCTTAGATTAGCTTAGCTTAGCTTAGCATAAAGAATAGAAACAGGGACCCACCAATGGGATTTTGATCCCTTTGGATGGAGCCAGGCTAACAGTTTCCCCCCGTTCCCAGTCTTTATGCTAAGCTAAGCTAACTGGCTTCACATTTGGAGTACACATGCGAGAGTAGTGTCAATCTTGTCATCTCAAGAAAGCGAATAAGTGTATTTCCCAAAATGTCAAACTATTCCTTCAACCACAGATCTGACGATGATCATTTCAAGAAGCGTCTCTGGGACGTAAAGCTGTGATGTAACTGGGCGCTGGCTGCGAACAGACATGCAGCTCTGTGTCCACTCAGGGTCTTAGAGGGAAAAGTGCAGTGCGGATGGACCCGGGGTGATGCTGAATCCAGACCCGTGGACCTCATGCCCCCTCCCCCTTTACAGGTGCCTGCCACGCCACATCACCTGCAGCCCCTCTGTGTCAGTGAGATTTGAGTGAAGGTCGAACAGTTCAGTCCTGAGAGGGTTTTTATTTTGATTTATTCGCACCAGCGTTGTCTGTTGTGGCCAAAACAACCAAGAATCCACCATCAAAGAGTTCAGTGGGGTTTCACTCAGGCCACACGATCCATGTAAGATTGGACGCTTCTGTGTTTGAAATATTCTAAAAATGTAAAGTGGTTGTTTCTGCGACTGTGGTTTGTTTGTCCAGTCTGTTCTATTACGTGTCTTTTTTCTATCGAGGATTCCTCCAGCAGCCTTCTTTGAAGGGGAAAAAAAGCTGTAATGAAAAACATTGCTTTAGTATTTAAATGGAGATAAAGTGCGGCCGCTCGCTGAGCCAAACACCCTCAGACGTTTCACTTGATTTGCATCGCAGCGTCTCAGATGAAGTGAACTGGGGCTGCGGGCGCTCGTACCAGATGATCATGAGCGATGTCAAAGCCGATCAGCGCTGCAGTGAGTGAAGACGAGCTAATAATATCCAAGTCGACTCGCTTCCTGCGCGTGTGTGCGCAGCGCCAGCAGCCACAGTTCAGTATGTGTGACTGGACGCATGTGGCTGTCAGAATAAACAGAGCTGAAGGAAGGAAATGTCAGAAAAGCTGACCTTTGACCTGCCTGCACAGAGAGGAGGAGTGATATTCTCTCTTTAGCTTTGTTGTGATTCAAGGAGCCTCAGGTAGAAAGTGTTTGTGGATTTACAGCAGAAAATCAGCACGTTCAGCCCTTCATGCTGAACGATGTGCATGAGAACGAGCACAGCAGCTCCCACAGTTTGTGATTCAAACATTTGTTCTGCACACACACAACTATCATTAATTCATGTTAAAGGGCGACATGCAAAAGCAGCCACACACAGACTCCTGTATCATGACACGTCTCGTCTTCCTGTGTGCACAAGACATCAGCGCCGTGACCTTCAGCACATTTTGTCACTTGAGATGTTCCAGCATCATAAAACCTCCAGAGGAGGCTTTGTGCTGCATAACACATGGCCAAAATGTGCCGTGACGGCTACTTTCCAGGCCAAAATAATTGTGCTAAATGATCTGAAGACGCGGCTTTTACATTTTCCAGCCTCTTTAAACCGAAAGACCGCAGTCACAGCTCCTCATTAAAGATGGAAACGTCTCACTCCTCACTTATCGACCTTATAACTTCTGTGTGGAAACAGTCTGTCAACGACATCCAGACTGACGCTAAAAGTCAGAGAGTTTGAGAAAAGTTAAGCACAGGAAGTAAATCCTTGTTTGTGTGTCTTCGCGCTGTTCAAGCTGCGACTTAAGTAGGTTACAAATACACAAGAGAAGTCAAATATACCTCAGAGCTGAACAGAACCCAGGAAGAACATCCAGAAGATGAATTCAATAAGCAAATAACAAGGAGATAAAACAACTGCGAAGTGGTAAAGAAACTGGTTCCCAGTGTATGGGTTGGGACCCCACAGGGGGCCACAGGATGCATTTGAAGGGTCCAGAGGCTTATTACAGCGCACAGAGTGTTTTCACATACGAGGAAGAAAAGTCAAATAATCAGTAAAATAAATCTGTTTTTAAGATGAAAAGAGCTGCACAGTAACCAAAAGAGGAAGGCAGAAAAACACAAACCTCGTTTCTGCCATGCAAAGTTTTATTTTCAGCACTTTTTTTCTTAGAAATAAAGAGTTTGTTTTGTGGAAGCTGCTCTAATCAATAGGCTGTCCTGAGCCAGTCACAGGGATCAGTATTGATCCTGGAGTGTTGTCATGGATCTGTGTCGGCTAAAATAAAGATATTAAATTCAGATCCTTTCCATGCTGAACTGTTCAATCCAGATCTTTTCTGTGAAGCTGCTCTCCTTTAGATTTCACTTCATGTGCGACTGAAAATGTCAAAATTATTTGTGCTTATTTAGCTCAGATGCTAACATCTGCTGTCGAAACTCTGCTTTTAGCAAAGAGGCGAACAAAACATCCTGAGGCTTTGACCACATGCATATGGGTTTTTTCACAAAATGAACATTGTTTGGGCCTTTTAGGCCGTGAAATAAAGACTTTTCAAAATGCCCTCTAATGTAAAACAGCATTATTTACTCATAATGAGGATGTGCAGATGAAACAACAATGTGGACTACAGGTTCATGTTTATTAGCGCCGCGTGCCAGAAAGCTGTTAAATCTACAAATAAACAATTAGCTGATGTTGTTTGTGTGCTGAAGTTAATGCCACCAAAGGTAAATAAGCTCACTGTGCTCGATCACAGCGTTCCTCTCTGGTATTTGATGTATGCTTCATGTAGATGTTATCGCCACCTACTGGCCCGGCATGCTTGTATGAGCGTTTGGAGTCAGAGATATTTTATCAAATGAAGGTCGTTTTTTTTTAACAGAGGGGAAAATGTTTTACAAAATATCCATATTCGTGTGGTCAAGGCCTCAGTGGAGCATTTAGCAGCTGAATCAGAGCTAAAAAAACGGAGATATGTTGGACTTAATGGCCATAAACAAATGCTAATGTGCCACCATGTCTGCTGGATTTATACATGAGCAGCTGTTTGCAACTTGTTCATCATATCAGCTTTATAAGGAGATAATTCAACTGTATGTCAGTACTACGTTGAGTTAAAGCAGGTTTAAATTAACTAGTAAAAATTATTAGAAACAAACATGGAGCAAACATCAGTCTTTGGTTACAACTACAACACATGAAACCAGTGATGATGATGTGGTCAGAGGAAGACAGAACTGAAGCTAAAAAAGCTGGGAACCACGAACAGAGAAGAAGTCAAATCCAATCATTCCTCTTCAGTGAAGGCGAACTGTAAAATATAGACTCAGTGTTACAATACTTCACATTTACAGAGGCAATAAGTGTTTAATAGGAAGAGGAATAAAAGCCCTTATCTCACTGCCAGCAGGTGTGTGACTGAAGGTCACTGCTCTATATTACTGATCCAGCTGTGAGAGGAAACCACGAGCGCTCACATCTGTCCGTGAGGTGACCCTCATCTGATCTACAGACACTGAACGAACCTGATCTGAGCTCAGTCATTCTGTGGGAAACCTACGTCCAATTGATCATTTCTCAGCATAAATGACATGCAGCCCAAAGCCGTTCCCTCGGGACGTTTTGAAACGTCTTTGTGAAGCAGCTGAGGAGAATCAAGCTAAAATATTCATATCAGCTCCATCAGTCCATTCCCAGCTTCTCTCTGCCGGCTGAGAAGCTGCTTAATGTAAATGTGATGGATATTTACGCCGGCAGCTGACCAGCTGGTCGAATGAGACGCTGTTGAACATCTGATTCACTGATGCTGTGTGCGTGTGTTGAATCCGCTCATGGAGGCAATTTCGAGAACAATAGCGTAAAAGAGTTGCGCAACATCTTCCTCGCTGGCAGAAGAAAGCTTTCGGAGAAAAGCTGCAGAAATAAAAATGTCACTGTCCCTTCACCACAGTCACATCTGGGATTTAGCACAGTTAGCTGCAAAGCAGAGGCAGATGCTTCGCTGGAATCCTGCGTCTCCATTAATCAATGCTTTCAATTTATTGGATAGATTAGCAGGAAATTCATCATTCCCACAGGAAAAGCGATGGTTCACTGACTTAAAAATGCTATAAGAGATAAACACTTTGTTTGCTAATGATTTTCAGTCTGATTTGTCCACCTGTGGTGCAGCTTCCCAACTTCTTTTGGCCTCGTGGTTGCACGTCATCATGCTGCACGATACGTTGACTTATGGGTAAAAAACTTGGAGCAGCTGTGAAGCCACAGAGCGTGCAATCTGTGAGAACAAGCAGTCAAATCTGGCAGTTTGAGATTCATAAAAATGTTCATACAGAATGAAAAACAGGCAGACACCACTTCAGTTTTACGGGAACTGAAGGTGTGTGTGAGGAGGGGAAATGAGCATGTAAAAATGAAGCACAGCGGTAATTACACACCAGAAATAGGTCGTAATTAAAAACTAGCTCCATTAGCTACACTAATTAATCATTTAATAGTTAATTAAAAGGCAGCACAGTTGCTCAGCAGTTAGCGCCGTCACTTCACAGCGAGCAGGCTGAGCGCCGCTCGCTCACACTGTTTCCTCCCTCAGTGCCAAAATATCAGCTGATTTATATCAATCCAACACAGGATTTACTCACCTTAGGAAACTAAGATAACTTTACATCTAAATCAGGTATTTGTGCTCAAACACAAGTTCATGACATGACGCCACTCAACCCACAGTCCATAAATGCTTCTTTGTTTTACCTCCATGAATCTGAAGAAACATGATAGAAATAAAAACTGACATTTTCTACAGACATTCATGGTTCCCAGAGGATGAATCCTGATGACTGTGGAGATCCACTAAATTTCCCTCTAGCGCCATCGTCAGGGCATAAACGCTGATCATCGATGAGGCGTCTGCGGTGTTAAACACCAGTGATTTGAAGGAAATTTCCAAAACATAAAAAAGTTTCTGCTCTTGCCTTTTCTTTGACCCTGATTAATAATTTTCTGAGGTGAAACAAAGGCTGCTGGGGAAGTTCTTATGCATGCTGAGCTTCACATAAACAGTCTAAAATACGATCGTGGTGACGAAGCCCATTATTGTTTCTCAACACTCAACATTCAAGTGACCTTAAACAACATGTTTACATGTGAGATGATTCCATTTTGCTTCCCATATGGATACAGGAGTTGTCAATAAAATACATTTGACACTGATTCAAAGAGTTTGGGCTGTTTTTAAATGTGATAATTTGAATTTTTCTTCTGCTGCAGTCACAAAATGTTTCATTAAATGTGTGTGTTACAGCAAAGGCAACGATCAGGACCACCGCTGTGTAAACAACATCTGAAACATGATGGAGATTACATGTGGATGTTTACTTTCCACATAATATATTTTTCTTTGCAAAATACTTTAGACGGAAATGTTGCTCTCCTATGACAGGTATTAAGTACAGTATGCTTTACTACACTACAGACATACTGCAGTATTTTTTTCCTCATATGCTTTCAATAGTTTAACTTTATTCTCTAAATCAAGCAGTGGGCCTGTAATTAAGGATGTAGCATTTTCAGGCAATAAGTCCCGCCCCTGAGCAATCATAGCTTAGCAAGGTAGCTTGCTCAGCAGGTGTAGTTACAGTTACTATGGATTGGAGTGATACTCCTCATATCAAAGACTTTGGATGGTGGTTTCTTTTATACTTTATCCACAAACAAAAATACAAGAGAGTGTTTTCTCCTCTAACGTTAGCATGTCCTGCTAACTAGCTCACAGCTACACTACACTAGCTACACTTGATTTATTTTTTTAAAAAGCTCTAGAAATGAGTGCCTGCAGCTCCAAACAACAAAGAATGAAGCAGGCTGCTGCACGAAAATTATGAAAAATCCTACTTTAAGCCTTGAAACAAGGATTTCTGCATTGAAAATAAGTTGGCCGAAGAAGAACCACCAGTAATCTTAACTTTAACATTATCACGAGCTGCTATCTCCCTCTCAGCCCTCGTCACTGCCTGGGCTGCCTCAGACTCACTGTGCCGATCCCTCCCCACACTTCTCATTGTTATGCAGATGAAGCCCAGTTAACTCGCTTCTGTAAATCCAAATGGGATGAAAGCTGTTTCAGAGGAATGTGCCTCATGTTGGAGCTGGTCTTAAATGAACAACCTGACTCCCTGTGAGAGACACACTGCTGCTACAACAAGGTCCGTCAGCGCAGCGTGAAGCAGCAGGTGAATATCAGATGCTGCTTTGGAAACTGCAGGGCATCCGGGGAAAGTGGGAACATCAAATGTTTGTAGTTTGTTGCTGAACCTTTTCAAACATCACTGAGCATATTAAAGAGAGTCTGCTGGCAGAACTGGGACAGACTGGAAAAAAAACACATTTTTTGCAGCATTAATTGTTTATAATAATAATATTTTTATGGTAATGAAAGCAGCTCTCTGATGCTCTCTAGTGGCCGGGTCAGCTGTCGCAGCTGTTATGAGTGTGCAGCCTTCAGTGCAGGGAGACGGGATTATTGATAAGGAGGAAGTCATGACACGAAAGTCCTCACAGTAAAAGCAGCAATACAACAAAGAAAAAGTACTCCATTACAAGTAAAAGTCCTGCACGAAAGTACCAAAAGTTAAAGTCCTTATTATGCAAAATGGATTATAACTATTGTTGCATTGACTGCCTTTATTTTGTCACAAGCTTACAGTTTACTGTACGTCTAAACAGGACCTCCAGGTGTGAGCCTCTGTGAACTATTCATTTAATTAACACTAATTAATAGATGCCAGTTAAATTGCATGAAACTGTTTGAGAACAGCTGCTGATGGTTCTAAAATGACAGTTTAACATCTGAGCAGAGCTGATTCGACAGCGTTAAGTTTTCTGCTGAGTTTTAATTAATAACCTTTCATCCAGCTGTGCTTCGTTTGTCGTCCGGCTGACCAAAGCTAACCAAAGCTAATCCTGCCGCCCTGCACACACGTCTGATGTGTCAACAAGCCTCTGAACCCTCTGTGGTAACAGTGTTAGCAGCGGCTGATAGCTGCAGTGTACAGCTGCTAACACTGCACGCAGAGTATTTGCATTTGAAACCTCTTAATGCTCGTTCAAGCTGACCTTTGTGCCCCTCAGTTCACCTCCTGCTCAACAATGAGAACAACACAGCCTCTGCTGAGCCAGAGAGGTCAACACACAAATAGTACAGCCGCTTCTCTGCATGGGTGACGTGATGTTTAATGACTAAAACCACTCTGAAAATATTCCATTACAAGTATAAAGATGAGTTCTGCTAATTTCCCACATGGGGATAATCAGAAGGCGGGAGGCTGAGGATTCAGAGGTGCATGCTGGGTGATTTCTGTCAAAGTGAGCATCGATCGATTGAGTGAACAGCCCATTGAAATGCAGCACAGTGATGCTGTCTGACGTGTTTCAGATAAAAATAAGACATTTAGCAGATAAATACGAGCGAGGTGAAGTCAGGACATTTCTACAAGCAACCAAAGGCACAAAGCAGTACCTTTACTGCAGTATATGCAGTATTCTCCTTTGTGTAACACTGCAGTCTTTGTTTCTCAGCACAACTAATATCAAACTTTTTTTTTTTTACATTTCTCTTGTCCTCCAGTCACACCAACATTACTCACTGATGAGTGTACTTTCCAGTTCTAGAGTACATGTGTGTTTCCTGGTTTCTTCTGTTGTACCTCAGTGTCGTGCAGTAAGCTCGCCTTAGCATGAGATACCTGATCGTATCTGGATTTCATACCTTTATCTCTGGGGAAATTTGTACCGCAGAGCAGCTTCTTTCCTCAAGAGGAGCACAAATGAAAGGTGGAGGATCACAGCTGCTGTGCCTGACAGGACATGACAGGACATGTCACATGATTCACCTTTAGCCAAAGACTGATTTTAGGATAATTGTTGTACAGTTTTTTTCTACAGTTTAAACCTGGGGCTAAAAGTGTGGAAATGTACTATTGTACCTCTCTGTGGGTGTGGGCAGGCAGGCAGACAAAGGACGATCCTGAAGCTCGAGGGAAAGCAGTTACTGACAGGAAACACCACGAATGAATCTTTAAACTGGAGTCCCGATCCTGACTGCCACTGCAGAACAATCTGGAAAGGAGGAGAAGAGCCGGGATGATGCACTGGAGAAGGTGATGAGCTGATGGAAGGCAGGTGTGCAGGTTGAGCAGGTATTCAGGTGTGAAGAGAGGGGGAGCAGCACTCAAACGCCTCGTCCATAGACAGAGACAGACAGGGGAGCAGGACTTCACATGCAGGACTTTTAGTATTTTCACACTGTGGTACTTTTACTTCAAAAGATCTGAGTACTTCTTCCACCACTGCTGCTGTGACACTTTCCTGCAGGGGATCCATAAAGTTCATCAACGTGTAGAACAATAAAAGACAAAGACTGAACAAAAATTCAGTGGATTGTTTAAAAAAGGTTTATTCCAGCTAAAGATGTTACTTTCCCTGAGAAGAAGCTTCAGTGTTACACAATATGATCTACAAACTGTAGACTGGTCACAATTAAAATCACTTTGCAGCTACTGTACGTTCACAGTTTCCTAATTATCAAGACGTGCCAAAACAAGCAGCACTCAGTTAGTGTTTTAGTAGGAATAATGAGAAAACTCAGAGGCCTGCCCACATTTTATTTCCCTCCCCGGCCTCTATAACATGAAGTTTTTCATTAGAACAGGCTCAGGCGCTAATCTCCTCTAGAAGGAGCCTTCCCACTGTGCCATCCAGTATTTTACTCCTTTCATTTTCCATGTCAAAGCTTCAGTCCCTCCTTCTCCCTCTTCCACATTTTTCCTAGACGGAGTCACAAGTCCCAAAGGTGCTTTGATTGTAATGAGCTGCTGAGCGAGAGCTTCACTCGCACTCACGTCTGAATTTTTAGCCATCAGTTTAATAACTTTCAACGTCTGTGCTGTTCAAGGTCCACCGTTAATTCACGTGTCGGCTGGAGGAAGCAGCGTGGTCAAATACTCCCTCAGCGACGCACTCCTCTGCAGTCTGACAGCTGAAACTTTGTTTAATAGGAAGTGACAAACACGTGGTTCATCTCGCTCATCCTCTCCTGTCTGCTCACATTTTGGTGATGTCCACAGAGTCGTGGATGTCAATCACCTGGAAGCCCAGGTTGTCGATGCCCAGCTTCTCCTGGTTGTTGTGATTTTCTTGATTGTGGCTGTTGTGGTTTCTCTGGTCTGAGTCTGTCTCGAAGCAGCGGACACAGTGCGGCGTGGTGACGCGAACGCTTTTGGAAAAGTTTGAGAAATCTACGCGGTACTTTCCCGTCTTGGTGCGAGAGATGATGGGCAGGAAGCTGTATCCCCACTGAATCTCCTGTGGGATGTAGGAGGTTCGGACCTGACAGGCGGAGCTGGTGGACTCGGCCATCCCATCCAAAAAGACCACCAACTCGAAGTCCTGCTGGGGGAGGGAGTCGGCTGACAGATTGTAGAAAGGACTCGATCTGTTAATCACGTGGTAGAGGGTCAGAGGGCAAACAAAAAACAAGTTATCCTTGCCGGCGTCAACCATAAACTCAATGTCCACCTGGTCCAGGATGATGGTCTCTCCATCTGGTGTGGTTGTTGTCCTGAGCAGCTTGCCGTAGATCTGGCTGCCGATCAACAAGGTCTTTCGAAGGTTGGCCACTCTGATCAGGAGACACAGACTTCCTTTCTTTAAGCAGATGACAGCGGTGTCGCTGAAGGTGACGGTCTTTGCCCTTTTTTTGGGTAATGAGATCTTCGCCAAGATGACGCCGCACATGAAGCAGTTGATGAAGACTCCGATTAGAGACTGGACGATAATTAAAGCCACAGTGCCAGCACAGTGCCCGGTCAGCGCCCTGCCACCGTACCCAATGGTGGTCTGGGTCTCCAAGGAGTAGAGGAACGCTGTTGTGAGGCCGTTAACGTTGTCCACACACTGGACATGTCCAACTGTGCGGTTTTGTCCCGTCAGGTCCCCGTTGCTCTTTGCGATCCAGTACCACAGCAGGCTGAAAATGAACCAGCTACCTGTGAAGGAAGCCACAAACAGGAGGAGAACAAAGCGCCAGCGGATCTCCACAAAGGTGGTCCAGAAGTCCACCAAGTACGCAAAGTGGTTACTGTACTCGATGTTGCCGAACTCAATGTTGCAGCGCCCATCTTTGGTGACCAGGCGAGCTTTGCGGCTTCGGTGTCCAGCTGGCTGGATGTGACCCTGGAGCAGCTGGAACATCCTGGAGCTGGAGAGACCAAACGCAGGATTAGTACAAAGCAGCGTCCACGTATTCCAGAGCAGGACTCACCTTGTGCAGGTTTCACAAATTTGCCTCAAAGAGCTTTACAGTCAACAACAACCAGAGCCGTAGACAGGCCATGTAAAAACCACGTTGAATATTTTAACGTTTGATTATTATTTGATTATTCGCTCCAGGGACCGGACAGCTAAGCTAAGTGTTGAGTCTGAACCTGGTTCCTTGTGTTCCAGCAACCATCTGTGTAGCCTATTGATCGAAAACTATTAAATAAACATCACTGTTGCACTGAGTGACATGTTCCTTCATCACCCTCGCCTTCATCATCATCTTATTTTGACCAGAATTACTATTTAACCTGAACTTTAGCACCTTTAGCATCTGTGCTCCAGGCAATCTTCATCTTTTGCATATCCTGCAGTTTCTTGATTTGTTTTCAGGCAAATGGAAGTTCAAGTGATTGATGGGTGACATGGATGAACATGTCAGTCAGAACATGCAAATAATCCTGCTGTAAACGAACAGCGTCTAACTTCTCTTCTTCATTATTACAGGAGTGTGTTTAGCACAGACCTGCAGCACGCTGGCTGTCCTACACAGGCTCAAAGAATGCATTGTTCATTTATTTGAGTTATTGCACCTGTTTGTAATGTGCAGCGTGCACCACGTGGTCCACTTTGAGTCTTACATAACAGCCACTGATTAGACTCCAGACTCTAGAAACAGGTTTCTTTTGACTGAATCTGGCACTAAAGACGCAGAATAATCTTATTAACAACATGTTTTGCCATCATTTTTCAGAGCTGCCTGTCAACTGTTGGTGATTATTATTTTTATAAACCTGCTATTCATTCTGATTATGTACATGTTTTATTAGTTTTATATCTTTTTGTTGTTGGAAAATGATAAAAACTGCTCATTCTGTTGCTGTTTTTTCCAGTTATTAAGCCTTGATAAGAGTTTAAAGAAGGACTGTCATTGGATTCCTTTAGTTCTTTGTGTTTTGCTCTCATATAATTGGCCAGTCACAACTGTATTCACCACAGTGTAACATCAGCATAAAGGAACATCTTCATAATAAAACTAACTTTCCTCTAATAATGCATGTGTGAGACATTACTCATCTTTGCTGTTAGAGATGTCTTAAAACCCACATCAAAGCACCACAAAACACTCAAAGTGAATCATTCATTCACCCTCACATCTGAAAAAAGAAAGTTTAGTTTCAACGTACCTGCTCAGTGAGACCATGGGCTCGGAGTGCTCACTGGATCTCCGCTGGAACTTCTGACTCCTTTCTTTCAGCGAGTGGCCATGGAGGCGTTGGAAGGATTTTAATCCACAGTGAAATTTCCTAATCCCAGCCACATGCCACCATGTACACTGGCTTCATGCGGACGGAGGAGCCAGCCGGAGAGCTCCCAGTGGGCGTCAGTTCTCTTTGAGTGGCGGGGAGACTCCCTTCATCGCTCCACCAAAAAGTCCAGCAGCACAAGCGGTTCATGAGCGGTGGGTTCGTGGCGGCTGAAGTTCTGAGGAGGGGACTTTTCTGGAAAAGCGCTCAGTGCTTTTGTCTGGCAGAAGGTGCATCTATTGAAGGGGCCAATGTGGCCGGTGCTGCACCCATGCTGTTTTTGTTTTCAGCCCTGAGAACATTTGGGATCTGCGTCAGGCCTCACAAAGAAATCCCCCAATTGCATTTCCCCTGGTCCCCCTCCCCCCCCTTCGAACCTGCAAGGCTGCCTCACATTTGCATCAAAATGAAGAGCTGCAGGGACAGAACGCTGCTGCCATATTCTTCTGGCTGTAGAAGGACCATTTTCATATTTATGGAGCACATTTCCATGATCTGTCCTGATATCGGAGAGGTCTTGGACCGATGAGATGCCCCTCAGCGATGGACACAGATGCCTTTAGCTGCATGCAAATGAAGGGAAGACGATGGCAGACAGAGTTCCTGCTGTATTGATTCAACTGCAGAGACCCTGCAAGAATCTTACAGTAATTTACAGAAACTATCTGCCAGAACACAGCTAGTGGTCTTTATTCAGGTGTGCATCTGCAAATATACAAATGATTTAAGTAAAATCACAGCCTGTAGAGAGCTGCTTAGAAATATACTGCAGACTCATTAAAGGAATTAAATTTATTTGCTCTCTTGCTGAGGTTAACCCTCATAACCCTCATAGGCATGTCTGTACACTCAACACGAAGCTAGCACCGGGCTAAAGGAATAGTTTGACATTTTGGGAAATTATGTGCTGTCTTGTTGAGTAAAATGAGAAAATTTTAATCACTCTCATATCTGTACTGGGATTATACAACTGTAGCCAACAGCCAGTGATCTTAGCTTAGCATTAAGACTGGAAACAGGGGGAAACTGCTAGCCTAAGGTCACAATATCTACCTACCAGCGCCTCTAAAAATGACTAATTAACTTGATTTGTCTTGTTTGTTTAATCTACGCAGTACTTAAGTGTAATTGGTGTGGTTTACAGAGGGTTATGTGCTGGATTATTTGTTATTTGGGACCAGTTAAACCAGCAGAGGTCCCAAGTTAGCTGGTTGTTGCTCATCAGAGTTGTACATGTATGTCAGATGTGTTACGTTAAACCTCGTATTAGACTGCAGTTTATTTAGGCTTCACACATAATGTCAATAGTCAATAGAGGATTTAATAATTGTTATTTATCAATGACACCAGATCATGAACACAGACTCTGCTGTGTTTGTGATTTTACTTCATAGCAACACAACACAGTGATCTGCATCAAACCTCCGACAACATCCTGCTCAATCGTGTCTCTCTCTGCAGTTTCTGTGCACAACATCCTCCACCTTATTAAAATCTGACCAAATCGCTACATGCTAACAGCTAATTCTGCTCTCTGAGCTGAAACGAGGGTTTTCCTTGTGGAGATGTTAAACATTTTCCACTCATTACTGTTGCATTTTTTGCAGTTTATGGCACAAAAACAACTTTTATGTTGTTTTCTCCATAAAATCTTAATTATTATGTGTTTTTTTCTGCTCCCATGTGCAAGAATGCCTATTCTCAGTATTTGTATTGTTGGACTCATTTCACCCTGCAACACTTCACTCACAGTTCATTCAAAGTGACAGTCCAATCATCAAAAGAGAATAACTTGCAGTTATATCCCTTCATCACTGGATGATTAATGTATTGAAGTAATTATAGACGTATGTCTTCTACAACGCTCCAAACAGAAATCTAAAGAGCTCCTGATCGAAACTCTGGTGTTTTTATTTCAGCGTTTCAGGATGTGATTTATTGTTGCATCATACGAGTGGATTTAATTTATATTGTCTCTGTAATGGAAACATTATCCACTTCATTACCATCACTCTGTAGTTTGATTATTGTGTAGTATCAGTGAATGATGGCGTCTGTTTAACCCTAACCCCACTTTTTTTTTGCAGTTCTACTTTCAGATTTACCTCAAACATACTGACATGACTAATACCCTTCAGGTAAAGCTCTTGATGTGGTTCTGCCAATGACTCTTCTACAAGCTTCACTCTTACGTTTTTGGTTTTTGCTGGTGTGTTGCAAGCTGCAGGAAGCTGACATGTAGAGGATGTGGAGGTGGCTGGTGTCACTGTGCCTGATCTGGGGAGGGGAGGGGGTGTTCAAAAACCCCCCTGTAGTTGCAAGAGGAAACCACAGCATGCTTGGTATCATCGAGCTTGGCGAGCTGTGCACAGTGGTTTGAGCAGAATCCCAAATGAGCCTCATGTTGCTCAGCGTTTTAAGTACATTTTATTCAAGTACAGTTCTGAGTATTTGACTTGAGTATTTCAAAAAAAGTTTTCTCCATGCTCAAAGCTTACTGGAAATCCCAACATGCAGTAATTATCCCAATATTCTCAGCAGCTGACGATTGACATTTCTGCTTCTTTCAGGTCATCATTCAAGGCTTTACAGAAAGCTCAGACTCTAAAAAAACCTGCTTTAATGAGCTAATTACTAAGAGAATTAATTATGTCGACCCTCGGAGCTGTAGAAAGCTTCGTGTGCCAGAAATAGACAAAGAAACAGTGAGGAGTTAAGGTATTAAACAAGACAGCTTTTTAAACTAAGCTTGTTAAAGGTAATTTTGGGTAAACCTGCATAACCTCACAACTCAGACGAGCAGACAGCATCATTTAAAATGCACCTCATTAATCCTGCACTTTAAAAAGCTTTAACATTCTACGTGTCTTTATTCCTCATGTTCTACAAAAACATCATATTATCTCAGTTTGGCTTCGAGTATCACTGATCTGTCAGCTGTGATGGTGTTATTTATCTGATCCAGTTTGTCTTCAGTGTGTCAAGTGAGGTGAGCTTCATGCTGAAATCAAACAGAAATGGCTCCATCTGGTGCACGATTCCTCCACAGCAGCCGGAAAACTGTTGCGAGATACCAAACAGTGAAACTTAATGCTGTCGTTTAAAAACTGCTGGAATAATAAAATTTGTTCCGCCTCCCAAACCTGCAATCTGCTGTGGATTAAATATTACAGTAAATGCTGCAACTTTAGTTAAACAAAACAAAAGCCACCTGTATTCTCTGTCTTCTCAATCATCAGGTTTTATTTCAGCTGTGTACAAGAAACAGTGGAATTTAACTTGCTTTCTTGTTTCTGTGTTTTGTAGGTAAAACAAAAAGTTCAGCTGAATCTCACATCAGCAACAAACCCGGAAAGCACAAATCATGATTTTGGTATTTTTCCAGTTTATACTGTGACAGGTGTGAGTCAACAGTTGGCTCACCTGACTGGCTCAGATCAATACAAAATATGACTAATAAAGAGAAACAGTCATCAAATCAGCTTTGATGTATTGTTACAGATTAAGCTAAATGTTAGTTCTAGCTGTTCTTCATCACAGATCTGAGTGATGAATTCAGCGAGTCTGACTTCAGAACACTGCTGACGAGCTTTAAAACCGAGCAGTCACTAAAACAACAGGATGAAACAAAAATGAACAAAATGAAACGACAGCTGTCAGGTTACAAAACAAATTTTAATAAATAATGTACATTAATGTACATTCATTCATTTTTGTTTTTTTAGTTCATTTATTGTCACTTTGCAACACAAGGCTGCACATTAAAAGCTGCTTCCCCTTCATGCTACATGTCCATAGAACATGTATACAAATGTAGCATTTAGCTCATTACAATGTACATACTATTATACTATGTAACTGAATAAAATAAAAATGAACTGAATATTAAAGCTGTTATAACTTTGGACCGAACGCACGACCCCCTCCAGGATTAAAAATGTTCACACCTCTGAAAATAACACCAGATTCGTAATAATTTGTCATCGTCCAGGTTGCAGCTCCTCTACACGATGTTCCTCTCCAGCATGGGTTCCTGGGCCACAATACGTCCGAATCCGAGGGCGCTCAGGTCCAACGTCTTAAAGTTCCCGTCTAAGATCAGTTCTGCCACAGCCCGACCCACCGCGGGCGATTGCTGCAGGCCGTGGCCGCTGAAACCGGTGGCGAGGTACATGTTGTTGACGAGGGGGTGAATCCCGATGATGCCGTTCTGGTCGAAGGTGTTGTAGTCGTAGAAACCTGCCCAGCCTCCTTTCACCTGACGGAGGAGCACAAGAGCTAAGATACACCGACACTGATCTGATTTTTAACAGTTTCATTCATTTCATCTGCTCGATTAATGAAGTGGACGACCACACGTGTAGAATGAACAGCAGACAAATACTCAAAGAAAACCTCACATACTGACTGAATACATAACATCTCCCAACCCCACCTTCAGTTTCTCGAAGGCAGGGACTCGATTGGCCAAGTTGGGCCAGATCTTGTCCTCAAAAAACTGGTAGTCCACGTCCAGGTTACTGGTGTCGGGCTCCTCGGCCTGAGGACGGACGAGTGGAAGAAACATGAATGTTTTGATTCTTCTTCATAATGAAAGTGAGGAACAGCTCTGAAGACCAACAAACCTCCTGTGGAGACATCCCGGCGATGTAGTTCCCCCCTAACCCCTCCCTCCTGAAGTACGCTCCAGAGTAATCAATCAGGAAGGGCGTGTCTAGACCTGGACCATCAGGACAGTGGACTACGTACACGTACCTGAAGAGCACAAAGTATTATCTTACATGCAGTACACAGAATACTTCCAGTGGAGCAACAGTCAAGAACTTGCAGTGATAATGCATCTCGTGCAAATTCAGTGTTGCTGTTTTTGCTTAATTCACTTTTCATGTGACTTTGAATGGAGAGAGTGAGTGAAAAACGCTCCGTCACCCCGACAGTAAAACCATGATGGTGGCTTTTTGCCTTCGCGTTCACAACACATCTGGCTACACATCATATAAACCTGTTGTTTTCTACTATAACCTGGATTAAAGTGTGTGTTTGAGTGTGTTCACGAGATGCCCCGTAAATCAACGACCGACCTTTTCCGAGGCTCGACAGGCAGCGGGACTTCCCCAGCGTCTCTGGGGCTGAGGCCGATTCCCACCATCTCTGCCAGTTTTCTTGAAAAGGCTCCTGCTGCGTTCACCACGATGGCGCATTCCACCGGCTGGTACTCCAGGCTCTTCGGCATCTGCACCTGCTCAACACAACACGCCGACCCGTCACGAGCACCGCCACGCCGTTCCTACGCTGCTGTGTCAGCAAGTATTCACATCCTCCGCTCGTGTACAAATACTCACTCCATCAAAAGAAAAAGTCCTACTGCAGTAAAAGTACACAAGAACTGATGTTATATCAGTTATATCAGATGATTTTTATGTAGCATTAATAATTATATTATAATTGTGCTGTATAATTGTTGAAAATTGTTTTGATTTTTTAAGATAAAAGATTTATTGAACATGATTTTGGTGCATGACGTGATTTTTGCCGCATGGCATCATTCACTGTTTCCACAAGAGCAAAATTAAAGAAGGAAAAAAGCACAAAATCACAAGAAAATAGAGAAATTAAATGGAGTTTTCAGATTAGGCCAATTTCTACTGTCGATCCTAAAAACTCTTACAAATTAAAAAAAGTAACCTAACGACCACAGAAACATGAAAATAATCACAATTACAGCGGCTTTATCGTTAAACTTCATCACTGAATCAGATTAAAACCATCGTTCTGTGTGTAAAGTCTTCATCGAGAATAACCTCAGCTGTCAGATAACTGAAGTAAAAAGTACAACATTTCCTGTAGTAGTGGAATAAATGTACTCGGTTACTTTCTGCTTACTTTAACAGACTTTATTCTCCTGATGACCAAAGGTTCGCCATCGACGGTCGTCATCATCTTTATCATATATTCTAAATCTGTGGAGGAGAAACAAACAGACGGTCAGCTGTTCACTCTTTAACGTGACGACGTCGCCTTTGTGTCGCCATCAAGTCAAACTACTACGAGTAAAATCTTAACCTTCACTTCGATTTATTCTGTATTTATGATTTAAAAATGCTAATTAAGGGACGAACCTGTGACTTCTCCGCAGCACTGAATGGCGCCCATCGAGATGGCTTTCCTTCTGAAGGCATTGAGCAGAGTCCAGGGGTCGAACCAGCCCTCGTTCTCCAGCCCTGAAGGCAGATGAGGCAGTGAACGATGTTAGAAAGAGGCTGAGACGCTCGGTTTTAAACTCTCTGCTGTAGCTTTCTTTGACTTTAGATATTAGCTGCTGTTAGCTCAGTTAGCTGTGCAGCTGGTGGCGTTGCAGATGCAACGTGACAGAGATGCGTCACATCTGAACCTCGGGGTTCTTTCGATACACGAGAGAAACTTGGATTCAGACGGCGCCCAGCTGTATTTTTCTATTCAACAACTTTTACCTCCTGTGGTGCAAAGTGGTATTATGAGAAAGGACGGGCTGCAGCTAGCTGGTTAGCATGCTAACATCAGCAGATCTCTGCAACACAACACAAAGACGTCTTTGACAAACAGCCTGAATTGTTATTTCTTCACATTCTGTTGACATTAGTTAACTTTTTTGAATGTTTTAAACTAAAATCTTGGTCGTTTCTGACAAATTTCACCTTTAAACTGATTGTTTTGTGGGTTTTGTGTTGCAGTTTTTAATGACGAATGAATGGATCTAAGCTAGCTGTGATGAAGAGACACCTCCATCGTATCAGAGGCAGACAACACTGAGGGCCAGATTTACTGAAACCTTTTCACATTTGACTCTTTCTGCCTGAAACACATGCAGAGTCTTTATTCAAACCTGTGCAGCAGGCTGCAGTCTGGTCATTTCAGATGGTGCATATGCATGAAAATCCTGCAAATAGTAAGAGGAGACATAAGAGACTTGGCACGTCTGGCTCTAACTAACTTGTACAACCATACCTGTGGATTAAATAAGAGCTCGTGTCTGATCTGCACTCACCGTAAGAGGCGAGCACCACACCATCTGTGTTCAACCACGGAAACTTCTCCTTCAGTTGTGTCGGCGAGAGGAGAGAAACTTTGGCTCCAGCAGACCTGAAGCAGAATCACAGCGTCAGAGAGCGAATGCAGCCTGCAGGAGGAACTGTTTCACCTTTCTGATATCACTCAGTGCAGGGAGCAACGATTTCTGACATGGATGGAGGGTCTCTAAAAGCCGAATGAAGAGAAAACGAGTTCCTATGTCTGTGTGTCTGTTTGTGTAGCATCAGATTCAATGATGCTCATTACATTTCAAACATTTTCTTATTGAAATGTTGAAATTTCAGACATCCGCCACATGATTTGAGACTCTTTCTGATGACAAAATGTGCTTCAATCGTAAGAATTTGGGGAAAAATAAAAGGTGAACCTGCAGGAAGTGAAAACGGATTTCACTGGGCCGTGCAGGAAGCAGAACTGAACGACCGACACCTCTGAGTGCTGTAGTTCTCCTCCATGATGTGAGCCACCTTCTCGCTGGCCAGGAACAAGTACCCTGATTGGTTGAACTGCAGGTCCACTGGGTCTTCATTCATCATGCCGAGGTGTTCCTGAGAGGACGCAGAAAGTTAATCCATGTTTAAACCTGAAAAGACTCAGAAATGTATGTTAATTTTACCCGTGAAAACACAAAGCCCGCTTTTCTTAATCTGCAATCCTACAGTGACACCGAACAACATGCCTGTTTTCAAGGATTTCATCCAAACGCTCAAAGGTAAGGACAGCAAAACTTGACCAGGTGAAGCTGTCACATCAAACTACCTGCAGAATAACATCAATGGACTCGATTCAAGTACAGAGGAAAACTGCACACTTAGATCAGCGTCTCTGCCCGGACATCAAACTTTCTGTGCCCAAATTTAAAGTCAATGAAGGCGTCACTTCTCCTCAGACTCACTTTAAAGATGTCAAATATGAGCACTAAGTCTCAACCAGCTGCAGTTAAAATCCAACATCGGTAACTGATGGCGGTCACATGTTCACCGGCGCCCAAGCTGCTCTCACTCACACATTAACACAACACACACACCGAGTGTGAGGGGTCGCATTTAATGAATCAACGGCTCGTCATTCATTGTCAGTGTGACATACATTGATGTTCCTCATGAAGTCTGCGGAGGCCAGGGACAGGTGGATGTTCTCGGGCAGGGAGAACTGCTGTCGGATCCCTCCAGCAGACAGCACAGTGGAGGCCTGGGAGTACTGGAGACACACAGGAGGACACAGTTAGTGACGAAGTGTGTAGGAGCAGAGGCCTCCTGTTCAGTGCGTTACACTGCTAATCACCATCATATCATCACCTTTAATAACATGGACTGAATGAAGAGCCACAGTTGAGGTATTTTATACAAGCCAAACTGAATTTTGTTCATTAAGATCAAGGCTGTCAAACTTTACACAGCAAGACTTCTCATCATTGGATCCTCACTGTTGGGTCTTTCTCCACCACAACGACTTTTATCCCGTCTTTCTTCTTCTCCTTCTGCTTCAGCCAGTAGGCGATGGACCAGCCCATCACACCGCCTCCGACGATCACAATGTCGGCTCTCTCCGGCGGAAGGTTCGGGTTTATCACGAACGGGCTCCAGCTGCTGCCGGGCATAGCGTCCGACGCCTTCTTCCGCAGAGCTGCCAGCTGCTCGTCCAGGTCTAAGGCACAAAAGCAGAGATGTTATTCTACTTCATCGTCATGTTGAATGGTATCTAGCAACTCTAGGTGTTTTGTGAAACTGTAAACACAACTCTACAATTCGGCATATATAATAATTTACATATTAGAATATATTTAATGTAACTAGCTTCACATGTAAGTGGGCTGGGTAGTTTAATGGGTACAACTACTTTGATTAAAATAAAAAAGTGTTGTTTTGAAGGTAATATGCATGCCGAATTGTAAAGAAGCGTCTCACAGTTCACCAGAAGCTTTCAGCTGTGACATAAACATCGCATAATTATGAGTATATATAAATCATTTGATAATTTGGGGATTTCTGAATGCGAATCAGCTCGCTTGTCCGCGTGTTCCTGTGTGACGGTATCAACAGGACTTATCGCACATTTCCGTCCTTTTTAATGGTACCCACCTTTGAAGAAGTCGATTCGGAGAGCTGTGCCCGTACTCAGGCTCTGACATAACGCTGGATGTCCACACAGCCATGTGTGCCGTGGAGTCACTGGTCTGGAGGTGAGTATTCCATGAGCCGTTCGCACCTTCACATGCAGCCGGCGCCACGCTGACATTGCTGCGGGCTAGCTCGCGTTAGCTTGCGACTGTTTTATCGGTAAGAACACAACAGACTTCACTGTGCAAACAAAAACAACAGGAATGTAAACAAACTTGCATATCTTCTCGAAATGTGTGCAGCTGAACCTTGGAATCTGACAGCGAGGTCAAACACAAGCTGAGCCAACGTTAACAAACAACGGAACACCGGTTGGGCGGTGTTTTCCTTCAAAATACAAGCACACATTTGGCTATGCCTCCTTCACGCCGTCACTTCTAGGAACAGGTTAACACCTCCAGTCTGTGCCTCTCGTGTATTAGCACAACGAGGAACAAACTGGAGCCAGGAACAGGCATGAATTTAACAAACGGTCTGTTAAATGTATTTTAAGGGATACATCATCAATTTATATGTTGACTTTTCTTGATAAAGTTAGTTGCTCATGATTTTCTACCGATCAACTAGTTGATTAATTGACTCACTCTCAAATGTGGTGCGATGTGTTTGCGAGAAAATGTTTTATTTTGAAATCTGTTCAGGAAACCTCAACTACATTCCTGCAAACTTGCTGTGGGTTCATGAAAGAGGCAGTGGCTCATCATGTGACCGCATCGGGCCAATCAGAGCCGGGACAGACAAGTTGGGGTGCAATTTTTCCACACTGCAAAATAGGGGAAAAAACGCTGTTAAGCAAAGCAAGTATGAGCACATACATACCAACACTCACACACCACATACAGGTACACGTTTCTTTAGCTGCTCCAGTGTTCGGGTACTCATGTGACGTGACTTTAAAATAAAGAATATAACACATACTCTTTAGTAAACTGCTGTAAATACATGCTGAATGAATGCACATTGTCCTGTTGCAAATTTAGTCAGCCACATACAAAAACATAGTGACCACAGACGATCTTGGTTCATCCCTGCGCTCCCAGTTCTGTTTGCCATTTGTTCAGATGACCACAGTCCTCCACCATCGTGATATTTCAACAGCACTCACAGCCAACATTGTTTTCCTTCTTTGGCATGGTTTGCCTTTTGATGTACCGGGTTGCACTAAAATGTCTCATCCTCCACCACAGTTGCAATTCATCTTGCAGAAATACATCCACTGTAGGTCGGTGGCACGGTAGCATGTATCTGTAGCATGAGAGGAAACCAGCACTGTGTACTTACCTCATTCCTATAAATGACGTGTTCATTCATCTTGAAGGCAGGAGATGAGCATTACAGACAGTCTGATCAGATGGGACGATTAAAAAGATGTGAAAACATAAGACAGCTGTTCTGACAATTTTGTGTTAAAAAGCAGAAAGTTGTTCATTGTCTTTCTGGGAGTGAGACGGCAAGAAGAGAGCCCAGAGCGGGGGAAGTTATCGGGTTGTATACAAAACAATACTTTATCTTGTAAATAGGATGACATTACCATCAGAACAATGTCAGCACAATAGGCACGTCATGTGTTGTGTCATGATCAGCAGATGAGCACATACAGAAACGTAGTCAAATGGCTTAGTTAATCAATTGGCTTTAAGGTCGTGACTGTTTACGACTGAGTAGAGAATATGAAATCATTTGGTTCACTATTGAACAACAGATAAGATGATTAACAAGAAATCCCATTACACAGCACAGCAGGATTCAGACTGTTGATACACCTGTAAAGATCCCAAACGACTTCTGCAGCTGCTGCTGTGGAGAGACTGTGGAGTTGCTCAATGGATTATGAAAGAATAGATATGACTAATTTTTTATTTAAAAAAAAAAAAAGTAAATATGTCTACATATTGAGTCAGCCATAACATCTGAACACAGGTGCTTAAAAAGTAGTTAGCAAATGAGTGGAGAAGTTAAAAGAGCTAAAAGTTATGGATAACCCATTAAAATACTGGTGGCAAAAGGTAATGGATAAATGGTTGAATTTACTAAATGAATAAATGGCTGCAGTAACTAAAGGAAATGGATGAACAGGTGAATTTGTTAGCTAAAGGTAATGAAAGGTTAGCTAATCATTAGCTATCATTAAAATGAATGAATAAAGGTTTGAAATAGCTAACGTGATGGAGAAAAGTCTGAAATAGTTTACGTCAAGAAATGGAGAAACAGTTGCAATAATTAGTTAAAAGTAATGTCATAGTTAGCTAACATTGAAAGTGATGATGTTACAGCATTTGAAATATCGAAATACCTAGCTAGCATCGAAAATAATGGAAAACGTTTGAAATAGTTAGCTAGTGGAAAAGGATAAATGAGTGAAACTGTTAGCATTAAAAGTAATGGATACTTGGTCAGAAAGTAATGCATCAGCAGGAATAGTTGAATAAGTTTAACCTAACTGGTGTCTGAGCTGGACCCTTGATAACCTCACATCTGTCTCTGAGAGAGAACCAGTCCAGGATGCCAACACAATAACAGGCAGTGTGGGAGGAAGTTGGGTAGAATTATAGGAAAACATGCAATGAAATATGGTCGACTTAAGAGCCGGAGCTCAAAACAGATTTTAGACATTGTTTAAAGGGCAACAGGGGAAAATCTGCTCTTGTGATTTGGTTTGAAGAAGTTTGATGGTGAGGATCACAGCTTAAGTTTGTGTTGGCAACATATTAGTTTATGATTGTCAATCAAATAACACTGACGAGCTGACAGCTGTTCATGTCATGAAAAATGAACATAGATTTCTGGAAAGCATTAACACTGAAATTAGCAACACTGAACAATGAATTTTCATTTAAAAATGTATTGATTTCATATATGTTTAACACACAACATCACCCAGCCATTTCCTTACAAGGAGGGTGGAAGGAGGAACTTTCTCTAACAAAACAAGACACGATTTAGCTAAACAAGTAAATAATGTGCCATAAAGTGGAAAATCATGATTATGACTTTTCATACTCAACAATTTGTTGTTAAGAGAAACATACATTTGGTTTTTGTACAAGACAAAAAGACAGGAGGAGTTCAGCTTTAATAAGTATCATCAATAACACACAGATGTGTCGTCAGACAGGAAACCATCACCTCACCACTATTGATCCAAATTCTCAGAGAGGACATGACCACCAGAGGGCTCCCTGTCAAAGATAATTTACAGTCAGAGGATCAGTGTTTCCCACATTTTGGTCTGTAAAAGCAGTATAGCATGAACACATATGAATGTATTTTTTTCCCCCTCTTTAATAATTTCAAATTAAGACACCTCTACGTCTCTGTATAATCAGACAATTCTCAATATTCTGTACCTTGTTCATATCAGGATTTCTATTTTATTTATTGATTCTGTCAGTTCATTTCATTTTATTTCTATTTTTCTGCTCAGCCGTCACACATTGTTCTTCTTCCTTGTCGTTGATGTTGATCGCTGCATAAATAAAGGCTCCTTTATTGACATATGGTGTTGTCTGGTGTTAAGTCGTAATGTAAGAATTACATCATATGTATTATTTAAATGCTGGTTTTGCAGCTTTTTTTAGTTGCATCATAAATTGTTGGTTGGGGTTTATTCTTTTAAAAACTTTTCAACTTTAAAGCAGTTTTTGAAAGTCGAGACCGTTTTTATTTTGAAGATTGTGTACGGAAGTAGTATTGTACATCTATACGGCCTGGGTGTTTTATTTTGAAAACGTGGCAGGAAGTGTCCTGTTTTATTGTGGCCAATTTGACGCGTATGTTTTCTGTTCCCTGGGGCCACAGTGTTTTCAACGCGACTCAACTTACTATTTACTGGACTCGCTATGGCCGCTTGACTCAGGCTGTAATACCCTACTTCAGTTTTCATTCGTTCGAAACATTTGCACAAACTTTTCCAGATAAACTTCCGTCTTTTGTATAGTTTTTATGTCAAGACATAAGGATGCAACCCCCACCGAGAAAGGTGAGTTTTTCCCGTTGTAGCCGCTGAAGCTAACGTTACTTGTCTGGAAACGTTCTCGACGAACTGGTGCATATTTAATGGTTGAAAATGTACGCTTTGTTGCTGCTCGGCTGGCTTAAACGATAAACTTTGCTTTTTTACTCTGCAAATGTGTGCTAGTTTGTTATCTTACAAGTTTAATTTGCGTCTGAGGTGTCTTTAAATGGGAACGAAGGAAGAAATCTTAGAAAAAACGTCCCATGTGCCTCAATTTTTAGGGAGAATAGCCCGTTAACGTGCCCCGTTCCCTCTCGAATGGAGAGACGGTCCTACCAAAGACGTTCAAAATTTGCTAAAATAAATCGCTTTCTTCACCGACAAAACGTGTACGGCTTGGATAGTAACTTCACATATTTTACGGAATAACGTTAATGAGGTGTTGCATCGGCGTACAATTTACCAAGCAACTCTTAAGTTCAAGTAAATATCAGTTTGGTCCGCACTGGTCCCACTGCCATCCGCGGTAGCAACTAGTGGAGTGAAGCGAGATTATGGCAGCAGCAGGCAAAACAAAAGTTAAGATTTTATCAAAATGAATCGCAGTTTTCGTTTTTTGTCTATGCCGATTTTTAGAGTGGATCCACATTTATTAAAACAACCTAAAGTCAATTTATGCTCTGTCATTTAAATATGCTTGCAGCTATTGAATTGTAAATTGTCAGATTTTTGTATGTAGTTTGGTGCATTTTTTTCTCCCACAAGGGAAGTCAGGGGGAAAAGAAGAAAAACAATCGTTGCCGTCAAAGGGTATTTATAGCTGAACTTAAAATAGTCTACCAAGCTTAAGCTGAAGTTTTACGCGTTTTAGTTTGAGAAATAACTTTCATGTAAAAATCCAAATCAGCAAAATCTGGTTCTGTGCGAAAAAATGTTCATGTGGGATCATATTTCAAAAACATGGCTCAGCAGCTCAGAAACTTGACCATTTCTACCCCAGAACGTTTTAAGTGCACTCAGATACACGCAGGGTTTGTTTGTTCGTTTGTTTAGTGGCAAACATCCTGTGTGTCGGCTGTTTTAAGACTTTTGTGGATCTTAATTTTCAGAACATTTCCCACCTTGATTGTAAAGTAATTTGAATAATCTGTTTGCTGTGGAGAGTCACGAGGAAATTACATCCATATTTATCTCTGACTGGACTCACATATTGGTAGATAATTCCAGCATTAAGCATCTAAGATAAGATAAGACTTCATTGATCCCACACCGGGAAAATTCAGTCTTTACAGCCTGCAAGTATTACAAAAACCAAAGGCAGCGGCATAAAAGGGTCAAGATATAAAAGTGTAGAGGATACAGAATAGAAAAACAACTGTATATGAACATTTTTTGTACAGATTCTAAAAATACTGAATGCCATAAAAGTACTATTGCCAATACTCTTATAAGCATTTATCGTCTCATAAGGGAAAAAATGGAGAAAACAACTGTTTTCCTGTCGAAAAATGACTAATTATCAGGAATTCAACCTGCTCACAGCCCTTATCAGAAGGCCAGAGAGACAGACTCACCTTGATAATGAGTGGAGCTCATGAAGATGAGGTTTAGCCTCAAGAAGTGAAATATTCCAGGAAAATTCCCGTAATAAACTGAACTTTAGTCATGAGAGGGTGTGTGAAGTTTTACCAGTGACTTCCACAATGAAACCAGCAGTTTTCATTCATTCATTCCGTTCATATTTTTTTTCGTTGAGAAGAAACTCATTCAGACGTATTTTACATAAGTTTAATGTTTGAAAATGAGAAGCACAGAATAAAGGAATATTTGGCATTTTTGCTTGAAAAATTACTTTAATGATAAATCGATTATCAAAATAGTTGCCAGTTAGTTTTTGAGTGATTTATTTTTTTTAAGCTCTCACTGGATCTGTAGGGAGAGTCATAGATTAATTAAATTCACCATCTTTCTGTGGCCTTTAAATGTGCCACTATAGTTATCCAGTAACACCAAGCTTGCTGGTTTTACTTAAACTGTAAACTGACAGTGAGGCGTCGCCATCGAACACTGAATTCTTCACTGATTTGTGCGCTGAGCGACTTCATTAGGGCTTCAAATAACTGTTATTGTCACTCTTGACTAATCTGATGATTGTTTTCTTCGTTAATTAATTAGTTTTGTTTGGGGCTGACATTGCAGTATTTTATTTTTCTGCAAATATATCTTCATTTTAGTTCTTATTATTGAACTTCAAGCTGTGTCATAATTGAAACAAGGAAGAAGTAACGCGACCTGCCTACTTCACTTCATAATTAATCCAACAGCCAATTAGATACCCGGAGAGACTGGCTGTCCCCAGGTGAGAGCTGCCGTGTGATAATGACTGCAGCTCATTTCCACTAATGCCGATTGTGAGCTCAGCTGAATTAAAATCCTCTCTGTCTTCCTGTTACGTTTGAGACTCTTTCTAACGAGCCGTCGTTCCTCCCCCCTTCAGGTCCGGGTCACCCAGGAGCTGAAACACACTCATGCAGAGCAGACGAGCAGATTACACATCAAGCACCAGACAGAATGTGACCTCCTGGAAGACCTGAGGTGAGCGCTCGGAGGTCAAACAGTAGACCAGTCCTCGTCCTCGAAGCCTTTTGTCTCGTCTCGTCGTAACGCTGCTAAATCTGGGTCCGTGTCCAGACTGCTCTGCTCTGTCTGTGCTCAAAGGTAGCAGGTAGTGTTCGCTGGGGTTTTCCAGCTCTTTCGTTGCTGCAGCTGAAAATGACGGTGAGAGTTGATCCAGACAGCAAAACAATGATCTTAAGCTCACTGTAAAGCTCCGCAAAGCCGAGGGGAGCTGCAGATTCACGCCGTAATTCTCTGTTGGTTCATCGCTGTGAGACACCTCTCACATCGCACATTGTCATTTGATATATTGTTATCATTAAAATATTGATTGTAGCCACTTTAAATGGATGTTAGTGCTGTAGCTGTCTGATTCTGACCGTCCGTGGCTGTATGGCATCACCTGTGATGCAGGCGCGGTTCACTTTTATTCTTGCTCAGTTGGATATAAAGTCTTAAAAGCATGATGTTTCAGTCATGTTTTAGTCTTTCTGGGTTTTGCAGGGCAACAAAAACACATGATAGAAGAATCTCCTGTAGATTAAAGTGAGAAGAATAAACTTTTTTAGCTCTGGCTAAAGCTGAAAGATGCTACAAAC